>NW_027444669.1:330585-661171 GCF_048569485.1 Anomaloglossus baeobatrachus | reverse complement strand
GTTTGGTTATCTTGCAATCCCGAGATAATCGTCTCCATGCTCCAAATCCATTTTAAAGCCATTTTTAAGGCATTTCGCGCATACATGAAATGAACACATTTTTCTCCAAAACTATAACAGATGCAAGCTTGTCCTGTTTGGTGGAGATGATATTTAATAAAATAAGTAGAAATCCACTAAAAGTTTTGTTTGGTTATCTTGCAATCCCGAGATAATCGTCTCCATGCTCCAAATCCATTTTAAAGCCATTTTTAAGGCATTACGCGCATACATGAAATGAACACATTTTTCTCCAAAACTATAACAGATGCAAGCTTGTCCTGTTTGGTGGAGATGATATTTAATAAAATAAGTAGAAATCCACTAAAAGTTTTGTTTGGTTATCTTGCAATCCCGAGATAATCGTCTCCATGCTCCAAATCCATTTTAAAGCCATTTTTAAGACATTTCGCGCATACATGAAATGAACACATTTTTCTCCAAAACTATAACAGATGCAAGCTTGTCCTGTTTGGTGGAGATGATATTTAATAAAATAAGTAGAAATCTACTAAAAGTTTTGTTTGGTTATCTTGCAATCCCGAGATAATCGTCTCCATGCTCCAAATCCATTTTAAAGCCATTTTTAAGGCATTTCGCGCATACATGAAATGAACACATTTTTCTCCAAAACTATAACAGATGCAAGCTTGTCCTGTTTGGTGGAGATGATATTTAATAAAATAAGTAGAAATCCACTAAAAGTTTTGTTTGGTTATCTTGCAATCCCGAGATAATCGTCTCCATGCTCCAAATCCATTTTAAAGCCATTTTTAAGGCATTTCGCGCATACATGAAATGAACACATTTTTCTCCAAAACTATAACAGATGCAAGCTTGTCCTGTTTGGTGGAGATAATATTTAATAAAATAAGTAGAAATCTACTAAAAGGTTCGTTTGTTTATATTGCCATCCTGAGATAATCGTCTCCATGCTCCAAATCCATTTTAAAGCCATTTCAAAGGCATTTTGCGCATACATGAAATGAACACATTTTTCTCCAAAACTATAACACATGCAAGCTTGTCCTGTTTGGTGGAGATGATATTTAATAAAATAAGTAGAAATCCACTAAAAGTTTTGTTTGGTTATCTTGCAATCCCGAGATAATCGTCTCCATGCTCCAAATCCATTTTAAAGCCATTTCAAAGGCATTTTGCGCATACATGAAATGAACACATTTTTCTCCAAAACTATAACACATCCAAGCTTGTCCTGTTTGGTGGAGATGATATTTAATAAAATAAGTAGAAATCCACTAAAAGTTTTGTTTGGTTATATTGCAATCCCGAGATAATCGTCTCCATGCTCCAAATCCATTTTAAAGCCATTTTTAAGGCATTTCGCGCATACATGAAATGAACACATTTTTCTCCAAAACTATAACAGATGCAAGCTTGTCCTGTTTGGTGGAGATGATATTTAATAAAATAAGTAGAAATCCACTAAAAGTTTTGTTTGGTTATCTTGCAATCCCGAGATAATCGTCTCCATGCTCCAAATCCATTTTAAAGCCATTTTTAAGGCATTTCGCGCATACATGAAATGAACACATTTTTCTCCAAAACTATAACAGATGCAAGCTTGTCCTGTTTGGTGGAGATGATATTTAATAAAAATAAGTAGAAATCCACTAAAAGTTTTGTTTGGTTATATTGCAATCCCGAGATAATCGTCTCCATGCTCCAAATCCATTTTAAAGCCATTTTTAAGGCATTTCGCGCATACATGAAATGAACACATTTTTCTCCAAAACTATAACAGATGCAAGCTTGTCCTGTTTGGTGGAGATGATATTTAATAAAATAAGTAGAAATCCACTAAAAGTTTTGTTTGGTTATCTTGCAATCCCGAGATAATCGTCTCCATGCTCCAAATCCATTTTAAAGCCATTTTTAAGGCATTTCGCGCATACATGAAATGAACACATTTTTCTCCAAAACTATAACAGATGCAAGTTTGTCCTGTTTGGTGGAGATGATATTTAATAAAATAAGTAGAAATCCACTAAAAGTTTTGTTTGGTTATCTTGCAATCCCGAGATAATCGTCTCCATGCTCCAAATCCATTTTAAAGCCATTTTTAAGGCATTTCGCGCATACATGAAATGAACACATTTTTCTCCAAAACTATAACAGATGCAAGCTTGTCCTGTTTGGTGGAGATGATATTTAATAAAATAAGTAGAAATCCACTAAAAGTTTTGTTTGGTTATCTTGCAATCCCGAGATAATCGTCTCCATGCTCCAAATCCATTTTAAAGCCATTTTTAAGGCATTACGCGCATACATGAAATGAACACATTTTTCTCCAAAACTATAACAGATGCAAGCTTGTCCTGTTTGGTGGAGATGATATTTAATAAAATAAGTAGAAATCCACTAAAAGTTTTGTTTGGTTATCTTGCAATCCCGAGATAATCGTCTCCATGCTCCAAATCCATTTTAAAGCCATTTTTAAGGCATTTCGCGCATACATGAAATGAACACATTTTTCTCCAAAACTATAACAGATGCAAGCTTGTCCTGTTTGGTGGAGATAATATTTAATAAAATAAGTAGAAATCTACTAAAAGTTTCGTTTGTTTATATTGCCATCCTGAGATAATCGTCTCCATGCTCCAAATCCATTTTAAAGCCATTTCAAAGGCATTTTGCGCATACATGAAATGAAGACATTTTTCTCCAAAACTATAACACATGCAAGCTTGTCCTGTTTGGTGGAGATGATATTCAATAAAATAAGTAGAAATCCACTAAAAGTTTTGTTTGGGTATCTTGCAATCCCGACATAATCGTCTCCATGCTCCAAATCCATTTTAAAGCCATTTTTAAGGCATTTCGCGCATACATGAAATGAACACATTTTTCTCCAAAACTATAACAGATGCAAGCTTGTCCTGTTTGGTGGAGATGATATTTAATAAAATAAGTAGAAATCCACTAAAAGTTTTGTTTGGTTATCTTGCAATCCCGAGATAATCGTCTCCATGCTCCAAATCCATTTTAAAGCCATTTTTAAGGCATTTCGCGCATACATGAAATGAACACATTTTTCTCCAAAACTATAACACATGCAAGCTTGTCCTGTTTGGTGGAGATAATATTTAATAAAATAAGTAGAAATCCACTAAAAGTTTTGTTTGGTTATCTTGCAATCCCGAGATAATCGTCTCCATGCTCCAAATCCATTTTAAAGCCATTTTTAAGGCATTTCGCGCATACATGAAATGAACACATTTTTCTCCAAAACTATAACAGATGCAAGCTTGTCCTGTTTGGTGGAGATGATATTTAATAAAATAAGTAGAAATCCACTAAAAGATTTGTTTGGTTATCTTGCAATCCCGAGATAATCGTCTCCATGCTCCAAATCCATTTTAAAGCCATTTTTAAGGCATTTCGCGCATACATGAAATGAACACATTTTTCTCCAAAACTATAACAGATGCAAGCTTGTCCTGTTTGGTGGAGATGATATTTAATAAAATAAGTAGAAATCCACTAAAAGTTTTGTTTGGTTATCTTGCAATCCCGAGATAATCGTCTCCATGCTCCAAATCCATTTTAAAGACATTTTTAAGGCATTTCGCGCATACATGAAATGAACACATTTTTCTCCAAAACTATAACAGATGCAAGTTTGTCCTGTTTGGTGGAGATGATATTTAATAAAATAAGTAGAAATCCACTAAAAGTTTTGTTTGGTTATCTTGCAATCCCGAGATAATCGTCTCCATGCTCCAAATCCATTTTAAAGCCATTTTTAAGGCATTTCGCGCATACATGAAATGAACACATTTTTCTCCAAAACTATAACAGATGCAAGCTTGTCCTGTTTGGTGGAGATGATATTTAATAAAATAAGTAGAAATCCACTAAAAGTTTTGTTTGGTTATCTTGCAATCCCGAGATAATCGTCTCCATGCTCCAAATCCATTTTAAAGCCATTTTTAAGGCATTACGCGCATACATGAAATGAACACATTTTTCTCCAAAACTATAACAGATGCAAGCTTGTCCTGTTTGGTGGAGATGATATTTAATAAAATAAGTAGAAATCCACTAAAAGTTTTGTTTGGTTATCTTGCAATCCCGAGATAATCGTCTCCATGCTCCAAATCCATTTTAAAGCCATTTTTAAGGCATTTCGCGCATACATGAAATGAACACATTTTTCTCCAAAACTATAACAGATGCAAGCTTGTCCTGTTTGGTGGAGATGATATTTAATAAAATAAGTAGAAATCTACTAAAAGTTTTGTTTGGTTATCTTGCAATCCCGAGATAATCGTCTCCATGCTCCAAATCCATTTTAAAGCCATTTTTAAGGCATTTCGCGCATACATGAAATGAACACATTTTTCTCCAAAACTATAACAGATGCAAGCTTGTCCTGTTTGGTGGAGATGATATTTAATAAAATAAGTAGAAATCCACTAAAAGTTTTGTTTGGTTATCTTGCAATCCCGAGATAATCGTCTCCATGCTCCAAATCCATTTTAAAGCCATTTTTAAGGCATTTCGCGCATACATGAAATGAACACATTTTTCTCCAAAACTATAACAGATGCAAGCTTGTCCTGTTTGGTGGAGATAATATTTAATAAAATAAGTAGAAATCTACTAAAAGGTTCGTTTGTTTATATTGCCATCCTGAGATAATCGTCTCCATGCTCCAAATCCATTTTAAAGCCATTTCAAAGGCATTTTGCGCATACATGAAATGAACACATTTTTCTCCAAAACTATAACACATGCAAGCTTGTCCTGTTTGGTGGAGATGATATTTAATAAAATAAGTAGAAATCCACTAAAAGTTTTGTTTGGTTATCTTGCAATCCCGAGATAATCGTCTCCATGCTCCAAATCCATTTTAAAGCCATTTCAAAGGCATTTTGCGCATACATGAAATGAACACATTTTTCTCCAAAACTATAACACATGCAAGCTTGTCCTGTTTGGTGGAGATGATATTTAATAAAATAAGTAGAAATCCACTAAAAGTTTTGTTTGGTTATCTTGCAATCCCGAGATAATCGTCTCCATGCTCCAAATCCATTTTAAAGCCATTTTTAAGGCATTTCGCGCATACATGAAATAAACACATTTTTCTCCAAAACTATAACAGATGCAAGCTTGTCCTGTTTGGTGGAGATGATATTTAATAAAATAAGTAGAAATCCACTAAAAGTTTTGTTTGGTTATCTTGCAATCCCGAGATAATCGTCTCCATGCTCCAAATCCATTTTAAAGCCATTTTTAAGGCATTTCGCGCATACATGAAATGAACACATTTTTCTCCAAAACTATAACAGATGCAAGCTTGTCCTGTTTGGTGGAGATGATATTTAATAAAATAAGTAGAAATCCACTAAAAGTTTTGTTTGGTTATCTTGCAATCCCGAGATAATCGTCTCCATGCTCCAAATCCATTTTAAAGCCATTTTTAAGGCATTTCGCGCATACATGAAATGAACACATTTTTCTCCAAAACTATAACAGATGCAAGCTTGTCCTGTTTGGTGGAGATAATATTTAATAAAATAAGTAGAAATCTACTAAAAGTTTCGTTTGTTTATATTGCCATCCTGAGATAATCGTCTCCATGCTTCAAATCCATTTTAAAGCCATTTCAAAGGCATTTTGCGCATACATGAAATGAACACATTTTTCTCCAAAACTATAACACATGCAAGCTTGTCCTGTTTGGTGGAGATGACATTTAATAAAATAAGTAGAAATCCACTAAAAGTTTTGTTTGGTTATCTTGCAATCCCGAGATAATCGTCTCCATGCTCCAAATCCATTTTAAAGCCATTTTTAAGGCATTTCGCGCATACATGAAATGAACACATTTTTCTCCAAAACTATAACAGATGCAAGCTTGTCCTGTTTGGTGGAGATGATATTTAATAAAATAAGTAGAAATCCACTAAAAGTTTTGTTTGGTTATCTTGCAATCCCGAGATAATCGTCTCCATGCTCCAAATCCATTTTAAAGCCATTTTTAAGGCATTTCGCGCATACATGAAATGAACACATTTTTCTCCAAAACTATAACAGATGCAAGCTTGTCCTGTTTGGTGGAGATGATATTTAATAAAATAAGTAGAAATCCACTAAAAGATTTGTTTGGTTATCTTGCAATCCCGAGATAATCGTCTCCATGCTCCAAATCCATTTTAAAGCCATTTTTAAGGCATTTCGCGCATACATGAAATGAACACATTTTTCTCCAAAACTATAACAGATGCAAGCTTGTCCTGTTTGGTGGAGATGATATTTAATAAAATAAGTAGAAATCCACTAAAAGTTTTGTTTGGTTATCTTGCAATCCCGAGATAATCGTCTCCATGCTCCAAATCCATTTTAAAGCCATTTTTAAGGCATTTCGCGCATACATGAAATGAACACATTTTTCTCCAAAACTATAACAGATGCAAGCTTGTCCTGTTTGGTGGAGATGATATTTAATAAAATAAGTAGAAATCTACTAAAAGTTTCGTTTGTTTATATTGCCATCCTGAGATAATCGTCTCCATGCTCCAAATCCATTTTAAAGCAATTTCAAAGGCATTTTGCGCATACATGAAATGAACACATTTTTCTCCAAAACTATAACACTTGCAAGCTTGTCCTGTTTGGTGGAGATGATATTTAATAAAATAAGTAGAAATCCACTAAAAGTTTTGTTTGGTTATCTTGCAATCCCGAGATAATCGTCTCCATGCTCCAAATCCATTTTAAAGCCATTTTTAACGCATTTCGCGCATACATGAAATGAACACATTTTTCTCCAAAACTATAACAGATGCAAGCTTGTCCTGTTTGGTGGAGATGATATTTAATAAAATAAGTAGAAATCCACTAAAAGTTTTGTTTGGTTATCTTGCAATCCCGAGATAATCGTCTCCATGCTCCAAATCCATTTTAAAGCCATTTTTAAGGCATTTCGCGCATACATGAAATGAACACATTTTTCTCCAAAACTATAACAGATGCAAGCTTGTCCTGTTTGGTGGAGATGATATTTAATAAAATAAGTAGAAATCCACTAAAAGTTTTGTTTGGTTATCTTGCAATCCCGAGATAATCGTCTCCATGCTCCAAATCCATTTTAAAGCCATTTTTAAGGCATTTCGCGCATACATGAAATGAACACATTTTTCTCCAAAACTATAACAGATGCAAGCTTGTCCTGTTTGGTGGAGATGATATTTAATAAAATAAGTAGAAATCCACTAAAAGTTTTGTTTGGTTATCTTGCAATCCCGAGATAATCGTCTCCATGCTCCAAATCCATTTTAAAGCCATTTTTAAGGCATTTCGCGCATACATGAAATGAACACATTTTTCTCCAAAACTATAACAGATGCAAGCTTGTCCTGTTTGGTGGAGATGATATTTAATAAAATAAGTAGAAATCTACTAAAAGTTTCGTTTGTTTATATTGCCATCCTGAGATAATCGTCTCCATGCTCCAAATCCATTTTAAAGCAATTTCAAAGGCATTTTGCGCATACATGAAATGAACACATTTTTCTCCAAAACTATAACACATGCAAGCTTGTCCTGTTTGGTGGAGATGATATTTAATAAAATAAGTAGAAATCCACTAAAGTTTTGTTTGGTTATCTTGCAATCCCGAGATAATCGTCTCCATGCTCCAAATCCATTTTAAAGCCATTTTTAAGGCATTTCGCGCATACATGAAATGAACACATTTTTCTCCAAAACTATAACAGATGCAAGCTTGTCCTGTTTGGTGGAGATGATATTTAATAAAATAAGTAGAAATCCACTAAAAGTTTTGTTTGGTTATCTTGCAATCCCGAGATAATCGTCTCCATGCTCCAAATCCATTTTAAAGCCATTTTTAAGGCATTTCGCGCATACATGAAATGAACACATTTTTCTCCAAAACTATAACAGATGCAAGCTTGTCCTGTTTGGTGGAGATGATATTTAATAAAATAAGTAGAAATCTACTAAAAGTTTCGTTTGTTTATATTGCCATCCTGAGATAATCGTCTCCATGCTCCAAATCCATTTTAAAGCAATTTCAAAGGCATTTTGCGCATACATGAAATGAACACATTTTTCTCCAAAACTATAACACTTGCAAGCTTGTCCTGTTTGGTGGAGATGATATTTAATAAAATAAGTAGAAATCCACTAAAAGTTTTGTTTGGTTATCTTGCAATCCCGAGATAATCGTCTCCATGCTCCAAATCCATTTTAAAGCCATTTTTAACGCATTTCGCGCATACATGAAATGAACACATTTTTCTCCAAAACTATAACAGATGCAAGCTTGTCCTGTTTGGTGGAGATGATATTTAATAAAATAAGTAGAAATCCACTAAAAGTTTTGTTTGGTTATCTTGCAATCCCGAGATAATCGTCTCCATGCTCCAAATCCATTTTAAAGCCATTTTTAAGGCATTTCGCGCATACATGAAATGAACACATTTTTCTCCAAAACTATAACAGATGCAAGCTTGTCCTGTTTGGTGGAGATGATATTTAATAAAATAAGTAGAAATCCACTAAAAGTTTTGTTTGGTTATCTTGCAATCCCGAGATAATCGTCTCCATGCTCCAAATCCATTTTAAAGCCATTTTTAAGGCATTTCGCGCATACATGAAATGAACACATTTTTCTCCAAAACTATAACAGATGCAAGCTTGTCCTGTTTGGTGGAGATGATATTTAATAAAATAAGTAGAAATCCACTAAAAGTTTTGTTTGGTTATCTTGCAATCCCGAGATAATCGTCTCCATGCTCCAAATCCATTTTAAAGCCATTTTTAAGGCATTTCGCGCATACATGAAATGAACACATTTTTCTCCAAAACTATAACAGATGCAAGCTTGTGCTGTTTGGTGGAGATAATATTTAATAAAATAAGTAGAAATCTACTAAAAGTTTCGTTTGTTTATATTGCCATCCTGAGATAATCGTCTCCATGCTCCAAATCCATTTTAAAGCCATTTCAAAGGCATTTTGCGCATACATGAAATGAACACATTTTTCTCCAAAACTATAACACATGCAAGCTTGTCCTGTTTGGTGGAGATGATATTTAATTAAATAAGTAGAAATCCACTAAAAGTTTTGTTTGGTTATCTTGCAATCCCGAGATAATTGTCTCCATGCTCCAAATCCATTTTAAAGCCATTTTTAAGGCATTTCGCGCATACATGAAATGAACACATTTTTCTCCAAAACTATAACAGATGCAAGCTTGTCCTGTTTGGTGGAGATGATATTTAATAAAATAAGTAGAAATCCACTAAAAGTTTTGTTTGGTTATCTTGCAATCCCGAGATAATCGTCTCCATGCTCCAAATCCATTATAAAGCCATTTTTAAGGCATTTCGCGCATACATGAAATGAACACATTTTTCTCCAAAACTATAACACATGCAAGCTTGTCCTGTTTGGTGGAGATGATATTTAATAAAATAAGTAGAAATCCACTAAAAGTTTTGTTTGGTTATCTTGCAATCCCGAGATAATCGTCTCCATGCTCCAAATCCATTTTAAAGCCATTTTTAAGGCATTTTGCGCATACATGAAATAAACACATTTTTCTCCAAAACTATAACAGATGCAAGCTTGTCCTGTTTGGTGGAGATGATATTTAATAAAATAAGTAGAAATCCACTAAAAGTTTTGTTTGGTTATCTTGCAATCCCGAGATAATCGTCTCCATGCTCCAAATCCATTTTAAAGCCATTTTTAAGGCATTTCGCGCATACATGAAATGAACACATTTTTCTCCAAAACTATAACAGATGCAAGCTTGTCCTGTTTGGTGGAGATAATATTTAATAAAATAAGTAGAAATCTACTAAAAGTTTCGTTTGTTTATATTGCCATCCTGAGATAATCGTCTCCATGCTTCAAATCCATTTTAAAGCCATTTCAAAGGCATTTTGCGCATACATGAAATGAACACATTTTTCTCCAAAACTATAACACATGCAAGCTTGTCCTGTTTGGTGGAGATGACATTTAATAAAATAAGTAGAAATCCACTAAAAGTTTTGTTTGGTTATCTTGCAATCCCGAGATAATCGTCTCCATGCTCCAAATCCATTTTAAAGCCATTTTTAAGGCATTTCGCGCATACATGAAATGAACACATTTTTCTCCAAAACTATAACAGATGCAAGCTTGTCCTGTTTGGTGGAGATGATATTTAATAAAATAAGTAGAAATCCACTAAAAGTTTTGTTTGGTTATCTTGCAATCCCGAGATAATCGTCTCCATGCTCCAAATCCATTTTAAAGCCATTTTTAAGGCATTTCGCGCATACATGAAATGAACACATTTTTCTCCAAAACTATAACAGATGCAAGCTTGTCCTGTTTGGTGGAGATGATATTTAATAAAATAAGTAGAAATCCACTAAAAGTTTTGTTTGGTTATCTTGCAATCCCGAGATAATCGTCTCCATGCTCCAAATCCATTTTAAAGCCATTTTTAAGGCATTTCGCGCATACATGAAATGAACACATTTTTCTCCAAAACTATAACAGATGCAAGCTTGTCCTGTTTGGTGGAGATGATATTTAATAAAATAAGTAGAAATCTACTAAAAGTTTTGTTTGGTTATCTTGCAATCCCGAGATAATCGTCTCCATGCTCCAAATCCATTTTAAAGCCATTTTTAAGGCATTTCGCGCATACATGAAATGAACACATTTTTCTCCAAAACTATAACAGATGCAAGCTTGTCCTGTTTGGTGGAGATGATATTTAATAAAATAAGTAGAAATCCACTAAAAGTTTTGTTTGGTTATCTTGCAATCCCGAGATAATCGTCTCCATGCTCCAAATCCATTTTAAAGCCATTTTTAAGGCATTTCGCGCATACATGAAATGAACACATTTTTCTCCAAAACTATAACAGATGCAAGCTTGTCCTGTTTGGTGGAGATAATATTTAATAAAATAAGTAGAAATCTACTAAAAGGTTCGTTTGTTTATATTGCCATCCTGAGATAATCGTCTCCATGCTCCAAATCCATTTTAAAGCCATTTCAAAGGCATTTTGCGCATACATGAAATGAACACATTTTTCTCCAAAACTATAACACATGCAAGCTTGTCCTGTTTGGTGGAGATGATATTTAATAAAATAAGTAGAAATTCACTAAAAGTTTTGTTTTGTTATCTTGCAATCCCGAGATAATCGTCTCCATGCTCCAAATCCATTTTAAAGCCATTTTTAAGGCATTTCGCGCATACATGAAATGAACACATTTTTCTCCAAAACTATAACAGATGCAAGCTTGTCCTGTTTGGTGGAGATGATATTTAATACAATAAGTAGAAATCCACTAAAAGTTTTGTTTGGTTATCTTGCAATCCCGAGATAATCGTCTCCATGCTCCAAATCCATTTTAAAGCCATTTTTAAGGCATTTCGCGCATACATGAAATGAACACATTTTTCTCCAAAACTATAACAGATGCAAGCTTGTCCTGTTTGGTGGAGATAATATTTAATAAAATAAGTAGAAATCTACTAAAAGTTTCGTTTGTTTATATTGCCATCCTGAGATAATCGTCTCCATGCTCCAAATCCATTTTAAAGCCATTTCAAAGGCATTTTGCGCATACATGAAATGAACACATTTTTCTCCAAAACTATAACACATGCAAGCTTGTCCTGTTTGGTGGAGATGATATTTAATAAAATAAGTAGAAATCCACTAAAAGTTTTGTTTGGTTATCTTGCAATCCCGAGATAATCGTCTCCCTGCTCCAAATCCATTTTAAAGCCATTTTTAAGGCATTTCGCGCATACATGAAATGAACACATTTTTCTCCAAAACTATAACAGATGCAAGCTTGTCCTGTTTGGTGGAGATGATATTTAATAAAATAAGTAGAAATCCACTAAAAGTTTTGTTTGGTTATCTTGCAATCCCGAGATAATCGTCTCCATGCTCCAAATCCATTTTAAAGCCATTTTTAAGGCATTTCGCGCATACATGAAATGAACACATTTTTCTCCAAAACTATAACAGATGCAAGCTTGTCCTGTTTGGTGGAGATAATATTTAATAAAATAAGTAGAAATCTACTAAAAGTTTCGTTTGTTTATATTGCCATCCTGAGATAATCGTCTCCATGCTCCAAATCCATTTTAAAGCCATTTCAAAGGCATTTTGCGCATACATGAAATGAACACATTTTTCTCCAAAACTATAACACATGCAAGCTTGTCCTGTTTGGTGGAGATGATATTTAATAAAATAAGTAGAAATCCACTAAAAGTTTTGTTTGGTTATCTTGCAATCCCGAGATAATCGTCTCCATGCTCCAAATCCATTTTAAAGCCATTTTTAAGGCATTTCGCGCATACATGAAATGAACACATTTTTCTCCAAAACTATAACAGATGAAAGCTTGTCCTGTTTGGTGGAGATGATATTTAATAAAATAAGTAGAAATCCACTAAAAGTTTTGTTTGGTTATCTTGCAATCCCGAGATAATCGTCTCCATGCTCCAAATCCATTTTAAAGCCATTTTTAAGGCATTTCGCGCATACATGAAATGAACACATTTTTCTCCAAAACTATAACAGATGCAAGCTTGTCCTGTTTGGTGGAGATGATATTTAATAAAATAAGTAGAAATCCACTAAAAGTTTTGTTTGGTTATCTTGCAATCCCGAGATAATCGTCTCCATGCTCCAAATCCATTTTAAAGCCATTTTTAAGGCATTTCGCGCATACATGAAATGAACACATTTTTCTCCAAAACTATAACAGATGCAAGCTTGTCCTGTTTGGTGGAGATGATATTTAATAAAATAAGTAGAAATCTACTAAAAGTTTCGTTTGTTTATATTGCCATCCTGAGATAATCGTCTCCATGCTCCAAATCCATTTTAAAGCCATTTCAAAGGCATTTTGCGCATACATGAAATGAACACATTTTTCTCCAAAACTATAACACATGCAAGCTTGTCCTGTTTGGTGGAGATGATATTTAATAAAATAAGTAGAAATCCACTAAAAGTTTTGTTTGGTTATCTTGCAATCCCGAGATAATCGTCTCCATGCTCCAAATCCATTTTAAAGCCATTTTTAAGGCATTTCGCGCATACATGAAATGAACACATTTTTCTCCAAAACTATAACAGATGCAAGCTTGTCCTGTTTGGTGGAGATGATATTTAATAAAATAAGTAGAAATCCACTAAAAGTTTTGTTTGGTTATCTTGCAATCCCGAGATAATCGTCTCCATGCTCCAAATCCATTTTAAAGCCATTTTTAAGGCATTTCGCGCATACATGAAATGAACACATTTTTCTCCAAAACTATAACAGATGCAAGCTTGTCCTGTTTGGTGGAGATGATATTTAATAAAATAAGTAGAAATCCACTAAAAGTTTTGTTTGGTTATCTTGCAATCCCGAGATAATCGTCTCCATGCTCCAAATCCATTTTAAAGCCATTTTTAAGGCATTTCGCGCATACATGAAATGAACACATTTTTCTCCAAAACTATAACAGATGCAAGCTTGTCCTGTTTGGTGGAGATAATATTTAATAAAATAAGTAGAAATCTACTAAAAGTTTCGTTTGTTTATATTGCCATCCTGAGATAATCGTCTCCATGCTCCAAATCCATTTTAAAGCCATTTCAAAGGCATTTTGCGCATACATGAAATGAACACATTTTTCTCCAAAACTATAACACATGCAAGCTTGTCCTGTTTGGTGGAGATATTTAATAAAATAAGTAGAAATCCACTAAAGGTTTTGTTTGGTTATCTTGCAATCCCGAGATAATCGTCTCCATGCTCCAAATCCATTTTAAAGCCATTTTTAAGGCATTTCGCGCATACATGAAATGAACACATTTTTCTCCAAAACTATAACAGATGCAAGCTTGTCCTGTTTGGTGGAGATGATATTTAATAAAATAAGTAGAAATCCACTAAAAGTTTTGTTTGGTTATCTTGCAATCCCGAGATAATCGTCTCCATGCTCCAAATCCATTTTAAAGCCATTTTTAAGGCATTTCGCGCATACATGAAATGAACACATTTTTCTCCAAAACTATAACAGATGCAAGCTTGTCCTGTTTGGTGGAGATGATATTTAATAAAATAAGTAGAAATCCACTAAAAGTTTTGTTTGGTTATCTTGCAATCCCGAGATAATCGTCTCCATGCTCCAAATCCATTTTAAAGCCATTTTTAAGGCATTTCGCGCATACATGAAATGAACACATTTTTCTCCAAAACTATAACAGATGCAAGCTTGTCCTGTTTGGTGGAGATGATATTTAATAAAATAAGTAGAAATCCACTAAAAGTTTTGTTTGGTTATCTTGCAATCCCGAGATAATCGTCTCCATGCTCCAAATCCATTTTAAAGCCATTTTTAAGGCATTTCGCGCATACATGAAATGAACACATTTTTCTCCAAAACTATAACAGATGCAAGCTTGTCCTGTTTGGTGGAGATGATATTTAATAAAATAAGTAGAAATCCACTAAAAGTTTTGTTTGGTTATCTTGCAATCCCGAGATAATCGTCTCCATGCTCCAAATCCATTTTAAAGCCATTTCAAAGGCATTTTGCGCATACATGAAATGAACACATTTTTCTCCAAAACTATAACACATCCAAGCTTGTCCTGTTTGGTGGAGATGATATTTAATAAAATAAGTAGAAATCCACTAAAAGTTTTGTTTGGTTATATTGCAATCCCGAGATAATCGTCTCCATGCTCCAAATCCATTTTAAAGCCATTTTTAAGGCATTTCGCGCATACATGAAATGAACACATTTTTCTCCAAAACTATAACAGATGCAAGCTTGTCCTGTTTGGTGGAGATGATATTTAATAAAATAAGTAGAAATCCACTAAAAGTTTTGTTTGGTTATCTTGCAATCCCGAGATAATCGTCTCCATGCTCCAAATCCATTTTAAAGCCATTTTTAAGGCATTTCGCGCATACATGAAATGAACACATTTTTCTCCAAAACTATAACAGATGCAAGCTTGTCCTGTTTGGTGGAGATGATATTTAATAAAATAAGTAGAAATCTACTAAAAGTTTCGTTTGTTTATATTGCCATCCTGAGATAATCGTCTCCATGCTCCAAATCCATTTTAAAGCAATTTCAAAGGCATTTTGCGCATACATGAAATGAACACATTTTTCTCCAAAACTATAACACATGCAAGCTTGTCCTGTTTGGTGGAGATGATATTTAATAAAATAAGTAGAAATCCACTAAAGTTTTGTTTGGTTATCTTGCAATCCCGAGATAATCGTCTCCATGCTCCAAATCCATTTTAAAGCCATTTTTAAGGCATTTCGCGCATACATGAAATGAACACATTTTTCTCCAAAACTATAACAGATGCAAGCTTGTCCTGTTTGGTGGAGATGATATTTAATAAAATAAGTAGAAATCCACTAAAAGTTTTGTTTGGTTATCTTGCAATCCCGAGATAATCGTCTCCATGCTCCAAATCCATTTTAAAGCCATTTTTAAGGCATTTCGCGCATACATGAAATGAACACATTTTTCTCCAAAACTATAACAGATGCAAGCTTGTCCTGTTTGGTGGAGATGATATTTAATAAAATAAGTAGAAATCTACTAAAAGTTTCGTTTGTTTATATTGCCATCCTGAGATAATCGTCTCCATGCTCCAAATCCATTTTAAAGCAATTTCAAAGGCATTTTGCGCATACATGAAATGAACACATTTTTCTCCAAAACTATAACACTTGCAAGCTTGTCCTGTTTGGTGGAGATGATATTTAATAAAATAAGTAGAAATCCACTAAAAGTTTTGTTTGGTTATCTTGCAATCCCGAGATAATCGTCTCCATGCTCCAAATCCATTTTAAAGCCATTTTTAACGCATTTCGCGCATACATGAAATGAACACATTTTTCTCCAAAACTATAACAGATGCAAGCTTGTCCTGTTTGGTGGAGATGATATTTAATAAAATAAGTAGAAATCCACTAAAAGTTTTGTTTGGTTATCTTGCAATCCCGAGATAATCGTCTCCATGCTCCAAATCCATTTTAAAGCCATTTTTAAGGCATTTCGCGCATACATGAAATGAACACATTTTTCTCCAAAACTATAACAGATGCAAGCTTGTCCTGTTTGGTGGAGATGATATTTAATAAAATAAGTAGAAATCCACTAAAAGTTTTGTTTGGTTATCTTGCAATCCCGAGATAATCGTCTCCATGCTCCAAATCCATTTTAAAGCCATTTTTAAGGCATTTCGCGCATACATGAAATGAACACATTTTTCTCCAAAACTATAACAGATGCAAGCTTGTCCTGTTTGGTGGAGATGATATTTAATAAAATAAGTAGAAATCCACTAAAAGTTTTGTTTGGTTATCTTGCAATCCCGAGATAATCGTCTCCATGCTCCAAATCCATTTTAAAGCCATTTTTAAGGCATTTCGCGCATACATGAAATGAACACATTTTTCTCCAAAACTATAACAGATGCAAGCTTGTGCTGTTTGGTGGAGATAATATTTAATAAAATAAGTAGAAATCTACTAAAAGTTTCGTTTGTTTATATTGCCATCCTGAGATAATCGTCTCCATGCTCCAAATCCATTTTAAAGCCATTTCAAAGGCATTTTGCGCATACATGAAATGAACACATTTTTCTCCAAAACTATAACACATGCAAGCTTGTCCTGTTTGGTGGAGATGATATTTAATAAAATAAGTAGAAATCCACTAAAAGTTTTGTTTGGTTATCTTGCAATCCCGAGATAATTGTCTCCATGCTCCAAATCCATTTTAAAGCCATTTTTAAGGCATTTCGCGCATACATGAAATGAACACATTTTTCTCCAAAACTATAACAGATGCAAGCTTGTCCTGTTTGGTGGAGATGATATTTAATAAAATAAGTAGAAATCCACTAAAAGTTTTGTTTGGTTATCTTGCAATCCCGAGATAATCGTCTCCATGCTCCAAATCCATTTTAAAGCCATTTTTAAGGCATTTCGCGCATACATGAAATGAACACATTTTTCTCCAAAACTATAACACATGCAAGCTTGTCCTGTTTGGTGGAGATGATATTTAATAAAATAAGTAGAAATCCACTAAAAGTTTTGTTTGGTTATCTTGCAATCCCGAGATAATCGTCTCCATGCTCCAAATCCATTTTAAAGCCATTTTTAAGGCATTTCGCGCATACATGAAATAAACACATTTTTCTCCAAAACTATAACAGATGCAAGCTTGTCCTGTTTGGTGGAGATGATATTTAATAAAATAAGTAGAAATCCACTAAAAGTTTTGTTTGGTTATCTTGCAATCCCGAGATAATCGTCTCCATGCTCCAAATCCATTTTAAAGCCATTTTTAAGGCATTTCGCGCATACATGAAATGAACACATTTTTCTCCAAAACTATAACAGATGCAAGCTTGTCCTGTTTGGTGGAGATGATATTTAATAAAATAAGTAGAAATCCACTAAAAGTTTTGTTTGGTTATCTTGCAATCCCGAGATAATCGTCTCCATGCTCCAAATCCATTTTAAAGCCATTTTTAAGGCATTTCGCGCATACATGAAATGAACACATTTTTCTCCAAAACTATAACAGATGCAAGCTTGTCCTGTTTGGTGGAGATAATATTTAATAAAATAAGTAGAAATCTACTAAAAGTTTCGTTTGTTTATATTGCCATCCTGAGATAATCGTCTCCATGCTTCAAATCCATTTTAAAGCCATTTCAAAGGCATTTTGCGCATACATGAAATGAACACATTTTTCTCCAAAACTATAACACATGCAAGCTTGTCCTGTTTGGTGGAGATGATATTTAATAAAATAAGTAGAAATCCACTAAAAGTTTTGTTTGGTTATCTTGCAATCCCGAGATAATCGTCTCCATGCTCCAAATCCATTTTAAAGCCATTTTTAAGGCATTTCGCGCATACATGAAATGAACACATTTTTCTCCAAAACTATAACAGATGCAAGCTTGTCCTGTTTGGTGGAGATGATATTTAATAAAATAAGTAGAAATCCACTAAAAGTTTTGTTTGGTTATCTTGCAATCCCGAGATAATCGTCTCCATGCTCCAAATCCATTTTAAAGCCATTTTTAAGGCATTTCGCGCATACATGAAATGAACACATTTTTCTCCAAAACTATAACAGATGCAAGCTTGTCCTGTTTGGTGGAGATGATATTTAATAAAATAAGTAGAAATCCACTAAAAGTTTTGTTTGGTTATCTTGCAATCCCGAGATAATCGTCTCCATGCTCCAAATCCATTTTAAAGCCATTTTTAAGGCATTTCGCGCATACATGAAATGAACACATTTTTCTCCAAAACTATAACAGATGCAAGCTTGTCCTGTTTGGTGGAGATGATATTTAATAAAATAAGTAGAAATCTACTAAAAGTTTCGTTTGTTTATATTGCCATCCTGAGATAATCGTCTCCATGCTCCAAATCCATTTTAAAGCAATTTCAAAGGCATTTTGCGCATACATGAAATGAACACATTTTTCTCCAAAACTATAACACTTGCAAGCTTGTCCTGTTTGGTGGAGATGATATTTAATAAAATAAGTAGAAATCCACTAAAAGTTTTGTTTGGTTATCTTGCAATCCCGAGATAATCGTCTCCATGCTCCAAATCCATTTTAAAGCCATTTTTAACGCATTTCGCGCATACATGAAATGAACACATTTTTCTCCAAAACTATAACAGATGCAAGCTTGTCCTGTTTGGTGGAGATGATATTTAATAAAATAAGTAGAAATCCACTAAAAGTTTTGTTTGGTTATCTTGCAATCCCGAGATAATCGTCTCCATGCTCCAAATCCATTTTAAAGCCATTTTTAAGGCATTTCGCGCATACATGAAATGAACACATTTTTCTCCAAAACTATAACAGATGCAAGCTTGTCCTGTTTGGTGGAGATGATATTTAATAAAATAAGTAGAAATCCACTAAAAGTTTTGCTTGGTTATCTTGCAATCCCGAGATAATCGTCTCCATGCTCCAAATCCATTTTAAAGCCATTTATAAGGCATTTCGCGCATACATGAAATGAACACATTTTTCTCCAAAACTATAAAAGATGCAAGCTTGTCCTGTTTGGTGGAGATGATATTTAATAAAATAAGTAGAAATCCACTAAAAGTTTTGTTTGGTTATCTTGCAATCCCGAGATAATCGTCTCCATGCTCCAAATCTATTTTAAAGCCATTTTTAAGGAATTTCGCGCATACATGAAATGAACACATTTTTCTCCAAAACTATAACAGATGCAAGCTTGTCCTGTTTGGTGGAGATGATATTTAATAAAATAAGTAGAAATCCACTAAAAGTTTTGTTTGGTTATCTTGCAATCCCGAGATAATCGTCTCCATGCTCCAAATCCATTTTAAAGCCATTTTTAAGGCATTTCGCGCATACATGAAATGAACACATTTTTCTCCAAAACTATAACAGATGCAAGCTTGTCCTGTTTGGTGGAGATAATATTTAATAAAATAAGTAGAAATCTACTAAAAGTTTCGTTTGTTTATATTGCCATCCTGAGATAATCGTCTCCATGCTCCAAATCCATTTTAAAGCCATTTTAAAGGCATTTTGCGCATACATGAAATGAACACATTTTTCTCCAAAACTATAACACATGCAAGCTTGTCCTGTTTGGTGGAGATGATATTTAATAAAATAAGTAGAAATCCACTAAAAGTTTTGTTTGGTTATCCTGCAATCCCGAGATAATCGTCTCCATTCTCCAAATCCATTTTAAAGCCATTTTTAAGGCATTTCGCGCATACATGAAATGAACACATATTTCTCCAAAACTATAACAGATGCAAGCTTGTCCTGTTTGGTGGAGATGATATTTAATAAAATAAGTAGAAATCCACTAAAAGTTTTGTTTGGTTATCTTGCAATCTCGAGATAATCGTCTCCATGCTTCAAATGCTATTAAAACCCATTTCTAAGGCATTTCGCGCATAAATGAAATGAACACATTTTTCTCCAAAACTATAACAGATGCAAGCTTGTCCTGTTTGGTGGAGATGATATTTAATAAAATAAGTAGAAATCCACTAAAAGTTTTGTTTGGTTATCTTGCAATCCCGAGATAATCGTCTCCATGCTCCAAATCCATTTTAAAGCCATTTTTAAGGCATTTCGCGCATACATGAAATGAACACATTTTTCTCCAAAACTATAACAGATGCAAGCTTGTCCTGTTTGGTGGAGATGATATTTAATAAAATAAGTAGAAATCCACTAAAAGTTTTGTTTGGTTATCTTGCAATCTCGAGATAATCGTCTCCATGCTTCAAATGCTCTTAAAACCCATTTCTAAGGCATTTCGCGCATAAATGAAATGAACACATTTTTCTTTAAAACTATAACAGATGCAAGCTTGTCCTGTTTGGTGGAGATGATATTTAATAAAATAAGTAGAAATCCACTAAAAGTTTTGTTTGGTTATCTTGCAATCCCGAGATAATCGTCTCCATGCTCCAAATCCATTTTAAAGCCATTTTTAAGGCATTTCGCGCATACATGAAATGAACACATTTTTCTCCAAAACTATAACAGATGCAAGCTTGTCCTGTTTGGTGGAGATAATATTTAATAAAATAAGTAGAAATCTACTAAAAGTTTCGTTTTTTTATATTGCCATCCTGAGATAATCGTCTCCATGCTCCAAATCCATTTTAAAGCCATTTCAAAGGCATTTTGCGCATACATGAAATGAACACATTTTTCTCCAAAACTATAACAGATGCAAGCTTGTCCTGTTTGGTGGAGAAGATATTTAATAAAATAAGTAGAAATCCACTAAAAGTTTTGTTTGGTTATCTTGCAATCCCGAGATAATCGTCTCCATGCTCCAAATCCATTTTAAAGCCATTTTTAAGGCATTTCGCGCATACATGAAATGAACACATTTTTCTCCAAAACTATAACAGATGCAAGCTTGTCCTGTTTGGTGGAGATGATATTTAATAAAATAAGTAGAAATCCACTAAAAGTTTTGTTTGGTTATCTTGCAATCCCGAGATAATCGTCTCCATGCTCCAAATCCATTTTAAAGCCATTTTTAAGGCATTTCGCGCATACATGAAATGAACACATTTTTCTCCAAAACTATAACAGATGCAAGCTTGTCCTGTTTGGTGGAGATGATATTTAATAAAATAAGTAGAAATCCACTAAAAGTTTTGTTTGGTTATCTTGCAATCCCGAGATAATCGTCTCCATGCTCCAAATCCATTTTAAAGCCATTTTTAAGGCATTTCGCGCATACATGAAATGAACACATTTTTCTCCAAAACTATAACAGATGCAAGCTTGTCCTGTTTGGTGGAGATGATATTTAATAAAATAAGTAGAAATCTACTAAAAGTTTCGTTTGTTTATATTGCCATCCTGAGATAATCGTCTCCATGCTCCAAATCCATTTTAAAGCAATTTCAAAGGCATTTTGCGCATACATGAAATGAACACATTTTTCTCCAAAACTATAACACTTGCAAGCTTGTCCTGTTTGGTGGAGATGATATTTAATAAAATAAGTAGAAATCCACTAAAAGTTTTGTTTGGTTATCTTGCAATCCCGAGATAATCGTCTCCATGCTCCAAATCCATTTTAAAGCCATTTTTAACGCATTTCGCGCATACATGAAATGAACACATTTTTCTCCAAAACTATAACAGATGCAAGCTTGTCCTGTTTGGTGGAGATGATATTTAATAAAATAAGTAGAAATCCACTAAAAGTTTTGTTTGGTTATCTTGCAATCCCGAGATAATCGTCTCCATGCTCCAAATCCATTTTAAAGCCATTTTTAAGGCATTTCGCGCATACATGAAATGAACACATTTTTCTCCAAAACTATAACAGATGCAAGCTTGTCCTGTTTGGTGGAGATGATATTTAATAAAATAAGTAGAAATCCACTAAAAGTTTTGTTTGGTTATCTTGCAATCCCGAGATAATCGTCTCCATGCTCCAAATCCATTTTAAAGCCATTTATAAGGCATTTCGCGCATACATGAAATGAACACATTTTTCTCCAAAACTATAAAAGATGCAAGCTTGTCCTGTTTGGTGGAGATGATATTTAATAAAATAAGTAGAAATCCACTAAAAGTTTTGTTTGGTTATCTTGCAATCCCGAGATAATCGTCTCCATGCTCCAAATCTATTTTAAAGCCATTTTTAAGGAATTTCGCGCATACATGAAATGAACACATTTTTCTCCAAAACTATAACAGATGCAAGCTTGTCCTGTTTGGTGGAGATGATATTTAATAAAATAAGTAGAAATCCACTAAAAGTTTTGTTTGGTTATCTTGCAATCCCGAGATAATCGTCTCCATGCTCCAAATCCATTTTAAAGCCATTTTTAAGGCATTTCGCGCATACATGAAATGAACACATTTTTCTCCAAAACTATAACAGATGCAAGCTTGTCCTGTTTGGTGGAGATAATATTTAATAAAATAAGTAGAAATCTACTAAAAGTTTCGTTTGTTTATATTGCCATCCTGAGATAATTGTCTCCATGCTCCAAATCTATTTTAAAGCCATTTTTAAGGAATTTCGCGCATACATGAAATGAACACATTTTTCTCCAAAACTATAACACATGCAAGCTTGTCCTGTTTGGTGGAGATGATATTTAATAAAATAAGTAGAAATCCACTAAAAGTTTTGTTTGGTTATCTTGCAATCCCGAGATAATCGTCTCCATTCTCCAAATCCATTTTAAAGCCATTTTTAAGGCATTTCGCGCATACATGAAATGAACACATTTTTCTCCAAAACTATAACAGATGCAAGCTTGTCCTGTTTGGTGGAGATGATATTTAATAAAATAAGTAGAAATCCACTAAAAGTTTTGTTTGGTTATCTTGCAATCTCGAGATAATCGTCTCCATGCTTCAAATGCTATTAAAACCCATTTCTAAGGCATTTCGCGCATAAATGAAATGAACACATTTTTCTCCAAAACTATAACAGATGCAAGCTTGTCCTGTTTGGTGGAGATGATATTTAATAAAATAAGTAGAAATCCACTAAAAGTTTTGTTTGGTTATCTTGCAATCCCGAGATAATCGTCTCCATGCTCCAAATCCATTTTAAAGCCATTTTTAAGGCATTTCGCGCATACATGAAATGAACACATTTTTCTCCAAAACTATAACAGATGCAAGCTTGTCCTGTTTGGTGGAGATGATATTTAATAAAATAAGTAGAAATCCACTAAAAGTTTTGTTTGGTTATCTTGCAATCTCGAGATAATCGTCTCCATGCTTCAAATGCTCTTAAAACCCATTTCTAAGGCATTTCGCGCATAAATGAAATGAACACATTTTTCTTTAAAACTATAACAGATGCAAGCTTGTCCTGTTTGGTGGAGATGATATTTAATAAAATAAGTAGAAATCCACTAAAAGTTTTGTTTGGTTATCTTGCAATCCCGAGATAATCGTCTCCATGCTCCAAATCCATTTTAAAGCCATTTTTAAGGCATTTCGCGCATACATGAAATGAACACATTTTTCTCCAAAACTATAACAGATGCAAGCTTGTCCTGTTTGGTGGAGATAATATTTAATAAAATAAGTAGAAATCTACTAAAAGTTTCGTTTTTTTATATTGCCATCCTGAGATAATCGTCTCCATGCTCCAAATCCATTTTAAAGCCATTTCAAAGGCATTTTGCGCATACATGAAATGAACACATTTTTCTCCAAAACTATAACAGATGCAAGCTTGTCCTGTTTGGTGGAGAAGATATTTAATAAAATAAGTAGAAATCCACTAAAAGTTTTGTTTGGTTATCTTGCAATCCCGAGATAATCGTCTCCATGCTCCAAATCCATTTTAAAGCCATTTTTAAGGCATTTCGCGCATACATGAAATGAACACATTTTTCTCCAAAACTATAACAGATGCAAGCTTGTCCTGTTTGGTGGAGATGATATTTAATAAAATAAGTAGAAATCCACTAAAAGTTTTGTTTGGTTATCTTGCAATCCCGAGATAATCGTCTCCATGCTCCAAATCCATTTTAAAGCCATTTTTAAGGCATTTCGCGCATACATGAAATGAACACATTTTTCTCCAAAACTATAACAGATGCAAGCTTGTCCTGTTTGGTGGAGATAATATTTAATAAAATAAGTAGAAATCTACTAAAAGTTTCGTTTGTTTATATTGCTATCCTGAGATAATCGTCTCCATGCTCCAAATCCATTTTAAAGCCATTTCAAAGGCATTTTGCGCATACATGAAATGAACACATTTTTCTCCAAAACTATAACAGATGCAAGCTTGTCCTGTTTGGTGGAGATGAAATTTAATAAAATAAGTAGAAATCCACTAAAAGTTTTGTTTGGTTATCTTGCAGTCCCGAGATAATCGTCTCCATGCTCCATATCCATTTTAAAGCCATTTTTAAGGCATTTCGCGCATACATGAAATGAACACATTTTTCTCCCAAACTATAACAGATGCAAGCTTGTCCTGTTTGGTGGAGATGATATTTAATAAAATAAGTAGAAATCCACTAAAAGTTTTGTTTGGTTATCTTGCAATCCCGAGATAATCGTCTCCATGCTCCAAATCCATTTTAAAGCCATTTTTAAGGCATTTCGCGCATACATGAAATGAACACATTTTTCTCCAAAACTATAACAGATGCAAGCTTGTCCTGTTTGGTGGAGATGAAATTTAATAAAATAAGTAGAAATCCACTAAAAGTTTTGTTTGGTTATCTTGCAGTCCCGAGATAATCGTCTCCATGCTCCATATCCATTTTAAAGCCATTTTTAAGGCATTTCGCGCATACATGAAATGAACACATTTTTCTCCCAAACTATAACAGATGCAAGCTTGTCCTGTTTGGTGGAGATGATATTTAATAAAATAAGTAGAAATCCACTAAAAGTTTTGTTTGGTTATCTTGCAATCCCGAGATAATCGTCTCCATGCTCCAAATCCATTTTAAAGCCATTTTTAAGGCATTTCGCGCATACATGAAATGAACACATTTTTCTCCAAAACTATAACAGATGCAAGCTTGTCCTGTTTGGTGGAGATGATATTTAATAAAATAAGTAGAAATCCACTAAAAGTTTTGTTTGGTTATCTTGCAATCTCGAGATAATCGTCTCCATGCTTCAAATGCTATTAAAACCCATTTCTAAGGCATTTTGCGCATAAATGAAATGAACACATTTTTCTCCAAAACTATAACAGATGCAAGCTTGTCCTGTTTGGTGGAGATGATATTTAATAAAATAAGTAGAAATCCACTAAAAGTTTTGTTTGGTTATCTTGCAGTCCCGAGATAATCGTCTCCATGCTCCATATGCATTTTAAAGCCATTTTTAAGGCATTTCGCGCATACATGAAATGAACACATTTTTCTCCCAAACTATAACAGATGCAAGCTTGTCCTGTTTGGTGGAGATGATATTTAATAAAATAAGTAGAAATCCACTAAAAGTTTTGTTTGGTTATCTTGCAATCCCGAGATAATCGTCTCCATGCTCCAAATCCATTTTAAAGCCATTTTTAAGGCATTTCGCGCATACATGAAATGAACACATTTTTCTCCAAAACTATAACAGATGCAAGCTTGTCCTGTTTGGTGGAGATGATATTTAATAAAATAAGTAGAAATCCACTAAAAGTTTTGTTTGGTTATCTTGCAATCTCGAGATAATCGTCTCCATGCTTCAAATGCTATTAAAACCCATTTCTAAGGCATTTCGCGCATAAATGAAATGAACACATTTTTCTCCAAAACTATAACAGATGCAAGCTTGTCCTGTTTGGTGGAGATGATATTTAATAAAATAAGTAGAAATCCACTAAAAGTTTTGTTTGGTTATCTTGCAATCCCGAGATAATCGTCTCCATGCTCCAAATCCATTTTAAAGCCATTTTTAAGGCATTTCGCGCATACATGAAATGAACACATTTTTCTCCAAAACTATAACAGATGCAAGCTTGTCCTGTTTGGTGGAGATGATATTTAATAAAATAAGTAGAAATCCACTAAAAGTTTTGTTTGGTTATCTTGCAATCTCGAGATAATCGTCTCCATGCTTCAAATGCTCTTAAAACCCATTTCTAAGGCATTTCGCGCATAAATGAAATGAACACATTTTTCTTTAAAACTATAACAGATGCAAGCTTGTCCTGTTTGGTGGAGATGATATTTAATAAAATAAGTAGAAATCCACTAAAAGTTTTGTTTGGTTATCTTGCAATCCCGAGATAATCGTCTCCATGCTCCAAATCCATTTTAAAGCCATTTTTAAGGCATTTCGCGCATACATGAAATGAACACATTTTTCTTCAAAACTATAACAGATGCAAGCTTGTCCTGTTTGGTGGAGATAATATTTAATAAAATAAGTAGAAATCTACTAAAAGTTTCGTTTGTTTATATTGCCATCCTGAGATAATCGTCTCCATGCTCCAAATCCATTTTAAAGCCATTTTTAAGGCATTTCGCGCATACATGAAATGAACACATTTTTCTCCAAAACTATAACAGATGCAAGCTTGTCCTGTTTGGTGGAGATAATATTTAATAAAATAAGTAGAAATCTACTAAAAGTTTCGTTTGTTTATATTGCCATCCTGAGATAATCGTCTCCATGCTCCAAATCCATTTTAAAGCCATTTCAAAGGCATTTTGCGCATACATGAAATGAACACATTTTTCTCCAAAACTATAACAGATGCAAGCTTGTCCTGTTTGGTGGAGATGATATTTAATAAAATAAGTAGAAATCCACTAAAAGTTTTGTTTGGTTATCTTGCAATCCCGAGATAATCGTCTCCATGCTCCAAATCCATTTTAAAGCCATTTTTAAGGCATTTCGCGCATACATGAAATGAACACATTTTTCTCCAAAACTATAACAGATGCAAGCTTGTCCTGTTTGGTGGAGATGATATTTAATAAAATAAGTAGAAATCCACTAAAAGTTTTGTTTGGTTATCTTGCAATCCCGAGATAATCGTCTCCATGCTCCAAATCCATTTTAAAGCCATTTTTAAGGCATTTCGCGCATACATGAAATGAACACATTTTTCTCCAAAACTATAACAGATGCAAGCTTGTCCTGTTTGGTGGAGATAATATTTAATAAAATAAGTAGAAATCTACTAAAAGTTTCGTTTGTTTATATTGCCATCCTGAGATAATCGTCTCCATGCTCCAAATCCATTTTAAAGCCATTTCAAAGGCATTTTGCGCATACATGAAATGAACACATTTTTCTCCAAAACTATAACAGATGCAAGCTTGTCCTGTTTGGTGGAGATGATATTTAATAAAATAAGTAGAAATCCACTAAAAGTTTTGTTTGGTTATCTTGCAATCCCGAGATAATCGTCTCCATGCTCCAAATCCATTTTAAAGCCATTTTTAAGGCATTTCGCGCATACATGAAATGAACACATTTTTCTCCAAAACTATAACAGATGCAAGCTTGTCCTGTTTGGTGGAGATGATATTTAATAAAATAAGTAGAAATCCACTAAAAGTTTTGTTTGGTTATCTTGCAATCCCGAGATAATCGTCTCCATGCTCCAAATCCATTTTAAAGCCATTTTTAAGGCATTTCGCGCATACATGAAATGAACACATTTTTCTCCAAAACTATAACAGATGCAAGCTTGTCCTGTTTGGTGGAGATGATATTTAATAAAATAAGTAGAAATCCACTAAAAGTTTTGTTTGGTTATCTTGCAATCCCGAGATAATCGTCTCCATGCTCCAAATCCATTTTAAAGCCATTTTTAAGGCATTTCGCGCATACATGAAATGAACACATTTTTCTCCAAAACTATAACAGATGCAAGCTTGTCCTGTTTGGTGGAGATGATATTTAATAAAATAAGTAGAAATCCACTAAAAGTTTTGTTTGGTTATCTTGCAATCCCGAGATAATCGTCTCCATGCTCCAAATCCATTTTAAAGCCATTTTTAAGGCATTTCGCGCATACATGAAATGAACACATTTTTCTCCAAAACTATAACAGATGCAAGCTTGTCCTGTTTGGTGGAGATGATATTTAATAAAATAAGTAGAAATCCACTAAAAGTTTTGTTTGGTTATATTGCAATCCCGAGATAATCGTCTCCATGCTCCAAATCCATTTTAAAGCCATTTTTAAGTCATTTCGCGCATACATGAAATGAACACATTTTTCTCCAAAACTATAACAGATGCAAGCTTGTCCTGTTTGGTGGAGATGATATTTAATAAAATAAGTAGAAATCCACTAAAAGTTTTGTTTGGTTATCTTGCAATCCCGAGATAATCGTCTCCATGCTCCAAATCCATTTTAAAGCCATTTTTAAGGCATTTCGCGCATACATGAAATGAACACATTTTTCTCCAAAACTATAACAGATGCAAGCTTGTCCTGTTTGGTGGAGATAATATTTAATAAAATAAGTAGAAATCTACTAAAAGTTTCGTTTGTTTATATTGCCATCCTGAGATAATCGTCTCCATGCTCCAAATCCATTTTAAAGCCATTTCAAAGGCATTTCGCGCATACATGAAATGAACACATTTTTCTCCAAAACTATAACAGATGCAAGCTTGTCCTGTTTGGTGGAGATGATATTTAATAAAATAAGTAGAAATCCACTAAAAGTTTTGTTTGGTTATCTTGCAATCCCGAGATAATCGTCTCCATGCTCCAAATCCATTTTAAAGCCATTTTTAAGGCATTTCGCGCATACATGAAATGAACACATTTTTCTCCAAAACTATAACAGATGCAAGCTTGTCCTGTTTGGTGGAGATGATATTTAATAAAATAAGTAGAAATCCACTAAAAGTTTTGTTTGGTTATCTTGCAATCCCGAGATAATCGTCTCCATGCTCCAAATCCATTTTAAAGCCATTTTTAAGGCATTTCGCGCATACATGAAATGAACACATTTTTCTCCAAAACTATAACAGATGCAAGCTTGTCCTGTTTGGTGGAGATGATATTTAATAAAATAAGTAGAAATCCCCTAAAAGTTTTGTTTGGTTATCTTGCAATCCCGAGATAATCGTCTCCATGCTCCAAATCCATTTTAAAGCCATTTTTAAGGCATTTCGCGCATACATGAAATGAACACATTTTTCTCCAAAACTATAACAGATGCAAGCTTGTCCTGTTTGGTGGAGATAATATTTAATAAAATAAGTAGAAATCTACTAAAAGTTTCGTTTGTTTATATTGCCATCCTGAGATAATCGTCTCCATGCTCCAAATCCATTTTAAAGCCATTTTTAATGCATTTCGCGCATACATGAAATGAACACATTTTTCTCCAAAACTATAACAGATGCAAGCTTGTCCTGTTTGGTGGAGATGATATTTAATAAAATAAGTAGAAATCCACTAAAAGTTTTGTTTGGTTATCTTGCAATCCCGAGATAATCGTCTCCATGCTCCAAATCCATTTTAAAGCCATTTTTAAGGCATTTCGCGCATACATGAAATGAACACATTTTTCTCCAAAACTATAACAGATGCAAGCTTGTCCTGTTTGGTGGAGATGATATTTAATAAAATAAGTAGAAATCTACTAAAAGTTTTGTTTGGTTATCTTGCAATCCCGAGATAATCGTCTCCATGCTCCAAATCCATTTTAAAGCCATTTTTAAGGCATTTCGCGCATACATGAAATGAACACATTTTTCTCCAAAACTATAACAGATGCAAGCTTGTCCTGTTTGGTGGAGATGATATTTAATAAAATAAGTAGAAATCCACTAAAAGTTTTGTTTGGTTATCTTGCAATCCCGAGATAATCGTCTCCATGCTCCAAATCCATTTTAAAGCCATTTTTAAGACATTTCGCGCATACATGAAATGAACACATTTTTCTCCAAAACTATAACAGATGCAAGCTTGTCCTGTTTGGTGGAGATGATATTTAATAAAATAAGTAGAAATCCACTAAAAGTTTTGTTTGGTTATCTTGCAATCCCGAGATAATCGTCTCCATGCTCCAAATCCATTTTAAAGCCATTTTTAAGGCATTTCGCGCATACATGAAATGAACACATTTTTCTCCACAACTATAACAGATGCAAGCTTGTCCTGTTTGGTGGAGATGATATTTAATAAAATAAGTAGAAATCCACTAAAAGTTTTGTTTGGTTATCTTGCAATCCCGAGATAATCGTCTCCATGCTCCAAATCCATTTTAAAGCCATTTTTAAGGCATTTCGCGCATACATGAAATGAACACATTTTTCTCCAAAACTATAACAGATGCAAGCTTGTCCTGTTTGGTGGAGATAATATTTAATAAAATAAGTAGAAATCTACTAAAAGTTTCGTTTGTTTATATTGCCATCCTGAGATAATCGTCTCCATGCTCCAAATTCATTTTAAAGCCATTTTTAAGGCATTTCGCGCATACATGAAATGAACACATTTTTCTCCAAAACTATAACAGATGCAAGCTTGTCCTGTTTGGTGGAGATGATATTTAATAAAATAAGTAGAAATCCACTAAAAGTTTTGTTTGGTTATCTTGCAATCCCGAGATAATCGTCTCCATGCTCCAAATCCATTTTAAAGCCATTTTTAAGGCATTTCGCGCATACATGAAATGAACACATTTTTCTCCAAAACTATAACAGATGCAAGCTTGTCCTGTTTGGTGGAGATAATATTTAATAAAATAAGTAGAAATCTACTAAAAGTTTCGTTTGTTTATATTGCCATCCTGAGATAATCGTCTCCATGCTCCAAATCCATTTTAAAGCCATTTCAAAGGCATTTTGCGCATACATGAAATGAACACATTTTTCTCCAAAACTATAACAGATGCAAGCTTGTCCTGTTTGGTGGAGATGATATTTAATAAAATAAGTAGAAATCCACTAAAAGTTTTGTTTGGTTATCTTGCAATCCCGAGATAATCGTCTCCATGCTCCAAATCCATTTTAAAGCCATTTTTAAGGCATTTCGCGCATACATGAAATGAACACATTTTTCTCCAAAACTATAACAGATGCAAGCTTGTCCTGTTTGGTGGAGATGATATTTAATAAAATAAGTAGAAATCCACTAAAAGTTTTGTTTGGTTATCTTGCAATCCCGAGATAATCGTCTCCATGCTCCAAATCCATTTTAAAGCCATTTTTAAGGCATTTCGCGCATACATGAAATGAACACATTTTTCTCCAAAACTATAACAGATGCAAGCTTGTCCTGTTTGGTGGAGATGATATTTAATAAAATAAGTAGAAATCCACTAAAAGTTTTGTTTGGTTATCTTGCAATCCCGAGATAATCGTCTCCATGCTCCAAATCCATTTTAAAGCCATTTTTAAGGCATTTCGCGCATACATGAAATGAACACATTTTTCTCCAAAACTATAACAGATGCAAGCTTGTCCTGTTTGGTGGAGATGATATTTAATAAAATAAGTAGAAATCCACTAAAAGTTTTGTTTGGTTATCTTGCAATCCCGAGATAATCGTCTCCATGCTCCAAATCCATTTTAAAGCCATTTTTAAGGCATTTCGCGCATACATGAAATGAACACATTTTTCTCCAAAACTATAACAGATGCAAGCTTGTCCTGTTTGGTGGAGATGATATTTAATAAAATAAGTAGAAATCCACTAAAAGTTTTGTTTGGTTATATTGCAATCCCGAGATAATCGTCTCCATGCTCCAAATCCATTTTAAAGCCATTTTTAAGTCATTTCGCGCATACATGAAATGAACACATTTTTCTCCAAAACTATAACAGATGCAAGCTTGTCCTGTTTGGTGGAGATGATATTTAATAAAATAAGTAGAAATCCACTAAACGTTTTGTTTGGTTATCTTGCAATCCCGAGATAATCGTCTCCATGCTCCAAATCCATTTTAAAGCCATTTTTAAGGCATTTCGCGCATACATGAAATGAACACATTTTTCTCCAAAACTATAACAGATGCAAGCTTGTCCTGTTTGGTGGAGATAATATTTAATAAAATAAGTAGAAATCTACTAAAAGTTTCGTTTGTTTATATTGCCATCCTGAGATAATCGTCTCCATGCTCCAAATCCATTTTAAAGCCATTTCAAAGGCATTTCGCGCATACATGAAATGAACACATTTTTCTCCAAAACTATAACAGATGCAAGCTTGTCCTGTTTGGTGGAGATGATATTTAATAAAATAAGTAGAAATCCACTAAAAGTTTTGTTTGGTTATCTTGCAATCCCGAGATAATCGTCTCCATGCTCCAAATCCATTTTAAAGCCATTTTTAAGGCATTTCGCGCATACATGAAATGAACACATTTTTCTCCAAAACTATAACAGATGCAAGCTTGTCCTGTTTGGTGGAGATGATATTTAATAAAATAAGTAGAAATCCACTAAAAGTTTTGTTTGGTTATCTTGCAATCCCGAGATAATCGTCTCCATGCTCCAAATCCATTTTAAAGCCATTTTTAAGGCATTTCGCGCATACATGAAATGAACACATTTTTCTCCAAAACTATAACAGATGCAAGCTTGTCCTGTTTGGTGGAGATGATATTTAATAAAATAAGTAGAAATCCCCTAAAAGTTTTGTTTGGTTATCTTGCAATCCCGAGATAATCGTCTCCATGCTCCAAATCCATTTTAAAGCCATTTTTAAGGCATTTCGCGCATACATGAAATGAACACATTTTTCTCCAAAACTATAACAGATGCAAGCTTGTCCTGTTTGGTGGAGATAATATTTAATAAAATAAGTAGAAATCTACTAAAAGTTTCGTTTGTTTATATTGCCATCCTGAGATAATCGTCTCCATGCTCCAAATCCATTTTAAAGCCATTTTTAAGGCATTTCGCGCATACATGAAATGAACACATTTTTCTCCAAAACTATAACAGATGCAAGCTTGTCCTGTTTGGTGGAGATGATATTTTATAAAATAAGTAGAAATCCACTAAAAGTTTTGTTTGGTTATCTTGCAATCCCGAGATAATCGTCTCCATGCTCCAAATCCATTTTAAAGCCATTTTTAAGGCATTTCGCGCATACATGAAATGAACACATTTTTCTCCAAAACTATAACAGATGCAAGCTTGTCCTGTTTGGTGGAGATGATATTTAATAAAATAAGTAGAAATCTACTAAAAGTTTTGTTTGGTTATCTTGCAATCCCGAGATAATCGTCTCCATGCTCCAAATCCATTTTAAAGCCATTTTTAAGGCATTTCGCGCATACATGAAATGAACACATTTTTCTCCAAAACTATAACAGATGCAAGCTTGTCCTGTTTGGTGGAGATGATATTTAATAAAATAAGTAGAAATCCACTAAAAGTTTTGTTTGGTTATCTTGCAATCCCGAGATAATCGTCTCCATGCTCCAAATCCATTTTAAAGCCATTTTTAAGGCATTTCGCGCATACATGAAATGAACACATTTTTCTCCAAAACTATAACAGATGCAAGCTTGTCCTGTTTGGTGGAGATGATATTTAATAAAATAAGTAGAAATCCACTAAAAGTTTTGTTTGGTTATCTTGCAATCCCGAGATAATCGTCTCCATGCTCCAAATCCATTTTAAAGCCATTTTTAAGGCATTTCGCGCATACATGAAATGAACACATTTTTCTCCAAAACTATAACAGATGCAAGCTTGTCCTGTTTGGTGGAGATGATATTTAATAAAATAAGTAGAAATCCACTAAAAGTTTTGTTTGGTTATCTTGCAATCCCGAGATAATCGTCTCCATGCTCCAAATCCATTTTAAAGCCATTTTTAAGGCATTTCGCGCATACATGAAATGAACACATTTTTCTCCAAAACTATAACAGATGCAAGCTTGTCCTGTTTGGTGGAGATGATATTTAATAAAATAAGTAGAAATCCACTAAAAGTTTTGTTTGGTTATCTTGCAATCCCGAGATAATCGTCTCCATGCTCCAAATCCATTTTAAAGCCATTTCAAAGGCATTTTGCGCATACATGAAATGAACACATTTTTCTCCAAAACTATAACACATCCAAGCTTGTCCTGTTTGGTGGAGATGATATTTAATAAAATAAGTAGAAATCCACTAAAAGTTTTGTTTGGTTATATTGCAATCCCGAGATAATCGTCTCCATGCTCCAAATCCATTTTAAAGCCATTTTTAAGGCATTTCGCGCATACATGAAATGAACACATTTTTCTCCAAAACTATAACAGATGCAAGCTTGTCCTGTTTGGTGGAGATGATATTTAATAAAATAAGTAGAAATCCACTAAAAGTTTTGTTTGGTTATATTGCAATCCCGAGATAATCGTCTCCATGCTCCAAATCCATTTTAAAGCCATTTTTAAGTCATTTCGCGCATACATGAAATGAACACATTTTTCTCCAAAACTATAACAGATGCAAGCTTGTCCTGTTTGGTGGAGATGATATTTAATAAAATAAGTAGAAATCCACTAAAAGTTTTGTTTGGTTATCTTGCAATCCCGAGATAATCGTCTCCATGCTCCAAATCCATTTTAAAGCCATTTTTAAGGCATTTCGCGCATACATGAAATGAACACATTTTTCTCCAAAACTATAACAGATGCAAGCTTGTCCTGTTTGGTGGAGATAATATTTAATAAAATAAGTAGAAATCTACTAAAAGTTTCGTTTGTTTATATTGCCATCCTGAGATAATCGTCTCCATGCTCCAAATCCATTTTAAAGCCATTTCAAAGGCATTTCGCGCATACATGAAATGAACACATTTTTCTCCAAAACTATAACAGATGCAAGCTTGTCCTGTTTGGTGGAGATGATATTTAATAAAATAAGTAGAAATCCACTAAAAGTTTTGTTTGGTTATCTTGCAATCCCGAGATAATCGTCTCCATGCTCCAAATCCATTTTAAAGCCATTTTTAAGGCATTTCGCGCATACATGAAATGAACACATTTTTCTCCAAAACTATAACAGATGCAAGCTTGTCCTGTTTGGTGGAGATGATATTTAATAAAATAAGTAGAAATCCACTAAAAGTTTTGTTTGGTTATCTTGCAATCCCGAGATAATCGTCTCCATGCTCCAAATCCATTTTAAAGCCATTTTTAAGGCATTTCGCGCATACATGAAATGAACACATTTTTCTCCAAAACTATAACAGATGCAAGCTTGTCCTGTTTGGTGGAGATGATATTTAATAAAATAAGTAGAAATCCACTAAAAGTTTTGTTTGGTTATCTTGCAATCCCGAGATAATCGTCTCCATGCTCCAAATCCATTTTAAAGCCATTTTTAAGGCATTTCGCGCATACATGAAATGAACACATTTTTCTCCAAAACTATAACAGATGCAAGCTTGTCCTGTTTGGTGGAGATAATATTTAATAAAATAAGTAGAAATCTACTAAAAGTTTCGTTTGTTTATATTGCCATCCTGAGATAATCGTCTCCATGCTCCAAATCAATTTTAAAGCCATTTTTAAGGCATTTCGCGCATACATGAAATGAACACATTTTTCTCCAAAACTATAACAGATGCAAGCTTGTCCTGTTTGGTGGAGATGATATTTAATAAAATAAGTAGAAATCCACTAAAAGTTTTGTTTGGTTATCTTGCAATCCCGAGATAATCGTCTCCATGCTCCAAATCCATTTTAAAGCCATTTTTAAGGCATTTCGCGCATACATGAAATGAACACATTTTTCTCCAAAACTATAACAGATGCAAGCTTGTCCTGTTTGGTGGAGATGATATTTAATAAAATAAGTAGAAATCCACTAAAAGTTTTGTTTGGTTATCTTGCAATCCCGAGATAATCGTCTCCATGCTCCAAATCCATTTTAAAGCCATTTTTAAGGCATTTCGCGCATACATGAAATGAACACATTTTTCTCCAAAACTATAACAGATGCAAGCTTGTCCTGTTTGGTGGAGATGATATTTAATAAAATAAGTAGAAATCCACTAAAAGTTTTGTTTGGTTATCTTGCAATCCCGAGATAATCGTCTCCATGCTCCAAATCCATTTTAAAGCCATTTTTAAGGCATTTCGCGCATACATGAAATGAACACATTTTTCTCCAAAACTATAACAGATGCAAGCTTGTCCTGTTTGGTGGAGATGATATTTAATAAAATAAGTAGAAATCCACTAAAAGTTTTGTTTGGTTATCTTGCAATCCCGAGATAATCGTCTCCATGCTCCAAATCCATTTTAAAGCCATTTCAAAGGCATTTTGCGCATACATGAAATTAACACATTTTTCTCCAAAACTATAACACATCCAAGCTTGTCCTGTTTGGTGGAGATGATATTTAATAAAATAAGTAGAAATCCACTAAAAGTTTTGTTTGGTTATATTGCAATCCCGAGATAATCGTCTCCATGCTCCAAATCCATTTTAAAGCCATTTTTAAGGCATTTCGCGCATACATGAAATGAACACATTTTTCTCCAAAACTATAACAGATGCAAGCTTGTCCTGTTTGGTGGAGATGATATTTAATAAAATAAGTAGAAATCCACTAAAAGTTTTGTTTGGTTATCTTGCAATCCCGAGATAATCGTCTCCATGCTCCAAATCCATTTTAAAGCCATTTTTAAGGCATTTCGCGCATACATGAAATGAACACATTTTTCTCCAAAACTATAACAGATGCAAGCTTGTCCTGTTTGGTGGAGATGATATTTAATAAAATAAGTAGAAATCCACTAAAAGTTTTGTTTGGTTATCTTGCAATCCCGAGATAATCGTCTCCATGCTCCAAATCCATTTTAAAGCCATTTTTAAGGCATTTCGCGCATACATGAAATGAACACATTTTTCTCCAAAACTATAACAGATGCAAGCTTGTCCTGTTTGGTGGAGATAATATTTAATAAAATAAGTAGAAATCTACTAAAAGTTTCGTTTGTTTATATTGCCATCCTGAGATAATCGTCTCCATGCTCCAAATCCATTTTAAAGCCATTTCAAAGGCATTTTGCGCATACATGAAATGAACACATTTTTCTCCAAAACTATAACAGATGCAAGCTTGTCCTGTTTGGTGGAGATGATATTTAATAAAATAAGTAGAAATCCACTAAAAGTTTTGTTTGGTTATCTTGCAATCCCGAGATAATCGTCTCCATGCTCCAAATCCATTTTAAAGCCATTTTAAGGCATTTCGCGCATACATGAAATGAACACATTTTTCTCCAAAACTATAACAGATGCAAGCTTGTCCTGTTTGGTGGAGATGATATTTAATAAAATAAGTAGAAATCCACTAAAAGTTTTGTTTGGTTATCTTGCAATCCCGAGATAATCGTCTCCATGCTCCAAATCCATTTTAAAGCCATTTTTAAGGCATTTCGCGCATACATGAAATGAACACATTTTTCTCCAAAACTATAACACATGCAAGCTTGTCCTGTTTGGTGGAGATGATATTTAATAAAATAAGTAGAAATCCACTAAAAGTTTTGTTTGGTTATCTTGCAATCCCGAGATAATCGTCTCCATGCTCCAAATCCATTTTAAAGCCATTTTTAAGGCATTTCGCGCATACATGAAATGAACACATTTTTCTCCAAAACTATAACACATGCAAGCTTGTCCTGTTTGGTGGAGATGATATTTAATAAAATAAGTAGAAATCCACTAAAAGTTTTGTTTGGTTATCTTGCAATCCCGAGATAATCGTCTCCATGCTCCAAATCCATTTTAAAGCCATTTTTAAGGCATTTCGCGCATACATGAAATGAACACATTTTTCTCCAAAACTATAACACATGCAAGCTTGTCCTGTTTGGTGGAGATGATATTTAATAAAATAAGTAGAAATCCACTAAAAGTTTTGTTTGGTTATCTTGCAATCCCGAGATAATCGTCTCCATGCTCCAAATCCATTTTAAAGCCATTTTTAAGGCATTTCGCGCATACATGAAATGAACACATTTTTCTCCAAAACTATAACAGATGCAAGCTTGTCCTGTTTGGTGGAGATGATATTTAATAAAATAAGTAGAAATCCACTAAAAGTTTTGTTTGGTTATCTTGCAATCCCGAGATAATCGTCTCCATGCTCCAAATCCATTTTAAAGCCATTTTTAAGGCATTTCGCGCATACATGAAATGAACACATTTTTCTCCAAAACTATAACACATGCAAGCTTGTCCTGTTTGGTGGAGATGATATTTAATAAAATAAGTAGAAATCCATTAAAAGTTTTGTTTGGTTATCTTGCAATCCCGAGATAATCGTCTCCATGCTCCAAATCCATTTTAAAGCCATTTTTAAGGCATTTCGCGCATACATGAAATGAACACATTTTTCTCCAAAACTATAACAGATGCAAGCTTGTCCTGTTTGGTGGAGATGATATTTAATAAAATAAGTTGAAATCCACTAAAAGTTTTGTTTGGTTATCTTGCAATCCCGAGATAATCGTCTCCATGCTCCAAATCCATTTTAAAGCCATTTTTAAGGCATTTCGCGCATACATGAAATGAACACATTTTTCTCCAAAACTATAACAGATGCAAGCTTGTCCTGTTTGGTGGAGATGATATTTAATAAAATAAGTAGAAATCCACTAAAAGTTTTGTTTGGTTATCTTGCAATCCCGAGATAATCGTCTCCATGCTCCAAATCCATTTTAAAGCCATTTTTAAGGCATTTCGCGCATACATGAAATTAACACATTTTTCTCCAAAACTATAACAGATGCAAGCTTGTCCTGTTTGGTGGAGATGATATTTAATAAAATAAGTAGAAATCCACTAAAAGTTTTGTTTGGTTATCTTGCAATCCCGAGATAATCGTCTCCATGCTCCAAATCCATTTTAAAGCCATTTTTAAGGCATTTCGCGCATACATGAAATGAACACATTTTTCTCCAAAACTCTAACAGATGCAAGCTTGTCCTGTTTGGTGGAGATAATATTTAATAAAATAAGTAGAAATCTACTAAAAGTTTCGTTTGTTTATATTGCCATCCTGAGATAATCGTCTCCATGCTCCAAATCCATTTTAAAGCCATTTCAAAGGCATTTTGCGCATACATGAAATGAACACATTTTTCTCCAAAACTATAACACATGCAAGCTTGTCCTGTTTGGTGGAGATGGTATTTAATAAAATAAGTAGAAATCCACTAAAAGTTTTGTTTGGTTATCTTGCAATCCCGAGATAATCGTCTCCATGCTCCAAATCCATTTTAAAGCCATTTCAAAGGCATTTTGCGCATACATGAAATGAACACATTTTTCTCCAAAACTATAACAGATGCAAGCTTGTCCTGTTTGGTGGAGATGATATTTAATAAAATAAGTAGAAATCCACTAAAAGTTTTGTTTGGTTATCTTGCAATCCCGAGATAATCGTCTCCATGCTCCAAATCCATTTTAAAGCCATTTTTAAGGCATTTCGCGCATACATGAAATGAACACATTTTTCTCCAAAACTATAACAGATGCAAGCTTGTCCTGTTTGGTGGAGATGATATTTAATAAAATAAGTAGAAATCCACTAAAAGTTTTGTTTGGTTATCTTGCAATCCCGAGATAATCGTCTCCATGCTCCAAATCCATTTTAAAGCCATTTTTAAGGCATTTCGCGCATACATGAAATGAACACATTTTTCTCCAAAACTATAACACATGCAAGCTTGTCCTGTTTGGTGGAGATGATATTTAATAAAATAAGTAGAAATCCACTAAAAGTTTTGTTTGGTTATCTTGCAATCCCGAGATAATCGTCTCCATGCTCCAAATCCATTTTAAAGCCATTTTTAAGGCATTTCGCGCATACATGAAATGAACACATTTTTCTCCAAAACTATAACACATGCAAGCTTGTCCTGTTTGGTGGAGATGATATTTAATAAAATAAGTAGAAATCCACTAAAAGTTTTGTTTGGTTATCTTGCAATCCCGAGATAATCGTCTCCATGCTCCAAATCCATTTTAAAGCCATTTTTAAGGCATTTCGCGCATACATGAAATGAACACATTTTTCTCCAAAACTATAACACATGCAAGCTTGTCCTGTTTGGTGGAGATAATATTTAATAAAATAAGTAGAAATCCACTAAAAGTTTTGTTTGGTTATCTTGCAATCCCGAGATAATCGTCTCCATGCTCCAAATCCATTTTAAAGCCATTTTTAAGGCATTTCGCGCATACATGAAATGAACACATTTTTCTCCAAAACTATAACAGATGCAAGCTTGTCCTGTTTGGTGGAGATGATATTTAATAAAATAAGTAGAAATCCACTAAAAGTTTTGTTTGGTTATCTTGCAATCCCGAGATAATCGTCTCCATGCTCCAAATCCATTTTAAAGCCATTTTTAAGGCATTTCGCGCATACATGAAATGAACACATTTTTCTCCAAAACTATAACACATGCAAGCTTGTCCTGTTTGGTGGAGATGATATTTAATAAAATAAGTAGAAATCCATTAAAAGTTTTGTTTGGTTATCTTGCAATCCCGAGATAATCGTCTCCATGCTCCAAATCCATTTTAAAGCCATTTTTAAGGCATTTCGCGCATACATGAAATGAACACATTTTTCTCCAAAACTATAACAGATGCAAGCTTGTCCTGTTTGGTGGAGATGATATTTAATAAAATAAGTTGAAATCCACTAAAAGTTTTGTTTGGTTATCTTGCAATCCCGAGATAATCGTCTCCATGCTCCAAATCCATTTTAAAGCCATTTTTAAGGCATTTCGCGCATACATGAAATGAACACATTTTTCTCCAAAACTATAACAGATGCAAGCTTGTCCTGTTTGGTGGAGATGATATTTAATAAAATAAGTAGAAATCCACTAAAAGTTTTGTTTGGTTATCTTGCAATCCCGAGATAATCGTCTCCATGCTCCAAATCCATTTTAAAGCCATTTTTAAGGCATTTCGCGCATACATGAAATTAACACATTTTTCTCCAAAACTATAACAGATGCAAGCTTGTCCTGTTTGGTGGAGATGATATTTAATAAAATAAGTAGAAATCCACTAAAAGTTTTGTTTGGTTATCTTGCAATCCCGAGATAATCGTCTCCATGCTCCAAATCCATTTTAAAGCCATTTTTAAGGCATTTCGCGCATACATGAAATGAACACATTTTTCTCCAAAACTCTAACAGATGCAAGCTTGTCCTGTTTGGTGGAGATAATATTTAATAAAATAAGTAGAAATCTACTAAAAGTTTCGTTTGTTTATATTGCCATCCTGAGATAATCGTCTCCATGCTCCAAATCCATTTTAAAGCCATTTCAAAGGCATTTTGCGCATACATGAAATGAACACATTTTTCTCCAAAACTATAACACATGCAAGCTTGTCCTGTTTGGTGGAGATGGTATTTAATAAAATAAGTAGAAATCCACTAAAAGTTTTGTTTGGTTATCTTGCAATCCCGAGATAATCGTCTCCATGCTCCAAATCCATTTTAAAGCCATTTTTAAGGCATTTCGCGCATACATGAAATGAACACATTTTTCTCCAAAACTATAACAGATGCAAGCTTGAACTGTTTGGTGGAGATGATATTTAATAAAATAAGTAGAAATCCACTAAAAGTTTTGTTTGGTTATCTTGCAATCCCGAGATAATCGTCTCCATGCTCCAAATCCATTTTAAAGCATTTTTAAGGCATTTCGCGCATACATGAAATGAACACATTTTTCTCCAAAACTATAACACATGCAAGCTTGTCCTGTTTGGTGGAGATGATATTTAATAAAATAAGTAGAAATCCACTAAAAGTTTTGTTTGGTTATCTTGCAATCCCGAGATAATCGTCTCCATGCTCCAAATCCATTTTAAAGCCATTTTTAAGGCATTTCGCGCATACATGAAATGAACACATTTTTCTCCAAAACTATAACAGATGCAAGCTTGTCCTGTTTGGTGGAGATGATATTTAATAAAATAAGTAGAAATCCACTAAAAGTTTTGTTTGGTTATCTTGCAATCCCGAGATAATCGTCTCCATGCTCCAAATCCATTTTAAAGCCATTTTTAAGGCATTTCGCGCATACATGAAATGAACACATTTTTCTCCAAAACTATAACAGATGCAAGCTTGTCCTGTTTGGTGGAGATGATATTTAATAAAATAAGTAGAAATCCACTAAAAGTTTTGTTTGGTTATCTTGCAATCCCGAGATAATCGTCTCAATGCTCCAAATCCATTTTAAAGCCATTTTTAAGGCATTTCGCGCATACATGAAATGAACACATTTTTCTCCAAAACTATAACAGATGCAAGCTTGTCCTGTTTGGTGGAGATAATATTTAATAAAATAAGTAGAAATCTACTAAAAGTTTCGTTTGTTTATATTGCCATCCTGAGATAATCGTCTCCATGCTCCAAATCCATTTTAAAGCCATTTCAAAGGCATTTTGCGCATACATGAAATGAACACATTTTTCTCCAAAACTATAACACATGCAAGCTTGTCCTGTTTGGTGGAGATGGTATTTAATAAAATAAGTAGAAATCCACTAAAAGTTTTGTTTGGTTATCTTGCAATCCCGAGATAATCGTCTCCATGCTCCAAATCCATTTTAAAGCCATTTTTAAGGCATTTCGCGCATACATGAAATGAACACATTTTTCTCCAAAACTATAACAGATGCAAGCTTGAACTGTTTGGTGGAGATGATATTTAATAAAATAAGTAGAAATCCACTAAAAGTTTTGTTTGGTTATCTTGCAATCCCGAGATAATCGTCTCCATGCTCCAAATCCATTTTAAAGCATTTTTAAGGCATTTCGCGCATACATGAAATGAACACATTTTTCTCCAAAACTATAACACATGCAAGCTTGTCCTGTTTGGTGGAGATGATATTTAATAAAATAAGTAGAAATCCACTAAAAGTTTTGTTTGGTTATCTTGCAATCCCGAGATAATCGTCTCCATGCTCCAAATCCATTTTAAAGCCATTTTTAAGGCATTTCGCGCATACATGAAATGAACACATTTTTCTCCAAAACTATAACACATGCAAGCTTGTCCTGTTTGGTGGAGATGATATTTAATAAAATAAGTAGAAATCCACTAAAAGTTTTGTTTGGTTATCTTGCAATCCCGAGATAATCGTCTCCATGCTCCAAATCCATTTTAAAGCCATTTTTAAGGCATTTCGCGCATACATGAAATGAACACATTTTTCTCCAAAACTATAACAGATGCAAGCTTGTCCTGTTTGGTGGAGATGATATTTAATAAAATAAGTAGAAATCCACTAAAAGTTTTGTTTGGTTATCTTGCAATCCCGAGATAATCGTCTCCATGCTCCAAATCCATTTTAAAGCCATTTTTAAGGCATTTCGCGCATACATGAAATGAACACATTTTTCTCCAAAACTATAACAGATGCAAGCTTGTCCTGTTTGGTGGAGATAATATTTAATAAAATAAGTAGAAATCTACTAAAAGTTTCGTTTGTTTATATTGCCATCCTGAGATAATCGTCTCCATGCTCCAAATCCATTTTAAAGCCATTTCAAAGGCATTTTGCGCATACATGAAATGAACACATTTTTCTCCAAAACTATAACACATGCAAGCTTGTCCTGTTTGGTGGAGATGATATTTAATAAAATAAGTAGAAATCCACTAAAAGTTTTGTTTGGTTATCTTGCAATCCCGAGATAATCGTCTCCATGCTCCAAATCCATTTTAAAGCCATTTTAAAGGCATTTCGCGCATACATGAAATGAACACATTTTTCTCCAAAACTATAACAGATGCAAGCTTGTCCTGTTTGGTGGAGATGATATTTAATAAAATAAGTAGAAATCCACTAAAAGTTTTGTTTGGTTATCTTGCAATCCCGAGATAATCGTCTCCATGCTCCAAATCCATTTTAAAGCCATTTTTAAGGCATTTCGCGCATACATGAAATGAACACATTTTTCTCCAAAACTATAACAGATGCAAGCTTGTCCTGTTTGGTGGAGATAATATTTAATAAGATAAGTAGAAATCTACTAAAAGTTTCGTTTGTTTATCTTGCAATCCTGAGATAATCGTCTCCATGCTCCAAATCCATTTTAAAGCCATTTCAAAGGCATTTTGCGCATACATGAAATGAACACATTTTTCTCCAAAACTATAACACATGCAAGCTTGTCCTGTTTGGTGGAGATGATATTTAATAAAATAAGTAGAAATCCACTAAAAGTTTTGTTTGGTTATCTTGCAATCCCGAGATAATCGTCTCCATGCTCCAAATCCATTTTAAAGCCATTTTTAAGGCATTTCGCGCATACATGAAATGAACACATTTTTCTCCAAAACTATAACAGATGCAAGCTTGTCCTGTTTGGTGGAGATAATATTTAATAAAATAAGTAGAAATCTACTAAAAGTTTCGTTTGTTTATATTGCCATCCTGAGATAATCGTCTCCATGCTCCAAATCCATTTTAAAGCCATTTCAAAGGCATTTTGCGCATACATGAAATGAACACATTTTTCTCCAAAACTATAACACATGCAAGCTTGTCCTGTTTGGTGGAGATGATATTTAATAAAATAAGTAGAAATCCACTAAAAGTTTTGTTTGGTTATCTTGCAATCCCGAGATAATCGTCTCCATGCTCCAAATCCATTTTAAAGCCATTTTTAAGGCATTTCGCGCATACATGAAATGAACACATTTTTCTCCAAAACTATAACAGATGCAAGCTTGTCCTGTTTGGTGGAGATGATATTTAATAAAATAAGTAGAAATCCACTAAAAGTTTTGTTTGGTTATCTTGCAATCCCGAGATAATCGTCTTCATGCTCCAAATCCATTTTAAAGCCATTTTTAAGGCATTTCGCGCATACATGAAATGAACACATTTTTCTCCAAAACTATAACAGATGCAAGCTTGTCCTGTTTGGTGGAGATGATATTTAATAAAATAAGTAGAAATCCACTAAAAGTTTTGTTTGGTTATCTTGCAATCCCGAGATAATCGTCTCCATGCTCCAAATCCATTTTAAAGCCATTTTTAAGGCATTTCGCGCATACATGAAATGAACACATTTTTCACCAAAACTATAACAGATGCAAGCTTGTCCTGTTTGGTGGAGATGATATTTAATAAAATAAGTAGAAATCCACTAAAAGTTTTGTTTGGTTATCTTGCAATCCCGAGATAATCGTCTCCATGCTCCAAATCCATTTTAAAGCCATTTTTAAGGCATTTCGCGCATACATGAAATGAACACATTTTTCTCCAAAACTATAACAGATGCAAGCTTGTCCTGTTTGGTGGAGATGATATTTAATAAAATAAGTAGAAATCCACTAAAAGTTTTGTTTGGTTATCTTGCAATCCCGAGATAATCGTCTCCATGCTCCAAATCCATTTTAAAGCCATTTTTAAGGCATTTCGCGCATACATGAAATGAACACATTTTTCTCCAAAACTATAACAGATGCAAGCTTGTCCTGTTTGGTGGAGATGATATTTAATAAAATAAGTAGAAATCCACTAAAAGTTTTGTTTGGTTATCTTGCAATCCCGAGATAATCGTCTCCATGCTCCAAATCCATTTTAAAGCCATTTTTAAGGCATTTCGCGCATACATGAAATGAACACATTTTTCTCCAAAACTATAACAGATGCAAGCTTGTCCTTTTTGGTGGAGATAATATTTAATAAAATAAGTAGAAATCTACTAAAAGTTTCGTTTGTTTATATTGCCATCCTGAGATAATCGTCTCCATGCTCCAAATCCATTTTAAAGCCATTTCAAAGGCATTTTGCGCATACATGAAATGAACACATTTTTCTCCAAAACTATAACACATGCAAGCTTGTCCTGTTTGGTGGAGATGATATTTAATAAAATAAGTAGAAATCCACTAAAAGTTTTGTTTGGTTATCTTGCAATCCCGAGATAATCGTCTCCATGCTCCAAATCCATTTTAAAGCCATTTTTAAGGCATTTCGCGCATACATGAAATGAACACATTTTTCTCCAAAACTATAACAGATGCAAGCTTGTCCTGTTTGGTGGAGATGATATTTAATAAAATAAGTAGAAATCCACTAAAAGTTTTGTTTGGTTATCTTGCAATCCCGAGATAATCGTCTCCATGCTCCAAATCCATTTTAAAGCCATTTTTAAGGCATTTCGCGCATACATGAAATGAACACATTTTTCTCCAAAACTATAACAGATGCAAGCTTGTGCTGTTTGGTGGAGATAATATTTAATAAAATAAGTAGAAATCTACTAAAAGTTTCGTTTGTTTATATTGCCATCCTGAGATAATCGTCTCCATGCTCCAAATCCATTTTAAAGCCATTTCAAAGGCATTTTGCGCATACATGAAATGAACACATTTTTCTCCAAAACTATAGCACATGCAAGCTTGTCCTGTTTGGTGGAGATGATATTTAATAAAATAAGTAGAAATCCACTAAAAGTTTTGTTTGGTTATCTTGCAATCCCGAGATAATCGTCTCCATGCTCCAAATCCATTTTAAAGCCATTTTAAGGCATTTCGCGCATACATGAAATGAACACATTTTTCTCCAAAACTATAACAGATGCAAGCTTGTCCTGTTTGGTGGAGATGATATTTAATAAAATAAGTAGAAATCCACTAAAAGTTTTGTTTGGTTATCTTGCAATCCCGAGATAATCGTCTCCATGCTCCAAATCCATTTTAAAGCCATTTTTAAGGCATTTCGCGCATACATGAAATGAACACATTTTTCTCCAAAACTATAACAGATGCAAGTTTGTCCTGTTTGGTTGAGATGATATTTAATAAAATAAGTAGAAATCCACTAAAAGTTTTGTTTGGTTATCTTGCAATCCCGAGATAATCGTCTCCATGCTCCAAATCCATTTTAAAGCCATTTTTAAGGCATTTCGCGCATACATGAAATGAACACATTTTTCCCAAAACTATAACAGATGCAAGCTTGTCCTGTTTGGTGGAGATGATATTTAATAAAATAAGTAGAAATCCACTAAAAGTTTTGTTTGGTTATCTTGCAATCCCGAGATAATCGTCTCCATGCTCCAAATCCATTTTAAAGCCATTTTTAAGGCATTACGCGCATACATGAAATGAACACATTTTTCTCCAAAACTATAACAGATGCAAGCTTGTCCTGTTTGGTGGAGATGATATTTAATAAAATAAGTAGAAATCCACTAAAAGTTTTGTTTGGTTATCTTGCAATCCCGAGATAATCGTCTCCATGCTCCAAATCCATTTTAAAGCCATTTTTAAGGCATTTCGCGCATACATGAAATGAACACATTTTTCTCCAAAACTATAACAGATGCAAGCTTGTCCTGTTTGGTGGAGATAATATTTAATAAAATAAGTAGAAATCTACTAAAAGTTTCGTTTGTTTATATTGCCATCCTGAGATAATCGTCTCCATGCTCCAAATCCATTTTAAAGCCATTTCAAAGGCATTTTGCGCATACATGAAATGAAGACATTTTTCTCCAAAACTATAACACATGCAAGCTTGTCCTGTTTGGTGGAGATGATATTCAATAAAATAAGTAGAAATCCACTAAAAGTTTTGTTTGGTTATCTTGCAATCCCGACATAATCGTCTCCATGCTCCAAATCCATTTTAAAGCCATTTTTAAGGCATTTCGCGCATACATGAAATGAACACATTTTTCTCCAAAACTATAAAAGATGCAAGCTTGTCCTGTTTGGTGGAGATGATATTTAATAAAATAAGTAGAAATCCACTAAAAGTTTTGTTTGGTTATCTTGCAATCCCGAGATAATCGTCTCCATGCTCCAAATCCATTTTAAAGCCATTTTTAAGGCATTTCGCGCATACATGAAATGAACACATTTTTCCCAAAACTATAACAGATGCAAGCTTGTCCTGTTTGGTGGAGATGATATTTAATAAAATAAGTAGAAATCCACTAAAAGTTTTGTTTGGTTATCTTGCAATCCCGAGATAATCGTCTCCATGCTCCAAATCCATTTTAAAGCCATTTTTAAGGCATTACGCGCATACATGAAATGAACACATTTTTCTCCAAAACTATAACAGATGCAAGCTTGTCCTGTTTGGTGGAGATGATATTTAATAAAATAAGTAGAAATCCACTAAAAGTTTTGTTTGGTTATCTTGCAATCCCGAGATAATCGTCTCCATGCTCCAAATCCATTTTAAAGCCATTTTTAAGGCATTTCGCGCATACATGAAATGAACACATTTTTCTCCAAAACTATAACAGATGCAAGCTTGTCCTGTTTGGTGGAGATAATATTTAATAAAATAAGTAGAAATCTACTAAAAGTTTCGTTTGTTTATATTGCCATCCTGAGATAATCGTCTCCATGCTCCAAATCCATTTTAAAGCCATTTCAAAGGCATTTTGCGCATACATGAAATGAAGACATTTTTCTCCAAAACTATAACACATGCAAGCTTGTCCTGTTTGGTGGAGATGATATTCAATAAAATAAGTAGAAATCCACTAAAAGTTTTGTTTGGTTATCTTGCAATCCCGACATAATCGTCTCCATGCTCCAAATCCATTTTAAAGCCATTTTTAAGGCATTTCGCGCATACATGAAATGAACACATTTTTCTCCAAAACTATAACAGATGCAAGCTTGTCCTGTTTGGTGGAGATGATATTTAATAAAATAAGTAGAAATCCACTAAAAGTTTTGTTTGGTTATCTTGCAATCCCGAGATAATCGTCTCCATGCTCCAAATCCATTTTAAAGCCATTTTTAAGGCATTTCGCGCATACATGAAATGAACACATTTTTCTCCAAAACTATAACACATGCAAGCTTGTCCTGTTTGGTGGAGATAATATTTAATAAAATAAGTAGAAATCCACTAAAAGTTTTGTTTGGTTATCTTGCAATCCCGAGATAATCGTCTCCATGCTCCAAATCCATTTTAAAGCCATTTTTAAGGCATTTCGCGCATACATGAAATGAACACATTTTTCTCCAAAACTATAACAGATGCAAGCTTGTCCTGTTTGGTGGAGATGATATTTAATAAAATAAGTAGAAATCCACTAAAAGATTTGTTTGGTTATCTTGCAATCCCGAGATAATCGTCTCCATGCTCCAAATCCATTTTAAAGCCATTTTTAAGGCATTTCGCGCATACATGAAATGAACACATTTTTCTCCAAAACTATAGCAGATGCAAGCTTGTCCTGTTTGGTGGAGATGATATTTAATAAAATAAGTAGAAATCCACTAAAAGTTTTGTTTGGTTATCTTGCAATCCCGAGATAATCGTCTCCATGCTCCAAATCCATTTTAAAGCCATTTTTAAGGCATTTCGCGCATACATGAAATGAACACATTTTTCTCCAAAACTATAACAGATGCAAGCTTGTCCTGTTTGGTGGAGATGATATTTAATAAAATAAGTAGAAATCTACTAAAAGTTTCGTTTGTTTATATTGCCATCCTGAGATAATCGTCTCCATGCTCCAAATCCATTTTAAAGCAATTTCAAAGGCATTTTGCGCATACATGAAATGAACACATTTTTCTCCAAAACTATAACACATGCAAGCTTGTCCTGTTTGGTGGAGATGATATTTAATAAAATAAGTAGAAATCCACTAAAGTTTTGTTTGGTTATCTTGCAATCCCGAGATAATCGTCTCCATGCTCCAAATCCATTTTAAAGCCATTTTTAAGGCATTTCGCGCATACATGAAATGAACACATTTTTCTCCAAAACTATAACAGATGCAAGCTTGTCCTGTTTGGTGGAGATGATATTTAATAAAATAAGTAGAAATCCACTAAAAGTTTTGTTTGGTTATCTTGCAATCCCGAGATAATCGTCTCCATGCTCCAAATCCATTTTAAAGCCATTTTTAAGGCATTTCGCGCATACATGAAATGAACACATTTTTCTCCAAAACTATAACAGATGCAAGCTTGTCCTGTTTGGTGGAGATGATATTTAATAAAATAAGTAGAAATCTACTAAAAGTTTCGTTTGTTTATATTGCCATCCTGAGATAATCGTCTCCATGCTCCAAATCCATTTTAAAGCAATTTCAAAGGCATTTTGCGCATACATGAAATGAACACATTTTTCTCCAAAACTATAACACTTGCAAGCTTGTCCTGTTTGGTGGAGATGATATTTAATAAAATAAGTAGAAATCCACTAAAAGTTTTGTTTGGTTATCTTGCAATCCCGAGATAATCGTCTCCATGCTCCAAATCCATTTTAAAGCCATTTTTAACGCATTTCGCGCATACATGAAATGAACACATTTTTCTCCAAAACTATAACAGATGCAAGCTTGTCCTGTTTGGTGGAGATGATATTTAATAAAATAAGTAGAAATCCACTAAAAGTTTTGTTTGGTTATCTTGCAATCCCGAGATAATCGTCTCCATGCTCCAAATCCATTTTAAAGCCATTTTTAAGGCATTTCGCGCATACATGAAATGAACACATTTTTCTCCAAAACTATAACAGATGCAAGCTTGTCCTGTTTGGTGGAGATGATATTTAATAAAATAAGTAGAAATCCACTAAAAGTTTTGTTTGGTTATCTTGCAATCTCGAGATAATCGTCTCCATGCTTCAAATGCTCTTAAAACCCATTTCTAAGGCATTTCGCGCATAAATGAAATGAACACATTTTTCTTTAAAACTATAACAGATGCAAGCTTGTCCTGTTTGGTGGAGATGATATTTAATAAAATAAGTAGAAATCCACTAAAAGTTTTGTTTGGTTATCTTGCAATCCCGAGATAATCGTCTCCATGCTCCAAATCCATTTTAAAGCCATTTTTAAGGCATTTCGCGCATACATGAAATGAACACATTTTTCTCCAAAACTATAACAGATGCAAGCTTGTCCTGTTTGGTGGAGATAATATTTAATAAAATAAGTAGAAATCTACTAAAAGTTTCGTTTGTTTATATTGCCATCCTGAGATAATCGTCTCCATGCTCCAAATCCATTTTAAAGCCATTTTTAAGGCATTTCGCGCATACATGAAATGAACACATTTTTCTCCAAAACTATAACAGATGCAAGCTTGTCCTGTTTGGTGGAGATAATATTTAATAAAATAAGTAGAAATCTACTAAAAGTTTCGTTTGTTTATATTGCCATCCTGAGATAATCGTCTCCATGCTCCAAATCCATTTTAAAGCCATTTCAAAGGCATTTTGCGCATACATGAAATGAACACATTTTTCTCCAAAACTATAACACATGCAAGCTTGTCCTGTTTGGTGGAGATGATATTTAATAAAATAAGTAGAAATCCACTAAAAGTTTTGTTTGGTTATCTTGCAATCCCGAGATAATCGTCTCCATGCTCCAAATCCATTTTAAAGCCATTTTTAAGGCATTTCGCGCATACATGAAATGAACACATTTTTCTCCAAAACTATAACAGATGCAAGCTTGTCCTGTTTGGTGGAGATGATATTTAATAAAATAAGTAGAAATCCACTAAAAGTTTTGTTTGGTTATCTTGCAATCCCGAGATAATCGTCTCCATGCTCCAAATCCATTTTAAAGCCATTTGTAAGGCATTTCGCGCATACATGAAATGAACACATTTTTCTCCAAAACTATAACAGATGCAAGCTTGTCCTGTTTGGTGGAGATGATATTTAATAAAATAAGTAGAAATCCACTAAAAGTTTTGTTTGGTTATCTTGCAATCCCGAGATAATCGTCTCCATGCTCCAAATCCATTTTAAAGCCATTTTTAAGGCATTTCGCGCATACATGAAATGAACACATTTTTCTCCAAAACTATAACAGATGCAAGCTTGTCCTGTTTGGTGGAGATGATATTTAATAAAATAAGTAGAAATCCACTAAAAGTTTTGTTTGGTTATCTTGCAATCCCGAGATAATCGTCTCCATGCTCCAAATCCATTTTAAAGCCATTTTTAAGGCATTTCGCGCATACATGAAATGAACACATTTTTCTCCAAAACTATAACAGATGCAAGCTTGTCCTGTTTGGTGGAGATAATATTTAATAAAATAAGTAGAAATCTACTAAAAGTTTCGTTTGTTTATATTGCCATCCTGAGATAATCGTCTCCATGCTCCAAATTCATTTTAAAGCCATTTTTAAGGCATTTCGCGCATACATGAAATGAACACATTTTTCTCCAAAACTATAACAGATGCAAGCTTGTCCTGTTTGGTGGAGATGATATTTAATAAAATAAGTAGAAATCCACTAAAAGTTTTGTTTGGTTATCTTGCAATCCCGAGATAATCGTCTCCATGCTCCAAATCCATTTTAAAGCCATTTTTAAGGCATTTCGCGCATACATGAAATGAACACATTTTTCTCCAAAACTATAACAGATGCAAGCTTGTCCTGTTTGGTGGAGATAATATTTAATAAAATAAGTAGAAATCTACTAAAAGTTTCGTTTGTTTATATTGCCATCCTGAGATAATCGTCTCCATGCTCCAAATCCATTTTAAAGCCATTTCAAAGGCATTTTGCGCATACATGAAATGAACACATTTTTCTCCAAAACTATAACACATGCAAGCTTGTCCTGTTTGGTGGAGATGATATTTAATAAAATAAGTAGAAATCCACTAAAAGTTTTGTTTGGTTATCTTGCAATCCCGAGATAATCGTCTCCATGCTCCAAATCCATTTTAAAGCCATTTTTAAGGCATTTCGCGCATACATGAAATGAACACATTTTTCTCCAAAACTATAACAGATGCAAGCTTGTCCTGTTTGGTGGAGATGATATTTAATAAAATAAGTAGAAATCCACTAAAAGTTTTGTTTGGTTATCTTGCAATCCCGAGATAATCGTCTCCATGCTCCAAATCCATTTTAAAGCCATTTTTAAGGCATTTCGCGCATACATGAAATGAACACATTTTTCTCCAAAACTATAACAGATGCAAGCTTGTCCTGTTTGGTGGAGATGATATTTAATAAAATAAGTAGAAATCCACTAAAAGTTTTGTTTGGTTATCTTGCAATCCCGAGATAATCGTCTCCATGCTCCAAATCCATTTTAAAGCCATTTTTAAGGCATTTCGCGCATACATGAAATGAACACATTTTTCTCCAAAACTATAACAGATGCAAGCTTGTCCTGTTTGGTGGAGATGATATTTAATAAAATAAGTAGAAATCCACTAAAAGTTTTGTTTGGTTATCTTGCAATCCCGAGATAATCGTCTCCATGCTCCAAATCCATTTTAAAGCCATTTTTAAGGCATTTCGCGCATACATGAAATGAACACATTTTTCTCCAAAACTATAACAGATGCAAGCTTGTCCTGTTTGGTGGAGATGATATTTAATAAAATAAGTAGAAATCCACTAAAAGTTTTGTTTGGTTATATTGCAATCCCGAGATAATCGTCTCCATGCTCCAAATCCATTTTAAAGCCATTTTTAAGTCATTTCGCGCATACATGAAATGAACACATTTTTCTCCAAAACTATAACAGATGCAAGCTTGTCCTGTTTGGTGGAGATGATATTTAATAAAATAAGTAGAAATCCACTAAAAGTTTTGTTTGGTTATCTTGCAATCCCGAGATAATCGTCTCCATGCTCCAAATCCATTTTAAAGCCATTTTTAAGGCATTTCGCGCATACATGAAATGAACACATTTTTCTCCAAAACTATAACAGATGCAAGCTTGTCCTGTTTGGTGAAGATAATATTTAATAAAATAAGTAGAAATCTACTAAAAGTTTCGTTTGTTTATATTGCCATCCTGAGATAATCGTCTCCATGCTCCAAATCCATTTTAAAGCCATTTCAAAGGCATTTCGCGCATACATGAAATGAACACATTTTTCTCCAAAACTATAACAGATGCAAGCTTGTCCTGTTTGGTGGAGATGATATTTAATAAAATAAGTAGAAATCCACTAAAAGTTTTGTTTGGTTATCTTGCAATCCCGAGATAATCGTCTCCATGCTCCAAATCCATTTTAAAGCCATTTTTAAGGCATTTCGCGCATACATGAAATGAACACATTTTTCTCCAAAACTATAACAGATGCAAGCTTGTCCTGTTTGGTGGAGATGATATTTAATAAAATAAGTAGAAATCCACTAAAAGTTTTGTTTGGTTATCTTGCAATCCCGAGATAATCGTCTCCATGCTCCAAATCCATTTTAAAGCCATTTTTAAGGCATTTCGCGCATACATGAAATGAACACATTTTTCTCCAAAACTATAACAGATGCAAGCTTGTCCTGTTTGGTGGAGATGATATTTAATAAAATAAGTAGAAATCCACTAAAAGTTTTGTTTGGTTATCTTGCAATCCCGAGATAATCGTCTCCATGCTCCAAATCCATTTTAAAGCCATTTTTAAGGCATTTCGCGCATACATGAAATGAACACATTTTTCTCCAAAACTATAACAGATGCAAGCTTGTCCTGTTTGGTGGAGATAATATTTAATAAAATAAGTAGAAATCTACTAAAAGTTTCGTTTGTTTATATTGCCATCCTGAGATAATCGTCTCCATGCTCCAAATCCATTTTAAAGCCATTTCAAAGGCATTTTGCGCATACATGAAATGAACACATTTTTCTCCAAAACTATAACAGATGCAAGCTTGTCCTGTTTGGTGGAGATGAAATTTAATAAAATAAGTAGAAATCCACTAAAAGTTTTGTTTGGTTATCTTGCAGTCCCGAGATAATCGTCTCCATGCTCCATATCCATTTTAAAGCCATTTTTAAGGCATTTCGCGCATACATGAAATGAACACATTTTTCTCCCAAACTATAACAGATGCAAGCTTGTCCTGTTTGGTGGAGATGATATTTAATAAAATAAGTAGAAATCCACTAAAAGTTTTGTTTGGTTATCTTGCAATCCCGAGATAATCGTCTCCATGCTCCAAATCCATTTTAAAGCCATTTTTAAGGCATTTCGCGCATACATGAAATGAACACATTTTTCTCCAAAACTATAACAGATGCAAGCTTGTCCTGTTTGGTGGAGATGATATTTAATAAAATAAGTAGAAATCCACTAAAAGTTTTGTTTGGTTATCTTGCAATCCCGAGATAATCGTCTCCATGCTCCAAATCCATTTTAAAGCCATTTTTAAGGCATTTCGCGCATACATGAAATGAACACATTTTTCTCCAAAACTATAACAGATGCAAGCTTGTCCTGTTTGGTGGAGATGATATTTAATAAAATAAGTAGAAATCCACTAAAAGTTTTGTTTGGTTATCTTGCAATCCCGAGATAATCGTCTCCATGCTCCAAATCCATTTTAAAGCCATTTTTAAGGCATTTCGCGCATACATGAAATGAACACATTTTTCTCCAAAACTATAACAGATGCAAGCTTGTCCTGTTTGGTGGAGATGATATTTAATAAAATAAGTAGAAATCCACTAAAAGTTTTGTTTGGTTATATTGCAATCCCGAGATAATCGTCTCCATGCTCCAAATCCATTTTAAAGCCATTTTTAAGTCATTTCGCGCATACATGAAATGAACACATTTTTCTCCAAAACTATAACAGATGCAAGCTTGTCCTGTTTGGTGGAGATGATATTTAATAAAATAAGTAGAAATCCACTAAAAGTTTTGTTTGGTTATCTTGCAATCCCGAGATAATCGTCTCCATGCTCCAAATCCATTTTAAAGCCATTTTTAAGGCATTTCGCGCATACATGAAATGAACACATTTTTCTCCAAAACTATAACAGATGCAAGCTTGTCCTGTTTGGTGGAGATAATATTTAATAAAATAAGTAGAAATCTACTAAAAGTTTCGTTTGTTTATATTGCCATCCTGAGATAATCGTCTCCATGCTCCAAATCCATTTTAAAGCCATTTCAAAGGCATTTCGCGCATACATGAAATGAACACATTTTTCTCCAAAACTATAACAGATGCAAGCTTGTCCTGTTTGGTGGAGATGATATTTAATAAAATAAGTAGAAATCCACTAAAAGTTTTGTTTGGTTATCTTGCAATCCCGAGATAATCGTCTCCATGCTCCAAATCCATTTTAAAGCCATTTTTAAGGCATTTCGCGCATACATGAAATGAACACATTTTTCTCCAAAACTATAACAGATGCAAGCTTGTCCTGTTTGGTGGAGATGATATTTAATAAAATAAGTAGAAATCCACTAAAAGTTTTGTTTGGTTATCTTGCAATCCCGAGATAATCGTCTCCATGCTCCAAATCCATTTTAAAGCCATTTTTAAGGCATTTCGCGCATACATGAAATGAACACATTTTTCTCCAAAACTATAACAGATGCAAGCTTGTCCTGTTTGGTGGAGATGATATTTAATAAAATAAGTAGAAATCCACTAAAAGTTTTGTTTGGTTATCTTGCAATCCCGAGATAATCGTCTCCATGCTCCAAATCCATTTTAAAGCCATTTTTAAGGCATTTCGCGCATACATGAAATGAACACATTTTTCTCCAAAACTATAACAGATGCAAGCTTGTCCTGTTTGGTGGAGATAATATTTAATAAAATAAGTAGAAATCTACTAAAAGTTTCGTTTGTTTATATTGCCATCCTGAGATAATCGTCTCCATGCTCCAAATCCATTTTAAAGCCATTTTTAAGGCATTTCGCGCATACATGAAATGAACACATTTTTCTCCAAAACTATAACAGATGCAAGCTTGTCCTGTTTGGTGGAGATGATATTTAATAAAATAAGTAGAAATCCACTAAAAGTTTTGTTTGGTTATCTTGCAATCCCGAGATAATCGTCTCCATGCTCCAAATCCATTTTAAAGCCATTTTTAAGGCATTTCGCGCATACATGAAATGAACACATTTTTCTCCAAAACTATAACAGATGCAAGCTTGTCCTGTTTGGTGGAGATAATATTTAATAAAATAAGTAGAAATCTACTAAAAGTTTCGTTTGTTTATATTGCCATCCTGAGATAATCGTCTCCATGCTCCAAATCCATTTTAAAGCCATTTCAAAGGCATTTTGCGCATACATGAAATGAACACATTTTTCTCCAAAACTATAACAGATGCAAGCTTGTCCTGTTTGGTGGAGATGAAATTTAATAAAATAAGTAGAAATCCACTAAAAGTTTTGTTTGGTTATCTTGCAGTCCCGAGATAATCGTCTCCATGCTCCATATCCATTTTAAAGCCATTTTTAAGGCATTTCGCGCATACATGAAATGAACACATTTTTCTCCCAAACTATAACAGATGCAAGCTTGTCCTGTTTGGTGGAGATGATATTTAATAAAATAAGTAGAAATCCACTAAAAGTTTTGTTTGGTTATCTTGCAATCCCGAGATAATCGTCTCCATGCTCCAAATCCATTTTAAAGCCATTTTTAAGGCATTTCGCGCATACATGAAATGAACACATTTTTCTCCAAAACTATAACAGATGCAAGCTTGTCCTGTTTGGTGGAGATGAAATTTAATAAAATAAGTAGAAATCCACTAAAAGTTTTGTTTGGTTATCTTGCAGTCCCGAGATAATCGTCTCCATGCTCCATATCCATTTTAAAGCCATTTTTAAGGCATTTCGCGCATACATGAAATGAACACATTTTTCTCCCAAACTATAACAGATGCAAGCTTGTCCTGTTTGGTGGAGATGATATTTAATAAAATAAGTAGAAATCCACTAAAAGTTTTGTTTGGTTATCTTGCAATCCCGAGATAATCGTCTCCATGCTCCAAATCCATTTTAAAGCCATTTTTAAGGCATTTCGCGCATACATGAAATGAACACATTTTTCTCCAAAACTATAACAGATGCAAGCTTGTCCTGTTTGGTGGAGATGATATTTAATAAAATAAGTAGAAATCCACTAAAAGTTTTGTTTGGTTATCTTGCAATCTCGAGATAATCGTCTCCATGCTTCAAATGCTATTAAAACCCATTTCTAAGGCATTTTGCGCATAAATGAAATGAACACATTTTTCTCCAAAACTATAACAGATGCAAGCTTGTCCTGTTTGGTGGAGATGATATTTAATAAAATAAGTAGAAATCCACTAAAAGTTTTGTTTGGTTATCTTGCAGTCCCGAGATAATCGTCTCCATGCTCCATATCCATTTTAAAGCCATTTTTAAGGCATTTCGCGCATACATGAAATGAACACATTTTTCTCCCAAACTATAACAGATGCAAGCTTGTCCTGTTTGGTGGAGATGATATTTAATAAAATAAGTAGAAATCCACTAAAAGTTTTGTTTGGTTATCTTGCAATCCCGAGATAATCGTCTCCATGCTCCAAATCCATTTTAAAGCCATTTTTAAGGCATTTCGCGCATACATGAAATGAACACATTTTTCTCCAAAACTATAACAGATGCAAGCTTGTCCTGTTTGGTGGAGATGATATTTAATAAAATAAGTAGAAATCCACTAAAAGTTTTGTTTGGTTATCTTGCAATCTCGAGATAATCGTCTCCATGCTTCAAATGCTATTAAAACCCATTTCTAAGGCATTTCGCGCATAAATGAAATGAACACATTTTTCTCCAAAACTATAACAGATGCAAGCTTGTCCTGTTTGGTGGAGATGATATTTAATAAAATAAGTAGAAATCCACTAAAAGTTTTGTTTGGTTATCTTGCAATCCCGAGATAATCGTCTCCATGCTCCAAATCCATTTTAAAGCCATTTTTAAGGCATTTCGCGCATACATGAAATGAACACATTTTTCTCCAAAACTATAACAGATGCAAGCTTGTCCTGTTTGGTGGAGATGATATTTAATAAAATAAGTAGAAATCCACTAAAAGTTTTGTTTGGTTATCTTGCAATCTCGAGATAATCGTCTCCATGCTTCAAATGCTCTTAAAACCCATTTCTAAGGCATTTCGCGCATAAATGAAATGAACACATTTTTCTTTAAAACTATAACAGATGCAAGCTTGTCCTGTTTGGTGGAGATGATATTTAATAAAATAAGTAGAAATCCACTAACAGTTTTGTTTGGTTATCTTGCAATCCCGAGATAATCGTCTCCATGCTCCAAATCCATTTTAAAGCCATTTTTAAGGCATTTCGCGCATACATGAAATGAACACATTTTTCTTCAAAACTATAACAGATGCAAGCTTGTCCTGTTTGGTGGAGATAATATTTAATAAAATAAGTAGAAATCTACTAAAAGTTTCGTTTGTTTATATTGCCATCCTGAGATAATCGTCTCCATGCTCCAAATCCATTTTAAAGCCATTTTTAAGGCATTTCGCGCATACATGAAATGAACACATTTTTCTCCAAAACTATAACAGATGCAAGCTTGTCCTGTTTGGTGGAGATAATATTTAATAAAATAAGTAGAAATCTACTAAAAGTTTCGTTTGTTTATATTGCCATCCTGAGATAATCGTCTCCATGCTCCAAATCCATTTTAAAGCCATTTTTAAGGCATTTCGCGCATACATGAAATGAACACATTTTTCTCCAAAACTATAACAGATGCAAGCTTGTCCTGTTTGGTGGAGATGATATTTAATAAAATAAGTAGAAATCCACTAAAAGTTTTGTTTGGTTATCTTGCAATCCCGAGATAATCGTCTCCATGCTCCAAATCCATTTTAAAGCCATTTTTAAGGCATTTCGCGCATACATGAAATGAACACATTTTTCTCCAAAACTATAACAGATGCAAGCTTGTCCTGTTTGGTGGAGATAATATTTAATAAAATAAGTAGAAATCTACTAAAAGTTTCGTTTGTTTATATTGCCATCCTGAGATAATCGTCTCCATGCTCCAAATTCATTTTAAAGCCATTTTTAAGGCATTTCGCGCATACATGAAATGAACACATTTTTCTCCAAAACTATAACAGATGCAAGCTTGTCCTGTTTGGTGGAGATGATATTTAATAAAATAAGTAGAAATCCACTAAAAGTTTTGTTTGGTTATCTTGCAATCCCGAGATAATCGTCTCCATGCTCCAAATCCATTTTAAAGCCATTTTTAAGGCATTTCGCGCATACATGAAATGAACACATTTTTCTCCAAAACTATAACAGATGCAAGCTTGTCCTGTTTGGTGGAGATGATATTTAATAAAATAAGTAGAAATCCACTAAAAGTTTTGTTTGGTTATCTTGCAATCCCGAGATAATCGTCTCCATGCTCCAAATCCATTTTAAAGCCATTTTTAAGGCATTTCGCGCATACATGAAATGAACACATTTTTCTCCAAAACTATAACAGATGCAAGCTTGTCCTGTTTGGTGGAGATAATATTTAATAAAATAAGTAGAAATCTACTAAAAGTTTCGTTTGTTTATATTGCCATCCTGAGATAATCGTCTCCATGCTCCAAATCCATTTTAAAGCCATTTCAAAGGCATTTTGCGCATACATGAAATGAACACATTTTTCTCCAAAACTATAACAGATGCAAGCTTGTCCTGTTTGGTGGAGATGAAATTTAATAAAATAAGTAGAAATCCACTAAAAGTTTTGTTTGGTTATCTTGCAGTCCCGAGATAATCGTCTCCATGCTCCATATCCATTTTAAAGCCATTTTTAAGGCATTTCGCGCATACATGAAATGAACACATTTTTCTCCCAAACTATAACAGATGCAAGCTTGTCCTGTTTGGTGGAGATGATATTTAATAAAATAAGTAGAAATCCACTAAAAGTTTTGTTTGGTTATCTTGCAATCCCGAGATAATCGTCTCCATGCTCCAAATCCATTTTAAAGCCATTTTTAAGGCATTTCGCGCATACATGAAATGAACACATTTTTCTCCAAAACTATAACAGATGCAAGCTTGTCCTGTTTGGTGGAGATGATATTTAATAAAATAAGTAGAAATCCACTAAAAGTTTTGTTTGGTTATCTTGCAATCCCGAGATAATCGTCTCCATGCTCCAAATCCATTTTAAAGCCATTTTTAAGGCATTTCGCGCATACATGAAATGAACACATTTTTCTCCAAAACTATAACAGATGCAAGCTTGTCCTGTTTGGTGGAGATGATATTTAATAAAATAAGTAGAAATCCACTAAAAGTTTTGTTTGGTTATCTTGCAATCCCGAGATAATCGTCTCCATGCTCCAAATCCATTTTAAAGCCATTTTTAAGGCATTTCGCGCATACATGAAATGAACACATTTTTCTCCAAAACTATAACAGATGCAAGCTTGTCCTGTTTGGTGGAGATGATATTTAATAAAATAAGTAGAAATCCACTAAAAGTTTTGTTTGGTTATATTGCAATCCCGAGATAATCGTCTCCATGCTCCAAATCCATTTTAAAGCCATTTTTAAGTCATTTCGCGCATACATGAAATGAACACATTTTTCTCCAAAACTATAACAGATGCAAGCTTGTCCTGTTTGGTGGAGATGATATTTAATAAAATAAGTAGAAATCCACTAAAAGTTTTGTTTGGTTATCTTGCAATCCCGAGATAATCGTCTCCATGCTCCAAATCCATTTTAAAGCCATTTTTAAGGCATTTCGCGCATACATGAAATGAACACATTTTTCTCCAAAACTATAACAGATGCAAGCTTGTCCTGTTTGGTGGAGATAATATTTAATAAAATAAGTAGAAATCTACTAAAAGTTTCGTTTGTTTATATTGCCATCCTGAGATAATCGTCTCCATGCTCCAAATCCATTTTAAAGCCATTTCAAAGGCATTTCGCGCATACATGAAATGAACACATTTTTCTCCAAAACTATAACAGATGCAAGCTTGTCCTGTTTGGTGGAGATGATATTTAATAAAATAAGTAGAAATCCACTAAAAGTTTTGTTTGGTTATCTTGCAATCCCGAGATAATCGTCTCCATGCTCCAAATCCATTTTAAAGCCATTTTTAAGGCATTTCGCGCATACATGAAATGAACACATTTTTCTCCAAAACTATAACAGATGCAAGCTTGTCCTGTTTGGTGGAGATGATATTTAATAAAATAAGTAGAAATCCACTAAAAGTTTTGTTTGGTTATCTTGCAATCCCGAGATAATCGTCTCCATGCTCCAAATCCATTTTAAAGCCATTTTTAAGGCATTTCGCGCATACATGAAATGAACACATTTTTCTCCAAAACTATAACAGATGCAAGCTTGTCCTGTTTGGTGGAGATGATATTTAATAAAATAAGTAGAAATCCACTAAAAGTTTTGTTTGGTTATCTTGCAATCCCGAGATAATCGTCTCCATGCTCCAAATCCATTTTAAAGCCATTTTTAAGGCATTTCGCGCATACATGAAATGAACACATTTTTCTCCAAAACTATAACAGATGCAAGCTTGTCCTGTTTGGTGGAGATAATATTTAATAAAATAAGTAGAAATCTACTAAAAGTTTCGTTTGTTTATATTGCCATCCTGAGATAATCGTCTCCATGCTCCAAATCCATTTTAAAGCCATTTTTAAGGCATTTCGCGCATACATGAAATGAACACATTTTTCTCCAAAACTATAACAGATGCAAGCTTGTCCTGTTTGGTGGAGATGATATTTAATAAAATAAGTAGAAATCCACTAAAAGTTTTGTTTGGTTATCTTGCAATCCCGAGATAATCGTCTCCATGCTCCAAATCCATTTTAAAGCCATTTTTAAGGCATTTCGCGCATACATGAAATGAACACATTTTTCTCCAAAACTATAACAGATGCAAGCTTGTCCTGTTTGGTGGAGATAATATTTAATAAAATAAGTAGAAATCTACTAAAAGTTTCGTTTGTTTATATTGCCATCCTGAGATAATCGTCTCCATGCTCCAAATCCATTTTAAAGCCATTTCAAAGGCATTTTGCGCATACATGAAATGAACACATTTTTCTCCAAAACTATAACAGATGCAAGCTTGTCCTGTTTGGTGGAGATGAAATTTAATAAAATAAGTAGAAATCCACTAAAAGTTTTGTTTGGTTATCTTGCAGTCCCGAGATAATCGTCTCCATGCTCCATATCCATTTTAAAGCCATTTTTAAGGCATTTCGCGCATACATGAAATGAACACATTTTTCTCCCAAACTATAACAGATGCAAGCTTGTCCTGTTTGGTGGAGATGATATTTAATAAAATAAGTAGAAATCCACTAAAAGTTTTGTTTGGTTATCTTGCAATCCCGAGATAATCGTCTCCATGCTCCAAATCCATTTTAAAGCCATTTTTAAGGCATTTCGCGCATACATGAAATGAACACATTTTTCTCCAAAACTATAACAGATGCAAGCTTGTCCTGTTTGGTGGAGATGAAATTTAATAAAATAAGTAGAAATCCACTAAAAGTTTTGTTTGGTTATCTTGCAGTCCCGAGATAATCGTCTCCATGCTCCATATCCATTTTAAAGCCATTTTTAAGGCATTTCGCGCATACATGAAATGAACACATTTTTCTCCCAAACTATAACAGATGCAAGCTTGTCCTGTTTGGTGGAGATGATATTTAATAAAATAAGTAGAAATCCACTAAAAGTTTTGTTTGGTTATCTTGCAATCCCGAGATAATCGTCTCCATGCTCCAAATCCATTTTAAAGCCATTTTTAAGGCATTTCGCGCATACATGAAATGAACACATTTTTCTCCAAAACTATAACAGATGCAAGCTTGTCCTGTTTGGTGGAGATGATATTTAATAAAATAAGTAGAAATCCACTAAAAGTTTTGTTTGGTTATCTTGCAATTTCGAGATAATCGTCTCCATGCTTCAAATGCTATTAAAACCCATTTCTAAGGCATTTTGCGCATAAATGAAATGAACACATTTTTCTCCAAAACTATAACAGATGCAAGCTTGTCCTGTTTGGTGGAGATGATATTTAATAAAATAAGTAGAAATCCACTAAAAGTTTTGTTTGGTTATCTTGCAGTCCCGAGATAATCGTCTCCATGCTCCATATCCATTTTAAAGCCATTTTTAAGGCATTTCGCGCATACATGAAATGAACACATTTTTCTCCCAAACTATAACAGATGCAAGCTTGTCCTGTTTGGTGGAGATGATATTTAATAAAATAAGTAGAAATCCACTAAAAGTTTTGTTTGGTTATCTTGCAATCCCGAGATAATCGTCTCCATGCTCCAAATCCATTTTAAAGCCATTTTTAAGGCATTTCGCGCATACATGAAATGAACACATTTTTCTCCAAAACTATAACAGATGCAAGCTTGTCCTGTTTGGTGGAGATGATATTTAATAAAATAAGTAGAAATCCACTAAAAGTTTTGTTTGGTTATCTTGCAATCTCGAGATAATCGTCTCCATGCTTCAAATGCTATTAAAACCCATTTCTAAGGCATTTCGCGCATAAATGAAATGAACACATTTTTCTCCAAAACTATAACAGATGCAAGCTTGTCCTGTTTGGTGGAGATGATATTTAATAAAATAAGTAGAAATCCACTAAAAGTTTTGTTTGGTTATCTTGCAATCCCGAGATAATCGTCTCCATGCTCCAAATCCATTTTAAAGCCATTTTTAAGGCATTTCGCGCATACATGAAATGAACACATTTTTCTCCAAAACTATAACAGATGCAAGCTTGTTCTGTTTGGTGGAGATGATATTTAATAAAATAAGTAGAAATCCACTAAAAGTTTTGTTTGGTTATCTTGCAATCTCGAGATAATCGTCTCCATGCTTCAAATGCTCTTAAAACCCATTTCTAAGGCATTTCGCGCATAAATGAAATGAACACATTTTTCTTTAAAACTATAACAGATGCAAGCTTGTCCTGTTTGGTGGAGATGATATTTAATAAAATAAGTAGAAATCCACTAACAGTTTTGTTTGGTTATCTTGCAATCCCGAGATAATCGTCTCCATGCTCCAAATCCATTTTAAAGCCATTTTTAAGGCATTTCGCGCATACATGAAATGAACACATTTTTCTTCAAAACTATAACAGATGCAAGCTTGTCCTGTTTGGTGGAGATAATATTTAATAAAATAAGTAGAAATCTACTAAAAGTTTCGTTTGTTTATATTGCCATCCTGAGATAATCGTCTCCATGCTCCAAATCCATTTTAAAGCCATTTTTAAGGCATTTCGCGCATACATGAAATGAACACATTTTTCTCCAAAACTATAACAGATGCAAGCTTGTCCTGTTTGGTGGAGATAATATTTAATAAAATAAGTAGAAATCTACTAAAAGTTTCGTTTGTTTATATTGCCATCCTGAGATAATCGTCTCCATGCTCCAAATCCATTTTAAAGCCATTTCAAAGGCATTTTGCGCATACATGAAATGAACACATTTTTCTCCAAAACTATAACACATGCAAGCTTGTCCTGTTTGGTGGAGATGATATTTAATAAAATAAGTAGAAATCCACTAAAAGTTTTGTTTGGTTATCTTGCAATCCCGAGATAATCGTCTCCATGCTCCAAATCCATTTTAAAGCCATTTTTAAGGCATTTCGCGCATACATGAAATGAACACATTTTTCTCCAAAACTATAACAGATGCAAGCTTGTCCTGTTTGGTGGAGATGATATTTAATAAAATAAGTAGAAATCCACTAAAAGTTTTGTTTGGTTATCTTGCAATCCCGAGATAATCGTCTCCATGCTCCAAATCCATTTTAAAGCCATTTTTAAGGCATTTCGCGCATACATGAAATGAACACATTTTTCTCCAAAACTATAACAGATGCAAGCTTGTCCTGTTTGGTGGAGATGATATTTAATAAAATAAGTAGAAATCCACTAAAAGTTTTGTTTGGTTATCTTGCAATCCCGAGATAATCGTCTCCATGCTCCAAATCCATTTTAAAGCCATTTTTAAGGCATTTCGCGCATACATGAAATGAACACATTTTTCTCCAAAACTATAACAGATGCAAGCTTGTCCTGTTTGGTGGAGATGATATTTAATAAAATAAGTAGAAATCCACTAAAAGTTTTGTTTGGTTATCTTGCAATCCCGAGATAATCGTCTCCATGCTCCAAATCCATTTTAAAGCCATTTTTAAGGCATTTCGCGCATACATGAAATGAACACATTTTTCTCCAAAACTATAACAGATGCAAGCTTGTCCTGTTTGGTGGAGATAATATTTAATAAAATAAGTAGAAATCTACTAAAAGTTTCGTTTGTTTATATTGCCATCCTGAGATAATCGTCTCCATGCTCCAAATTCATTTTAAAGCCATTTTTAAGGCATTTCGCGCATACATGAAATGAACACATTTTTCTCCAAAACTATAACAGATGCAAGCTTGTCCTGTTTGGTGGAGATGATATTTAATAAAATAAGTAGAAATCCACTAAAAGTTTTGTTTGGTTATCTTGCAATCCCGAGATAATCGTCTCCATGCTCCAAATCCATTTTAAAGCCATTTTTAAGGCATTTCGCGCATACATGAAATGAACACATTTTTCTCCAAAACTATAACAGATGCAAGCTTGTCCTGTTTGGTGGAGATAATATTTAATAAAATAAGTAGAAATCTACTAAAAGTTTCGTTTGTTTATATTGCCATCCTGAGATAATCGTCTCCATGCTCCAAATCCATTTTAAAGCCATTTCAAAGGCATTTTGCGCATACATGAAATGAACACATTTTTCTCCAAAACTATAACAGATGCAAGCTTGTCCTGTTTGGTGGAGATGATATTTAATAAAATAAGTAGAAATCCACTAAAAGTTTTGTTTGGTTATCTTGCAATCCCGAGATAATCGTCTCCATGCTCCAAATCCATTTTAAAGCCATTTTTAAGGCATTTCGCGCATACATGAAATGAACACATTTTTCTCCAAAACTATAACAGATGCAAGCTTGTCCTGTTTGGTGGAGATAATATTTAATAAAATAAGTAGAAATCTACTAAAAGTTTCGTTTGTTTATATTGCCATCCTGAGATAATCGTCTCCATGCTCCAAATCCATTTTAAAGCCATTTCAAAGGCATTTTGCGCATACATGAAATGAACACATTTTTCTCCAAAACTATAACAGATGCAAGCTTGTCCTGTTTGGTGGAGATGATATTTAATAAAATAAGTAGAAATCCACTAAAAGTTTTGTTTGGTTATCTTGCAATCCCGAGATAATCGTCTCCATGCTCCAAATCCATTTTAAAGCCATTTTTAAGGCATTTCGCGCATACATGAAATGAACACATTTTTCTCCAAAACTATAACAGATGCAAGCTTGTCCTGTTTGGTGGAGATGATATTTAATAAAATAAGTAGAAATCCACTAAAAGTTTTGTTTGGTTATCTTGCAATCCCGAGATAATCGTCTCCATGCTCCAAATCCATTTTAAAGCCATTTTTAAGGCATTTCGCGCATACATGAAATGAACACATTTTTCTCCAAAACTATAACAGATGCAAGCTTGTCCTGTTTGGTGGAGATGATATTTAATAAAATAAGTAGAAATCCACTAAAAGTTTTGTTTGGTTATCTTGCAATCCCGAGATAATCGTCTCCATGCTCCAAATCCATTTTAAAGCCATTTTTAAGGCATTTCGCGCATACATGAAATGAACACATTTTTCTCCAAAACTATAACAGATGCAAGCTTGTCCTGTTTGGTGGAGATGATATTTAATAAAATAAGTAGAAATCCACTAAAAGTTTTGTTTGGTTATCTTGCAATCCCGAGATAATCGTCTCCATGCTCCAAATCCATTTAAAGCCATTTTTAAGGCATTTCGCGCATACATGAAATGAACACATTTTTCTCCAAAACTATAACAGATGCAAGCTTGTCCTGTTTGGTGGAGATGATATTTAATAAAATAAGTAGAAATCCACTAAAAGTTTTGTTTGGTTATATTGCAATCCCGAGATAATCGTCTCCATGCTCCAAATCCATTTTAAAGCCATTTTTAAGTCATTTCGCGCATACATGAAATGAACACATTTTTCTCCAAAACTATAACAGATGCAAGCTTGTCCTGTTTGGTGGAGATGATATTTAATAAAATAAGTAGAAATCCACTAAAAGTTTTGTTTGGTTATCTTGCAATCCCGAGATAATCGTCTCCATGCTCCAAATCCATTTTAAAGCCATTTTTAAGGCATTTCGCGCATACATGAAATGAACACATTTTTCTCCAAAACTATAACAGATGCAAGCTTGTCCTGTTTGGTGGAGATAATATTTAATAAAATAAGTAGAAATCTACTAAAAGTTTCGTTTGTTTATATTGCCATCCTGAGATAATCGTCTCCATGCTCCAAATCCATTTTAAAGCCATTTCAAAGGCATTTCGCGCATACATGAAATGAACACATTTTTCTCCAAAACTATAACAGATGCAAGCTTGTCCTGTTTGGTGGAGATGATATTTAATAAAATAAGTAGAAATCCACTAAAAGTTTTGTTTGGTTATCTTGCAATCCCGAGATAATCGTCTCCATGCTCCAAATCCATTTTAAAGCCATTTTTAAGGCATTTCGCGCATACATGAAATGAACACATTTTTCTCCAAAACTATAACAGATGCAAGCTTGTCCTGTTTGGTGGAGATGATATTTAATAAAATAAGTAGAAATCCACTAAAAGTTTTGTTTGGTTATCTTGCAATCCCGAGATAATCGTCTCCATGCTCCAAATCCATTTTAAAGCCATTTTTAAGGCATTTCGCGCATACATGAAATGAACACATTTTTCTCCAAAACTATAACAGATGCAAGCTTGTCCTGTTTGGTGGAGATGATATTTAATAAAATAAGTAGAAATCCACTAAAAGTTTTGTTTGGTTATCTTGCAATCCCGAGATAATCGTCTCCATGCTCCAAATCCATTTTAAAGCCATTTTTAAGGCATTTCGCGCATACATGAAATGAACACATTTTTCTCCAAAACTATAACAGATGCAAGCTTGTCCTGTTTGGTGGAGATAATATTTAATAAAATAAGTAGAAATCTACTAAAAGTTTCGTTTGTTTATATTGCCATCCTGAGATAATCGTCTCCATGCTCCAAATCCATTTTAAAGCCATTTTTAAGGCATTTCGCGCATACATGAAATGAACACATTTTTCTCCAAAACTATAACAGATGCAAGCTTGTCCTGTTTGGTGGAGATGATATTTAATAAAATAAGTAGAAATCCACTAAAAGTTTTGTTTGGTTATCTTGCAATCCCGAGATAATCGTCTCCATGCTCCAAATCCATTTTAAAGCCATTTTTAAGGCATTTCGCGCATACATGAAATGAACACATTTTTCTCCAAAACTATAACAGATGCAAGCTTGTCCTGTTTGGTGGAGATGATATTTAATAAAATAAGTAGAAATCCACTAAAAGTTTTGTTTGGTTATCTTGCAATCCCGAGATAATCGTCTCCATGCTCCAAATCCATTTTAAAGCCATTTTTAAGGCATTTCGCGCATACATGAAATGAACACATTTTTCTCCAAAACTATAACAGATGCAAGCTTGTCCTGTTTGGTGGAGATGATATTTAATAAAATAAGTAGAAATCCACTAAAAGTTTTGTTTGGTTATCTTGCAATCCCGAGATAATCGTCTCCATGCTCCAAATCCATTTTAAAGCCATTTTTAAGGCATTTCGCGCATACATGAAATGAACACATTTTTCTCCAAAACTATAACAGATGCAAGCTTGTCCTGTTTGGTGGAGATGATATTTAATAAAATAAGTAGAAATCCACTAAAAGTTTTGTTTGGTTATCTTGCAATCCCGAGATAATCGTCTCCATGCTCCAAATCCATTTTAAAGCCATTTTTAAGGCATTTCGCGCATACATGAAATGAACACATTTTTCTCCAAAACTATAACAGATGCAAGCTTGTCCTGTTTGGTGGAGATAATATTTAATAAAATAAGTAGAAATCTACTAAAAGTTTCGTTTGTTTATATTGCCATCCTGAGATAATCGTCTCCATGCTCCAAATCCATTTTAAAGCCATTTCAAAGGCATTTTGCGCATACATGAAATGAACACATTTTTCTCCAAAACTATAACAGATGCAAGCTTGTCCTGTTTGGTGGAGATGATATTTAATAAAATAAGTAGAAATCCACTAAAAGTTTTGTTTGGTTATCTTGCAATCCCGAGATAATCGTCTCCATGCTCCAAATCCATTTTAAAGCCATTTTTAAGGCATTTCGCGCATACATGAAATGAACACATTTTTCTCCAAAACTATAACAGATGCAAGCTTGTCCTGTTTGGTGGAGATGATATTTAATAAAATAAGTAGAAATCCACTAAAAGTTTTGTTTGGTTATCTTGCAATCCCGAGATAATCGTCTCCATGCTCCAAATCCATTTTAAAGCCATTTTTAAGGCATTTCGCGCATACATGAAATGAACACATTTTTCTCCAAAACTATAACAGATGCAAGCTTGTCCTGTTTGGTGGAGATGATATTTAATAAAATAAGTAGAAATCCACTAAAAGTTTTGTTTGGTTATCTTGCAATCCCGAGATAATCGTCTCCATGCTCCAAATCCCTTTTAAAGCCATTTTTAAGGCATTTCGCGCATACATGAAATGAACACATTTTTCTCCAAAACTATAACAGATGCAAGCTTGTCCTGTTTGGTGGAGATAATATTTAATAAAATAAGTAGAAATCTACTAAAAGTTTCGTTTGTTTATATTGCCATCCTGAGATAATCGTCTCCATGCTCCAAATCCATTTTAAAGCCATTTTTAAGGCATTTCGCGCATACATGAAATGAACACATTTTTCTCCAAAACTATAACAGATGCAAGCTTGTCCTGTTTGGTGGAGATGATATTTAATAAAATAAGTAGAAATCCACTAAAAGTTTTGTTTGGTTATCTTGCAATCCCGAGATAATCGTCTCCATGCTCCAAATCCATTTTAAAGCCATTTTTAAGGCATTTCGCGCATACATGAAATGAACACATTTTTCTCCAAAACTATAACAGATGCAAGCTTGTCCTGTTTGGTGGAGATAATATTTAATAAAATAAGTAGAAATCTACTAAAAGTTTCGTTTGTTTATATTGCCATCCTGAGATAATCGTCTCCATGCTCCAAATCCATTTTAAAGCCATTTCAAAGGAATTTTGCGCATACATGAAATGAACACATTTTTCTCCAAAACTATAACAGATGCAAGCTTGTCCTGTTTGGTGGAGATGATATTTAATAAAATAAGTAGAAATCCACTAAAAGTTTTGTTTGGTTATCTTGCAATCCCGAGATAATCGTCTCCATGCTCCAAATCCATTTTAAAGCCATTTTTAAGGCATTTCGCGCATACATGAAATGAACACATTTTTCTCCAAAACTATAACAGATGCAAGCTTGTCCTGTTTGGTGGAGATGATATTTAATAAAATAAGTAGAAATCCACTAAAAGTTTTGTTTGGTTATCTTGCAATCCCGAGATAATCGTCTCCATGCTCCAAATCCATTTTAAAGCCATTTTTAAGGCATTTCGCGCATACATGAAATGAACACATTTTTCTCCAAAACTATAACAGATGCAAGCTTGTCCTGTTTGGTGGAGATGATATTTAATAAAATAAGTAGAAATCCACTAAAAGTTTTGTTTGGTTATCTTGCAATCCCGAGATAATCGTCTCCATGCTCCAAATCCATTTTAAAGCCATTTTTAAGGCATTTCGCGCATACATGAAATGAACACATTTTTCTCCAAAACTATAACAGATGCAAGCTTGTCCTGTTTGGTGGAGATGATATTTCATAAAATAAGTAGAAATCCACTAAAAGTTTTGTTTGGTTATATTGCAATCCCGAGATAATCGTCTCCATGCTCCAAATCCATTTTAAAGCCATTTTTAAGGCATTTCGCGCATACATGAAATGAACACATTTTTCTCCAAAACTATAACAGATGCAAGCTTGTCCTGTTTGGTGGAGATGATATTTAATAAAATAAGTAAAAATCCACTAAAAGTTTTGTTTGGTTATCTTGCAATCCCGAGATAATCGTCTACATGCTCCAAATCCATTTTAAAGCCATTTTTAAGGCATTTCGCGCATACATGAAATGAACACATTTTTGTCCAAAACTATAACAGATGCAAGCTTGTCCTGTTTGGTGGAGATAATATTTAATAAAATAAGTAGAAATCTACTAAAAGTTTCGTTTGTTTATATTGCCATCCTGAGATAATCGTCTCCATGCTCCAAATCCATTTTAAAGCCATTTCAAAGGCATTTTGCGCATACATGAAATGAACACATTTTTCTCCAAAACTTTAACACATGCAAGCTTGTCCTGTTTGGTGGAGATGATATTTAATAAAATAAGTAGAAATCCACTAAAAGTTTTGTTTGGTTATCTTGCAATCCCGAGATAATCGTCTCCATGCTCCAAATCCATTTTAAAGCCATTTTTAAGGCATTTCGCGCATACATGAAATGAACACATTTTTCTCCAAAACTATAACAGATGCAAGCTTGTCCTGTTTGGTGGAGATGATATTTAATAAAATAAGTAGAAATCCACTAAAAGTTTTGTTTGGTTATCTTGCAATCCCGAGATAATCGTCTCCATGCTCCAAATCCATTTTAAAGCCATTTTTAAGGCATTTCGCGCATACATGAAATGAACACATTTTTCTCCAAAACTATAACAGATGCAAGCTTGTCCTGTTTGGTGGAGATGATATTTAATAAAATAAGTAGAAATCCACTAAAAGTTTTGTTTGGTTATCTTGCAATCCCGAGATAATCGTCTCCATTCTCCAAATCCATTTTAAAGCCATTTTTAAGGCATTTCGCGCATACATGAAATGAACACATTTTTCTCCAAAACTATAACAGATGCAAGCTTGTCCTGTTTGGTGGAGATGATATTTAATAAAATAAGTAGAAATCCACTAAAAGTTTTGTTTGGTTATCTTGCAATCCCGAGATAATCGTCTCCATGCTCCAAATCCATTTTAAAGCCATTTTTAAGGCATTTCGCGCATACATGAAATGAACACATTTTTCTCCAAAACTATAACAGATGCAAGCTTGTCCTGTTTGGTGGAGATGATATTTAATAAAATAAGTAGAAATCCACTAAAAGTTTTGTTTGGTTATCTTGCAATCCCGAGATAATCGTCTCCATGCTCCAAATCCATTTTAAAGCCATTTTTAAGGCATTTCGCGCATACATGAAATGAACACATTTTTCTCCAAAACTATAACAGATGCAAGCTTGTCCTGTTTGGTGGAGATGATATTTAATAAAATAAGTAGAAATCCACTAAAAGTTTTGTTTGGTTATCTTGCAATCCCGAGATAATCGTCTCCATGCTCCAAATCCATTTTAAAGCCATTTTTAAGGCATTTCGCGCATACATGAAATGAACACATTTTTCTCCAAAACTATAACAGATGCAAGCTTGTCCTGTTTGGTGGAGATGATATTTAATAAAATAAGTAGAAATCTACTAAAAGTTTCGTTTGTTTATATTGCCATCCTGAGATAATCGTCTCCATGCTCCAAATCCATTTTAAAGCCATTTCAAAGGCATTTTGCGCATACATGAAATGAACACATTTTTCTCCAAAACTATAACACATGCAAGCTTGTCCTGTTTGGTGGAGATGATATTTAATAAAATAAGTAGAAATCCACTAAAAGTTTTGTTTGGTTATCTTGCAATCCCGAGATAATCGTCTCCATGCTCCAAATCCATTTTAAAGCCATTTTTAAGGCATTTCGCGCATACATGAAATGAACACATTTTTCTCCAAAACTATAACAGATGCAAGCTTGTCCTGTTTGGTGGAGATGATATTTAATAAAATAAGTAGAAATCCACTAAAAGTTTTGTTTGGTTATCTTGCAATCCCGAGATAATCGTCTCCATGCTCCAAATCCATTTTAAAGCCATTTTTAAGGCATTTCGCGCATACATGAAATGAACACATTTTTCTCCAAAACTATAACAGATGCAAGCTTGTCCTGTTTGGTGGAGATGATATTTAATAAAATAAGTAGAAATCCACTAAAAGTTTTGTTTGGTTATCTTGCAATCCCGAGATAATCGTCTCCATGCTCCAAATCCATTTTAAAGCCATTTTTAAGGCATTTCGCGCATACATGAAATGAACACATTTTTCTCCAAAACTATAACAGATGCAAGCTTGTCCTGTTTGGTGGAGATGATATTTAATAAAATAAGTAGAAATCCACTAAAAGTTTTGTTTGGTTATATTGCAATCCCGAGATAATCGTCTCCATGCTCCAAATCCATTTTAAAGCCATTTTTAAGTCATTTCGCGCATACATGAAATGAACACATTTTTCTCCAAAACTATAACAGATGCAAGCTTGTCCTGTTTGGTGGAGATGATATTTAATAAAATAAGTAGAAATCCACTAAAAGTTTTGTTTGGTTATCTTGCAATCCCGAGATAATCGTCTCCATGCTCCAAATCCATTTTAAAGCCATTTTTAAGGCATTTCGCGCATACATGAAATGAACACATTTTTCTCCAAAACTATAACAGATGCAAGCTTGTCCTGTTTGGTGGAGATAATATTTAATAAAATAAGTAGAAATCTACTAAAAGTTTCGTTTGTTTATATTGCCATCCTGAGATAATCGTCTCCATGCTCCAAATCCATTTTAAAGCCATTTTTAAGGCATTTCGCGCATACATGAAATGAACACATTTTTCTCCAAAACTATAACACATGCAAGCTTGTCCTGTTTGGTGGAGATGATATTTAATAAAATAAGTAGAAATCCACTAAAAGTTTTGTTTGGTTATCTTGCAATCCCGAGATAATCGTCTCCATGCTCCAAATCCATTTTAAAGCCATTTTTAAGGCATTTCGCGCATACATGAAATGAACACATTTTTCTCCAAAACTATAACAGATGCAAGCTTGTCCTGTTTGGTGGAGATGATATTTAATAAAATAAGTAGAAATCCACTAAAAGTTTTGTTTGGTTATCTTGCAATCCCGAGATAATCGTCTCCATGCTCCAAATCCATTTTAAAGCCATTTTTAAGGCATTTCGCGCATACATGAAATGAACACATTTTTCTCCAAAACTATAACAGATGCAAGCTTGTCCTGTTTGGTGGAGATGATATTTAATAAAATAAGTAGAAATCCACTAAAAGTTTTGTTTGGTTATCTTGCAATCCCGAGATAATCGTCTCCATGCTCCAAATCCATTTTAAAGCCATTTTTAAGGCATTTCGCGCATACATGAAATGAACACATTTTTCTCCAAAACTATAACAGATGCAAGCTTGTCCTGTTTGGTGGAGATGATATTTAATAAAATAAGTAGAAATCCACTAAAAGTTTTGTTTGGTTATCTTGCAATCCCGAGATAATCGTCTCCATGCTCCAAATCCATTTTAAAGCCATTTTTAAGGCATTTCGCGCATACATGAAATGAACACATTTTTCTCCAAAACTATAACAGATGCAAGCTTGTCCTGTTTGGTGGAGATGATATTTAATAAAATAAGTAGAAATCCACTAAAAGTTTTGTTTGGTTATCTTGCAATCCCGAGATAATCGTCTCCATGCTCCAAATCCATTTTAAAGCCATTTTTAAGGCATTTCGCGCATACATGAAATGAACACATTTTTCTCCAAAACTATAACAGATGCAAGCTTGTCCTGTTTGGTGGAGATGATATTTAATAAAATAAGTAGAAATCCACTAAAAGTTTTGTTTGGTTATCTTGCAATCCCGAGATAATCGTCTCCATGCTCCAAATCCATTTTAAAGCCATTTTTAAGGCATTTCGCGCATACATGAAATGAACACATTTTTCTCCAAAACTATAACAGATGCAAGCTTGTCCTGTTTGGTGGAGATAATATTTAATAAAATAAGTAGAAATCTACTAAAAGTTTCGTTTGTTTATATTGCCATCCTGAGATAATCGTCTCCATGCTCCAAATCCATTTTAAAGCCATTTCAAAGGCGTTTTGCGCATACATGAAATGAACACATTTTTCTCCAAAACTATAACACATGCAAGCTTGTCCTGTTTGGTGGAGATGATATTTAATAAAATAAGTAGAAATCCACTAAAAGTTTTGTTTGGTTATCTTGCAATCCCGAGATAATCGTCTCCATGCTCCAAATCCATTTTAAAGCCATTTTTAAGGCATTTCGCGCATACATGAAATGAACACATTTTTCTCCAAAACTATAACAGATGCAAGCTTGTCCTGTTTGGTGGAGATGATATTTAATAAAATAAGTAGAAATCAACTAAAAGTTTTGTTTGGTTATCTTGCAATCCCGAGATAATCGTCTCCATGCTCCAAATCCATTTTAAAGCCATTTTTAAGGCATTTCGCGCATACATGAAATGAACACATTTTTCTCCAAAACTATAACAGATGCAAGCTTGTCCTGTTTGGTGGAGATAATATTTAATAAAATAAGTAGAAATCTACTAAAAGTTTCGTTTGTTTATATTGCCATCCTGAGATAATCGTCTCCATGCTCCAAATCCATTTTAAAGCCATTTCAAAGGCATTTTGCGCATACATGAAATGAACACATTTTTCTCCAAAACTATACCACATGCAAGCTTGTCCTGTTTGGTGGAGATGATATTTAATAAAATAAGTAGAAATCCACTAAAAGTTTTGTTTGGTTATCTTGCAATCCCGAGATAATCGTCTCCATGCTCCAAATCCATTTTAAAGCCATTTTTAAGGCATTTCGCGCATACATGAAATGAACACATTTTTCTCCAAACCTATAACAGATGCAAGCTTGTCCTGTTTGGTGGAGATGATATTTAATAAAATAAGTAGAAATCCACTAAAAGTTTTGTTTGGTTATCTTGCAATCCCGAGATAATCGTCTCCATGCTCCAAATCCATTTTAAAGCCATTTTTAAGGCATTTCGCGCATACATGAAATGAACACATTTTTCTCCAAAACTATAACAGATGCAAGCTTGTCCTGTTTGGTGGAGATGATATTTAATAAAATAAGTAGAAATCCACTAAAAGTTTTGTTTGGTTATCTTGCAATCCCGAGATAATCGTCTCCATGCTCCAAATCCATTTTAAAGCCATTTTTAAGGCATTTCGCGCATACATGAAATGAACACATTTTTCTCCAAAACTATAACAGATGCAAGCTTGTCCTGTTTGGTGGAGATGATATTTAATAAAATAAGTAGAAATCTACTAAAAGTTTCGTTTGTTTATATTGCCATCCTGAGATAATCGTCTCCATGCTCCAAATCCATTTTAAAGCCATTTCAAAGGCATTTTGCGCATACATGAAATGAACACATTTTTCTCCAAAACTATAACACATGCAAGCTTGTCCTGTTTGGTGGAGATGATATTTAATAAAATAAGTAGAAATCCACTAAAAGTTTTGTTTGGTTATCTTGCAATCCCGAGATAATCGTCTCCATGCTCCAAATCCATTTTAAAGCCATTTTTAAGGCATTTCGCGCATACATGAAATGAACACATTTTTCTCCAAAACTATAACAGATGCAAGCTTGTCCTGTTTGGTGGAGATGATATTTAATAAAATAAGTAGAAATCCACTAAAAGTTTTGTTTGGTTATCTTGCAATCCCGAGATAATCGTCTCCATGCTCCAAATCCATTTTAAAGCCATTTTTAAGGCATTTCGCGCATACATGAAATGAACACATTTTTCTCCAAAACTATAACAGATGCAAGCTTGTCCTGTTTGGTGGAGATGATATTTAATAAAATAAGTAGAAATCCACTAAAAGTTTTGTTTGGTTATCTTGCAATCCCGAGATAATCGTCTCCATGCTCCAAATCCATTTTAAAGCCATTTTTAAGGCATTTCGCGCATACATGAAATGAACACATTTTTCTCCAAAACTATAACAGATGCAAGCTTGTCCTGTTTGGTGGAGATGATATTTAATAAAATAAGTAGAAATCCACTAAAAGTTTTGTTTGGTTATATTGCAATCCCGAGATAATCGTCTCCATGCTCCAAATCCATTTTAAAGCCATTTTTAAGTCATTTCGCGCATACATGAAATGAACACATTTTTCTCCAAAACTATAACAGATGCAAGCTTGTCCTGTTTGGTGGAGATGATATTTAATAAAATAAGTAGAAATCCACTAAAAGTTTTGTTTGGTTATCTTGCAATCCCGAGATAATCGTCTCCATGCTCCAAATCCATTTTAAAGCCATTTTTAAGGCATTTCGCGCATACATGAAATGAACACATTTTTCTCCAAAACTATAACAGATGCAAGCTTGTCCTGTTTGGTGGAGATAATATTTAATAAAATAAGTAGAAATCTACTAAAAGTTTCGTTTGTTTATATTGCCATCCTGAGATAATCGTCTCCATGCTCCAAATCCATTTTAAAGCCATTTTTAAGGCATTTCGCGCATACATGAAATGAACACATTTTTCTCCAAAACTATAACACATGCAAGCTTGTTCTGTTTGGTGGAGATGATATTTAATAAAATAAGTAGAAATCCACTAAAAGTTTTGTTTGGTTATCTTGCAATCCCGAGATAATCGTCTCCATGCTCCAAATCCATTTTAAAGCCATTTTTAAGGCATTTCGCGCATACATGAAATGAACACATTTTTCTCCAAAACTATAACAGATGCAAGCTTGTCCTGTTTGGTGGAGATGATATTTAATAAAATAAGTAGAAATCCACTAAAAGTTTTGTTTGGTTATCTTGCAATCCCGAGATAATCGTCTCCATGCTCCAAATCCATTTTAAAGCCATTTTTAAGGCATTTCGCGCATACATGAAATGAACACATTTTTCTCCAAAACTATAACAGATGCAAGCTTGTCCTGTTTGGTGGAGATGATATTTAATAAAATAAGTAGAAATCCACTAAAAGTTTTGTTTGGTTATCTTGCAATCCCGAGATAATCGTCTCCATGCTCCAAATCCATTTTAAAGCCATTTTTAAGGCATTTCGCGCATACATGAAATGAACACATTTTTCTCCAAAACTATAACAGATGCAAGCTTGTCCTGTTTGGTGGAGATGATATTTAATAAAATAAGTAGAAATCCACTAAAAGTTTTGTTTGGTTATCTTGCAATCCCGAGATAATCGTCTCCATGCTCCAAATCCATTTTAAAGCCATTTTTAAGGCATTTCGCGCATACATGAAATGAACACATTTTTCTCCAAAACTATAACAGATGCAAGCTTGTCCTGTTTGGTGGAGATGATATTTAATAAAATAAGTAGAAATCCACTAAAAGTTTTGTTTGGTTATCTTGCAATCCCGAGATAATCGTCTCCATGCTCCAAATCCATTTTAAAGCCATTTTTAAGGCATTTCGCGCATACATGAAATGAACACATTTTTCTCCAAAACTATAACAGATGCAAGCTTGTCCTGTTTGGTGGAGATGATATTTAATAAAATAAGTAGAAATCCACTAAAAGTTTTGTTTGGTTATCTTGCAATCCCGAGATAATCGTCTCCATGCTCCAAATCCATTTTAAAGCCATATTTAAGGCATTTCGCGCATACATGAAATGAACACATTTTTCTCCAAAACTATAACAGATGCAAGCTTGTCCTGTTTGGTGGAGATAATATTTAATAAAATAAGTAGAAATCTACTAAAAGTTTCGTTTGTTTATATTGCCATCCTGAGATAATCGTCTCCATGCTCCAAATCCATTTTAAAGCCATTTCAAAGGCGTTTTGCGCATACATGAAATGAACACATTTTTCTCCAAAACTATAACACATGCAAGCTTGTCCTGTTTGGTGGAGATGATATTTAATAAAATAAGTAGAAATCCACTAAAAGTTTTGTTTGGTTATCTTGCAATCCCGAGATAATCGTCTCCATGCTCCAAATCCATTTTAAAGCCATTTTTAAGGCATTTCGCGCATACATGAAATGAACACATTTTTCTCCAAAACTATAACAGATGCAAGCTTGTCCTGTTTGGTGGAGATGATATTTAATAAAATAAGTAGAAATCAACTAAAAGTTTTGTTTGGTTATCTTGCAATCCCGAGATAATCGTCTCCATGCTCCAAATCCATTTTAAAGCCATTTTTAAGGCATTTCGCGCATACATGAAATGAACACATTTTTCTCCAAAACTATAACAGATGCAAGCTTGTCCTGTTTGGTGGAGATAATATTTAATAAAATAAGTAGAAATCTACTAAAAGTTTCGTTTGTTTATATTGCCATCCTGAGATAATCGTCTCCATGCTCCAAATCCATTTTAAAGCCATTTCAAAGGCATTTTGCGCATACATGAAATGAACACATTTTTCTCCAAAACTATACCACATGCAAGCTTGTCCTGTTTGGTGGAGATGATATTTAATAAAATAAGTAGAAATCCACTAAAAGTTTTGTTTGGTTATCTTGCAATCCCGAGATAATCGTCTCCATGCTCCAAATCCATTTTAAAGCCATTTTTAAGGCATTTTGCGCATACATGAAATGAACACATTTTTCTCCAAAACTATAACAGATGCAAGCTTGTCCTGTTTGGTGGAGATGATATTTAATAAAATAAGTAGAAATCCAATAAAAGTTTTGTTTGGTTATCTTGCAATCCCGAGATAATCGTCTCCATGCTCCAAATCCATTTTAAAGCCATTTTTAAGGCATTTCGCGCATACATGAAATGAACACATTTTTCTCCAAAACTATAACAGATGCAAGCTTGTCCTGTTTGGTGGAGATGATATTTAATAAAATAAGTAGAAATCCACTAAAAGTTTTGTTTGGTTATCTTGCAATCCCGAGATAATCGTCTCCATGCTCCAAATCCATTTTAAAGCCATTTTTAAGGCATTTCGCGCATACATGAAATGAACACATTTTTCTCCAAAACTATAACAGATGCAAGCTTGTCCTGTTTGGTGGAGATGATATTTAATAAAATAAGTAGAAATCCACTAAAAGTTTTGTTTGGTTATCTTGCAATCCCGAGATAATCGTCTCCATGCTCCAAATCCATTTTAAAGCCATTTTTAAGGCATTTCGCGCATACATGAAATGAACACATTTTTCTCCAAAACTATAACAGATGCAAGCTTGTCCTGTTTGGTGGAGATAATATTTAATAAAATAAGTAGAAATCTACTAAAAGTTTCGTTTGTTTATATTGCCATCCTGAGATAATCGTCTCCATGCTCCAAATCCATTTTAAAGCCATTTCAAAGGCGTTTTGCGCATACATGAAATGAACACATTTTTCTCCAAAACTATAACAGATGCAAGCTTGTCCTGTTTGGTGGAGATGATATTTAATAAAATAAGTAGAAATCCACTAAAACTTTTGTTTGGTTATCTTGCAATCCCGAGATAATCGTCTCCATGCTCCAAATCCATTTTAAAGCCATTTTTAAGGCATTTCGCGCATACATGAAATGAACACATTTTTCTCCAAAACTATAACAGATGCAAGCTTGTCCTGTTTGGTGGAGATGATATTTAATAAAATAAGTAGAAATCCACTAAAAGTTTTGTTTGGTTATCTTGCAATCCCGAGATAATCGTCTCCATGCTCCAAATCCATTTTAAAGCCATTTTTAAGGCATTTCGCGCATACATGAAATGAACACATTTTTCTCCAAAACTATAACAGATGCAAGCTTGTCCTGCTTGGTGGAGATAACATTTAATAAAATAAGTAGAAATCTACTAAAAGTTTCGTTTGTTTATATTGCCATCCTGAGATAATCGTCTCCATGCTCCAAATCCATTTTAAAGCCATTTCAAAGGCATTTTGCGCATACATGAAATGAACACATTTTTCTCCAAAACTATACCACATGCAAGCTTGTCCTGTTTGGTGGAGATGATATTTAATAAAATAAGTAGAAATCCACTAAAAGTTTTGTTTGGTTATCTTGCAATCCCGAGATAATCGTCTCCATGCTCCAAATCCATTTTAAAGCCATTTTTAAGGCATTTCGCGCATACATGAAATGAACACATTTTTCTCCAAAACTATAACACATGCAAGCTTGTCCTGTTTGGTGGAGATGATATTTAATAAAATAAGTAGAAATCCACTAAAAGTTTTGTTTGGTTATCTTGCAATCCCGAGATAATCGTCTCCATGCTCCAAATCCATTTTAAAGCCATTTTTAAGGCATTTCGCGCATACATGAAATGAACACATTTTTCTCCAAAACTATAACAGATGTAAACTTGTCCTGTTTGGTGGAGATGATATTTAATAAAATAAGTAGAAATCCACTAAAAGTTTTGTTTGGTTATCTTGCAATCCCGAGATAATCGTCTCCATGCTCCAAATCCATTTTAAAGCCATTTTTAAGGCATTTCGAGCATACATGAAATGAACACATTTTTCTCCAAAACTATAACAGATGCAAGCTTGTCCTGTTTGGTGGAGATGATATTTAATAAAATAAGTAGAAATCCACTAAAAGTTTTGTTTGGTTATCTTGCAATCCCGAGATAATCGTCTCCATGCTCCAAATCCATTTTAAAGCCATTTTTAAGGCATTTCGCGCATACATGAAATGAACACATTTTTCTCCAAAACTATAACAGATGCAAGCTTGTCCTGTTTGGTGGAGATGATATTTAATAAAATAAGTAGAAATCCACTAAAAGTTTTGTTTGGTTATATTGCAATCCCGAGATAATCGTCTCCATGCTCCAAATCCATTTTAAAGCCATTTTTAAGGCATTTCGCGCATACATGAAATGAACACATTTTTCTCCAAAACTATAACAGATGCAAGCTTGTCCTGTTTGGTGGAGATGATATTTAATAAAATAAGTAGAAATCCACTAAAAGTTTTGTTTGGTTATCTTGCAATCCCGAGATAATCGTCTCCATGCTCCAAATCCATTTTAAAGCCATTTTTAAGGCATTTCGCGCATACATGAAATGAACACATTTTTCTCCAAAACTATAACAGATGCAAGCTTGTCCTGTTTGGTGGAGATGATATTTAATAAAATAAGTAGAAATCCACTAAAAGTTTTGTTTGGTTATCTTGCAATCCCGAGATAATCGTCTCCATGCTCCAAATCCATTTTAAAGCCATTTTTAAGGCATTTCGCGCATACATGAAATGAACACATTTTTCTCCAAAACTATAACAGATGCAAGCTTGTCCTGTTTGGTGGAGATGATATTTAATAAAATAAGTAGAAATCCACTAAAAGTTTTGTTTGGTTATCTTGCAATCCCGAGATAATCGTCTCCATGCTCCAAATCCATTTTAAAGCCATTTTTAAGGCATTTCGCGCATACATGAAATGAACACATTTTTCTCCAAAACTATAACAGATGCAAGCTTGTCCTGTTTGGTGGAGATGATATTTAATAAAATAAGTAGAAATCCACTAAAAGTTTTGTTTGGTTATCTTGCAATCCCGAGATAATCGTCTCCATGCTCCAAATCCATTTTAAAGCCATTTTTAAGGCATTTCGCGCATACATGAAATGAACACATTTTTCTCCAAAACTATAACAGATGCAAGCTTGTCCTGTTTGGTGGAGATAATATTTAATAAAATAAGTAGAAATCTACTAAAAGTTTCGTTTGTTTATATTGCCATCCTGAGATAATCGTCTCCATGCTCCAAATCCATTTTAAAGCCATTTCAAAGGCGTTTTGCGCATACATGAAATGAACACATTTTTCTCCAAAACTATACCACATGCAAGCTTGTCCTGTTTGGTGGAGATGATATTTAATAAAATAAGTAGAAATCCACTAAAAGTTTTGTTTGGTTATCTTGCAATCCCGAGATAATCGTCTCCATGCTCCAAATCCATTTTAAAGCCATTTTTAAGGCATTTTGCGCATACATGAAATGAACACATTTTTCTCCAAAACTATAACAGATGCAAGCTTGTCCTGTTTGGTGGAGATGATATTTAATAAAATAAGTAGAAATCCACTAAAAGTTTTGTTTGGTTATCTTGCAATCCCGAGATAATCGTCTCCATGCTCCAAATCCATTTTAAAGCCATTTTTAAGGCATTTCGCGCATACATGAAATGAACACATTTTTCTCCAAAACTATAACAGATGCAAGCTTGTCCTGTTTGGTGGAGATGATATTTAATAAAATAAGTAGAAATCCACTAAAAGTTTTGTTTGGTTATCTTGCAATCCCGAGATAATCGTCTCCATGCTCCAAATCCATTTTAAAGCCATTTTTAAGGCATTTCGCGCATACATGAAATGAACACATTTTTCTCCAAAACTATAACAGATGCAAGCTTGTCCTGTTTGGTGGAGATGATATTTAATAAAATAAGTAGAAATCCACTAAAAGTTTTGTTTGGTTATCTTGCAATCCCGAGATAATCGTCTCCATGCTCCAAATCTATTTTAAAGCCATTTTTAAGGCATTTCGCGCATACATGAAATGAACACATTTTTCTCCAAAACTATAACAGATGCAAGCTTGTCCTGTTTGGTGGAGATAATATTTAATAAAATAAGTAGAAATCTACTAAAAGTTTCGTTTGTTTATATTGCCATCCTGAGATAATCGTCTCCATGCTCCAAATCCATTTTAAAGCCATTTCAAAGGCGTTTTGCGCATACATGAAATGAACACATTTTTCTCCAAAACTATAACACATGCAAGCTTGTCCTGTTTGGTGGAGATGATATTTAATAAAATAAGTAGAAATCCACTACAAGTTTTGTTTGGTTATCTTGCAATCCCGAGATAATCGTCTCCATGCTCCAAATCCATTTTAAAGCCATTTTTAAGGCATTTCGCGCATACATGAAATGAACACATTTTTCTCCAAAACTATAACAGATGCAAGCTTGTCCTGTTTGGTGGAGATGATATTTAATAAAATAAGTAGAAATCCACTAAAAGTTTTGTTTGGTTATCTTGCAATCCCGAGATAATCGTCTCCATGCTCCAAATCCATTTTAAAGCCATTTTTAAGGCATTTCGCGCATACATGAAATGAACACATTTTTCTCCAAAACTATAACAGATGCAAGCTTGTCCTGTTTGGTGGAGATAATATTTAATAAAATAAGTAGAAATCTACTAAAAGTTTCGTTTGTTTATATTGCCATCCTGAGATAATCGTCTCCATGCTCCAAATCCATTTTAAAGCCATTTCAAAGGCATTTTGCGCATACATGAAATGAACACATTTTTCTCCAAAACTATACCACATGCAAGCTTGTCCTGTTTGGTGGAGATGATATTTAATAAAATAAGTAGAAATCCACTAAAAGTTTTGTTTGGTTATCTTGCAATCCCGAGATAATCGTCTCCATGCTCCAAATCCATTTTAAAGCCATTTTTAAGGCATTTCGCGCATACATGAAATGAACACATTTTTCTCCAAAACTATAACAGATGCAAGCTTGTCCTGTTTGGTGGAGATAATATTTAATAAAATAAGTAGAAATCTACTAAAAGTTTCGTTTGTTTATATTGCCATCCTGAGATAATCGTCTCCATGCTCCAAATCCATTTTAAAGCCATTTCAAAGGCATTTTGCGCATACATGAAATGAACACATTTTTCTCCAAAACTATACCACATGCAAGCTTGTCCTGTTTGGTGGAGATGATATTTAATAAAATAAGTAGAAATCCACTAAAAGTTTTGTTTGGTTATCTTGCAATCCCGAGATAATCGTCTCCATGCTCCAAATCCATTTTAAAGCCATTTTTAAGGCATTTCGCGCATACATGAAATGAACACATTTTTCTCCAAAACTATAACAGATGTAAGCTTGTCCTGTTTGGTGGAGATGATATTTAATAAAATAAGTAGAAATCCACTAAAAGTTTTGTTTGGTTATCTTGCAATCCCGAGATAATCGTCTCCATGCTCCAAATCCATTTTAAAGCCATTTTTAAGGCATTTCGCGCATACATGAAATGAACACATTTTTCTCCAAAACTATAACAGATGCAAGCTTGTCCTGTTTGGTGGAGATGATATTTAATAAAATAAGTAGAAATCCACTAAAAGTTTTGTTTGGTTATATTGCAATCCCGAGATAATCGTCTCCATGCTCCAAATCCATTTTAAAGCCATTTTTAAGGCATTTCGCGCATACATGAAATGAACACATTTTTCTCCAAAACTATAACAGATGCAAGCTTGTCCTGTTTGGTGGAGATGATATTTAATAAAATAAGTAGAAATCCACTAAAAGTTTTGTTTGGTTATCTTGCAATCCCGAGATAATCGTCTCCATGCTCCAAATCCATTTTAAAGCCATTTTTAAGGCATTTCGCGCATACATGAAATGAACACATTTTTCTCCAAAACTATAACACATGCAAGCTTGTCCTGTTTGGTGGAGATGATATTTAATAAAATAAGTAGAAATCCACTAAAAGTTTTTTTTGGTTATCTTGCAATCCCGAGATAATCGTCTCCATGCTCCAAATCCATTTTAAAGCCATTTTTAAGGCATTTCGCGCATACATGAAATGAACACATTTTTCTCCAAAACTATAACAGATGCAAGCTTGTCCTGTTTTGTGGAGATGATATTTAATAAAATAAGAAGAAATCCACTAAAAGTTTTGTTTGGTTATCTTGCAATCCCGAGATAATCGTCTCCATGCTCCAAATCCATTTTAAAGCCATTTTTAAGGCATTTCGCGCATACATGAAATGAACACATTTTTCTCCAAAACTATAACAGATGCAAGCTTGTCCTGTTTGGTGGAGATAATATTTAATAAAATAAGTAGAAATCTACTAAAAGTTTCGTTTGTTTATATTGCCATCCTGAGATAATCGTCTCCATGCTCCAAATCCATTTTAAAGCCATTTCAAAGGCATTTTGCGCATACATGAAATGAACACATTTTTCTCCAAAACTATAACACATGCAAGCTTGTCCTGTTTGGTGGAGATGATATTTAATAAAATAAGTAGAAATCCACTAAATGTTTTGTTTGGTTATCTTGCAATCCCGAGATAATCGTCTCCATGCTCCAAATCCATTTTAAAGCCATTTTTAAGGCATTTCGCGCATACATGAAATGAACACATTTTTCTCCAAAACTATAACAGATGCAAGCTTGTCCTGTTTGGTGGAGATGATATTTAATAAAATAAGTAGAAATCCACTAAAAGTTTTGCTTGGTTATCTTGCAATCCCGAGATAATCGTCTCCATGCTCCAAATCCATTTTAAAGCCATTTTTAAGGGATTTCGCGCATACATGAAATGAACACATTTTTCTCCAAAACTATAACAGATGCAAGCTTGTCCTGTTTGGTGGAGATGATATTTAATAAAATAAGTAGAAATCCACTAAAAGTTTTGTTTGGTTATCTTGCAATCCCGAGATAATCGTCTCCATGCTCCAAATCCATTTTAAAGCCATTTTTAAGGCATTTCGCGCATACATGAAATGAACACATTTTTCTCCAAAACTATAACAGATGCAAGCTTGTCCTGTTTGGTGGAGATGATATTTAATAAAATAAGTAGAAATCTACTAAAAGTTTCGTTTGTTTATATTGCCATCCTGAGATAATCGTCTCCATGCTCCAAATCCATTTTAAAGCCATTTTTAAGGCATTTCGCGCATACATGAAATGAACACATTTTTCTCCAAAACTATAACAGATGCAAGCTTGTCCTGTTTGGTGGAGATAATATTTAATAAAATAAGTAGAAATCTACTAAAAGTTTCGTTTGTTTATATTGCCATCCTGAGATAATCGTCTCCATGCTCCAAATCAATTTTAAAGCCATTTCAAAGGCATTTTGCGCATACATGAAATGAACACCTTTTTCTCCAAAACTATAACACATGCAAGCTTGTCCTGTTTGGTGGAGATGATATTTAATAAAATAAGTAGAAATCCACTAAAAGTTTTGTTTGGTTATCTTGCAATCCCGAGATAATCGTCTCCATGCTCCAAATCCATTTTAAAGCCATTTTTAAGGCATTTCGCGCATACATGAAATGAACACATTTTTCTCCAAAACTATAACACATGCAAGCTTGTCCTGTTTGGTGGAGATGATATTTAATAAAATAAGTAGAAATCCACTAAAAGTTTTGTTTGGTTATCTTGCAATCCCGAGATAATCGTCTCCATGCTCCAAATCATTTTTAAAGCCATTTTTAAGGCATTTCGCGCATACATGAAATGAACACATTTTTCTCCAAAACTATAACAGATGCAAGCTTGTCCTGTTTGGTGGAGATAATATTTAATAAAATAAGTAGAAATCTACTAAAAGTTTTGTTTGTTTATATTGCCATCCTGAGATAATCGTCTCCATGCTCCAAATCCATTTTAAAGCCATTTCAAAGGCATTTTGCGCATACATGAAATGAACACATTTTTCTCCAAAACTATAACACATGCAAGCTTGTCCTGTTTGGTGGAGATGATATTTAATAAAATAAGTAGAAATCCACTAAAAGTTTTGTTTGGTTATCTTGCAATCCCGAGATAATCGTCTCCATGCTCCAAATCCATTTTAAAGCCATTTTTAAGGCATTTCGCACATACATGAAATGAACACATTTTTCTCCAAAACTATAACAGATGCAAGCTTGTCCTGTTTGGTGGAGATGATATTTAATAAAATAAGTAGAAATCCACTAAAAGTTTTGTTTGGTTATCTTGCAATCCCGAGATAATCGTCTCCATGCTCCAAATCCATTTTAAAGCCATTTTTAAGGCATTTCGCGCATACATGAAATGAACACATTTTTCTCCAAAACTATAACAGATGCAAGCTTGTCCTGTTTGGTGGAGATGATATTTAATAAAATAAGTAGAAATCCACTAAAAGTTTTGTTTGGTTATCTTGCAATCCCGAGATAATCGTCTCCATGCTCCAAATCCATTTTAACCCCTTCAGCCCCGGGGCACTTTCCGTTTTTGCGTTTTTGTTTTTTGCTCCCCTTCTTCCGAGAGCCGTAACTTTTTTATTTTTCCGTCAATCTTGCCATATGAGGGCTTGTTTTTTGCGGGACAAGTTGTACTTTTAAATGAAACCATAAGTTTTACCATATGGTGTACTGGAAAGCAGCAAAAAAATTCCAAGTGTGGAAAAATTGCAAAAAAAGTGTGATGGCACAATAGTTTTTGGGATGTTTTATTCACGGTGTTCACTATATGGTAAAACTGATGTGTGGGTATGATACCTGAGGTCGGTGCGAGTTTGTAGACACCAAACATGTATAGGTTTACTTGTATCTAAGGGGTTAAAAAAAATTCACAAGTTTGTCCAATAAAAGTGGCGCACGTTTTGCGCCATTTTCTGAAACACGTAGCGTTTTTATTTTTTGGGATCTGTGGCTCAGTGACGGCTTATTTTTTGCGTCTCGAGCTGACGTTTATAATGGTACCATTTTTGCGCAGATGCTACGTTTTGATCGCCTGTTATTGCATTTTGCGTAAAACTTGCGGCGACCAAAAAACGTAATTTTGGCGTTTGGAATTTTTTTGCCACTACGCCGTTTACCAATCAGATTAATTGATTTTATATTTTGATAGATCGGGCATTTCTGAACGCGGCGATACCAAATATGTGTATATTTATTTATTTTTTAACCCTTTAATTTTCAATGGGGAGAAAGGGGGGTGATTTGAACTTTTAGGTTTTTTTATTTTTTTTTAATTTTTTAAAACTTTTTTTTTACTTTTTTTATTTTATTTTACTAGTCCCCCTAGGGGGCTATAGCGATCAGCAATCCGATTGCTGATCGCTATCTGCTGATCACAGCTATTCCGCTGTAAACAGCAGAAATAGTCACTTTCTTTCTTCCTCTGCTCCGTGCCGAGGAAGAATGAAAGTGAAACTTCTTAGCACCAGGCGTCATCACATGACCCTGTGCTACGATGGCAACCACCGAACGTCACGTGATCACTCACGTGACGTCCGGAGGGGGCGGAGGTAAGAAAAAAAGATGGCCGCGCGCATATAGATCTCGCTGCCAGACTTTGGCAGCGAGATCTAAGGGGTTAATGTTCCGGGTGGAATGCGATTCCACTCGGAACATGTAGGCACACATGTCAGCTGTTGAAAACAGCTGATATGTGTGCCGATCCACGCCGCCTGCCCGCGGCAGGGGGCGGGGATTACCGGGACACGATCCATGACGGAAAGATCCGTCCATGGTCGTGAAGGGGTTAAAGCCATTTTTAAGGCATTTCGCGCATACATGAAATGAACACATTTTTCTCCAAAACTATAACAGATGCAAGCTTGTCCTGTTTGGTGGAGATGATATTTAATAAAATAAGTAGAAATCCACTAAAAGTTTTGTTTGGTTATATTGCAATCCCGAGATAATCGTCTCCATGCTCCAAATCCATTTTAAAGCCATTTTTAAGGCATTTCGCGCATACATGAAATGAACACATTTTTCTCCAAAACTATAACAGATGCAAGCTTGTCCTGTTTGGTGGAGATGATATTTAATAAAATAAGTAGAAATCCACTAAAAGTTTTGTTTGGTTATCTTGCAATCCCGAGATAATCGTCTCCATGCTCCAAATCCATTTTAAAGCCATTTTTAAGGCATTTCGCGCATACATGAAATGAACACATTTTTCTCCAAAACTATAACAGACGCAAGCTTGTCCTGTTTGGTGGAGATAATATTTAATAAAATAAGTAGAAATCTACTAAAAGTTTCGTTTGTTTATATTGCCATCCTGAGATAATCGTCTCCATGCTCCAAATCCATTTTAAAGCCATTTCAAAGGCATTTTGCGCATACATGAAATGAACACATTTTTCTCCAAAACTATAACACATGCAAGCTTGTCCTGTTTGGTGGAGATGATATTTAATAAAATAAGTAGAAATCCACTAAAAGTTTTGTTTGGTTATCTTGCAATCCCGAGATAATCGTCTTTATGCTCCAAATCCATTTTAAAGCCATTTTTAAGGCATTTCGCGCATACATGAAATGAACACATTTTTCTCCAAAACTATAACAGATGCAAGCTTGTCCTGTTTGGTGGAGATGATATTTAATAAAATAAGTAGAAATCCACTAAAAGTTTTGTTTGGTTATCTTGCAATCCCGAGATAATCGTCTCCATGCTCCAAATCCATTTTAAAGCCATTTTTAAGGCATTTCGCGCATACATGAAATGAACACATTTTTCTCCAAAACTATAACAGATGCAAGCTTGTCCTGTTTGGTGGAGATGATATTTAATAAAATAAGTAGAAATCCACTAAAAGTTTTGTTTGGTTATCTTGCAATCCCGAGATAATCGTCTCCATGCTCCAAATCCATTTTAAAGCCATTTTTAAGGCATTTCGCGCATACATGAAATGAACACATTTTTCTCCAAAACTATAACACATGCAAGCTTGTCCTGTTTGGTGAAGATGATATTTAATAAAATAAGTAGAAATCCACTAAAAGTTTTGTTTGGTTATCTTGCAATCCCGAGATAATCGTCTCCATGCTCCAAATCCATTTTAAAGCCATTTTTAAGGCATTTCGCGCATACATGAAATGAACACATTTTTCTCCAAAACTATAACAGATGCAAGCTTGTCCTGTTTGGTGGAGATGATATTTAATAAAATAAGTAGAAATCCACTAAAAGTTTTGTTTGGTTATCTTGCAATCCCGAGATAATCGTCTCCATGCTCCAAATCCATTTTAAAGCCATTTTTAAGGCATTTCGCGCATACATGAAATGAACACATTTTTCTCCAAAACTATAACAGATGCAAGCTTGTCCTGTTTGGTGGAGATAATATTTAATAAAATAAGTAGAAATCTACTAAAAGTTTCGTTTGTTTATATTGCCATCCTGAGATAATCGTCTCCATGCTCCAAATCCATTTTAAAGCCATTTCAAAGGCATTTTGCGCATACATGAAATGAACACATTTTTCTCCAAAACTATAACACATGCAAGCTTGTCCTGTTTGGTGGAGATGATATTTAATAAAATAAGTAGAAATCCACTAAAAGTTTTGTTTGGTTATCTTGCAATCCCGAGATAATCGTCTTTATGCTCCAAATCCATTTTAAAGCTATTTTTAAGGCATTTGGCGCATACATGAAATGAACACATTTTTCTCCAAAACTATAACAGATGCAAGCTTGTCCTGTTTGGTGGAGATGATATTTAATAAAATAAGTAGAAATCCACTAAAAGTTTTGTTTGGTTATCTTGCAATCCCGAGATAATCGTCTCCATGCTCCAAATCCATTTAAAGCCATTTTTAAGGCATTTCGCGCATACATGAAATGAACACATTTTTCTCCAAAACTATAACAGATGCAAGCTTGTCCTGTTTGGTGGAGATGATATTTAATAAAATAAGTAGAAATCCACTAAAAGTTTTGTTTGGTTATCTTGCAATCCCGAGATAATCGTCTCCATGCTCCAAATCCATTTTAAAGCCATTTTTAAGGCATTTCGCGCATACATGAAATGAACACATTTTTCTCCAAAACTATAACACATGCAAGCTTGTCCTGTTTGGTGAAGATGATATTTAATAAAATAAGTAGAAATCCACTAAAAGTTTTGTTTGGTTATCTTGCAATCCCGAGATAATCGTCTCCATGCTCCAAATCCATTTTAAAGCCATTTTTAAGGCATTTCGCGCATACATGAAATGAACACATTTTTCTCCAAAACTATAACAAATGCAAGCTTGTCCTGTTTGGTGGAGATGATATTTAATAAAATAAGTAGAAATCCACTAAAAGTTTTGTTTGGTTATCTTGCAATCCCGAGATAATCGTCTCCATGCTCCAAATCCATTTTAAAGCCATTTTTAAGGCATTTCGCGCATACATGAAATGAACACATTTTTCTCCAAAACTATAACAGATGCAAGCTTGTCCTGTTTGATGGAGATGATATTTAATAAAATAAGTAGAAATCCACTAAAAGTTTTGTTTGGTTATCTTGCAATCCCGAGATAATCGTCTCCATGCTCCAAATCCATTTTAAAGCCATTTTTAAGGCATTTCGCGCATACATGAAATGAACACATTTTTCTCCAAAACTATAACAGATGCAAGCTTGTCCTGTTTGGTGGAGATGATATTTAATAAAATAAGTAGAAATCCACTAAAAGTTTTGTTTGGTTATATTGCAATCCCGAGATAATCGTCTCCATGCTCCAAATCCATTTTAAAGCCATTTTTAAGGCATTTCGCGCATACATGAAATGAACACATTTTTCTCCAAAACTATAACAGATGCAAGCTTGTCCTGTTTGGTGGAGATGATATTTAATAAAATAAGTAGAAATCCACTAAAAGTTTTGTTTGGTTATCTTGCAATCCCGAGATAATCGTCTCCATGCTCCAAATCCATTTTAAAGCCATTTTTAAGGCATTTCGCGCATACATGAAATGAACACATTTTTCTCCAAAACTATAACACATGCAAGCTTGTCCTGTTTGGTGGAGATGATATTTAATAAAATAAGTAGAAATCCACTAAAAGTTTTTTTTGGTTATCTTGCAATCCCGAGATAATCGTCTCCATGCTCCAAATCCATTTTAAAGCCATTTTTAAGGCATTTCGCGCATACATGAAATGAACACATTTTTCTCCAAAACTATAACAGATGCAAGCTTGTCCTGTTTGGTGGAGATGATATTTAATAAAATAAGTAGAAATCCACTAAAAGTTTTGTTTGGTTATCTTGCAATCCCGAGATAATCGTCTCCATGCTCCAAATCCATTTTAAAGCCATTTTTAAGGCATTTCGCGCATACATGAAATGAACACATTTTTCTCCAAAACTATAACACATGCAAGCTTGTCCTGTTTGGTGAAGATGATATTTAATAAAATAAGTAGAAATCCACTAAAAGTTTTGTTTGGTTATCTTGCAATCCCGAGATAATCGTCTCCATGCTCCAAATCCATTTTAAAGCCATTTTTAAGGCATTTCGCGCATACATGAAATGAACACATTTTTCTCCAAAACTATAACAGATGCAAGCTTGTCCTGTTTGGTGGAGATGATATTTAATAAAATAAGTAGAAATCCACTAAAAGTTTTGTTTGGTTATCTTGCAATCCCGAGATAATCGTCTCCATGCTCCAAATCCATTTTAAAGCCATTTTTAAGGCATTTCGCGCATACATGAAATGAACACATTTTTCTCCAAAACTATAACAGATGCAAGCTTGTCCTGTTTGATGGAGATGATATTTAATAAAATAAGTAGAAATCCACTAAAAGTTTTGTTTGGTTATCTTGCAATCCCGAGATAATCGTCTCCATGCTCCAAATCCATTTTAAAGCCATTTTTAAGGCATTTCGCGCATACATGAAATGAACACATTTTTCTCCAAAACTATAACAGATGCAAGCTTGTCCTGTTTGGTGGAGATGATATTTAATAAAATAAGTAGAAATCCACTAAAAGTTTTGTTTGGTTATATTGCAATCCCGAGATAATCGTCTCCATGCTCCAAATCCATTTTAAAGCCATTTTTAAGGCATTTCGCGCATACATGAAATGAACACATTTTTCTCCAAAACTATAACAGATGCAAGCTTGTCCTGTTTGGTGGAGATATTTAATAAAATAAGTAGAAATCCACTAAAAGTTTTGTTTGGTTATCTTGCAATCCCGAGATAATCGTCTCCATGCTCCAAATCCATTTTAAAGCCATTTTTAAGGCATTTCGCGCATACATGAAATGAACACATTTTTCTCCAAAACTATAACACATGCAAGCTTGTCCTGTTTGGTGGAGATGATATTTAATAAAATAAGTAGAAATCCACTAAAAGTTTTTTTTGGTTATCTTGCAATCCCGAGATAATCGTCTCCATGCTCCAAATCCATTTTAAAGCCATTTTTAAGGCATTTCGCGCATACATGAAATGAACACATTTTTCTCCAAAACTATAACAGATGCAAGCTTGTCCTGTTTTGTGGAGATGATATTTAATAAAATAAGTAGAAATCCACTAAAAGTTTTGTTTGGTTATCTTGCAATCCCGAGATAATCGTCTCCATGCTCCAAATCCATTTTAAAGCCATTTTTAAGGCATTTCGCGCATACATGAAATGAACACATTTTTCTCCAAAACTATAACAGATGCAAGCTTGTCCTGTTTGGTGGAGATAATATTTAATAAAATAAGTAGAAATCTACTAAAAGTTTCGTTTGTTTATATTGCCATCCTGAGATAATCGTCTCCATGCTCCAAATCCATTTTAAAGCCATTTCAAAGGCATTTTGCGCATACATGAAATGAACACATTTTTCTCCAAAACTATAACACATGCAAGCTTGTCCTGTTTGGTGGAGATGATATTTAATAAAATAAGTAGAAATCCACTAAAAGTTTTGTTTGGTTATCTTGCAATCCCGAGATAATCGTCTCCATGCTCCAAATCCATTTTAAAGCCATTTTTAAGGCATTTCGCGCATACATGAAATGAACACATTTTTCTCCAAAACTATAACAGATGCAAGCTTGTCCTGTTTGGTGGAGATGATATTTAATAAAATAAGTAGAAATCCACTAAAAGTTTTGTTTGGTTATCTTGCAATCCCGAGATAATCGTCTCCATGCTCCAAATCCATTTTAAAGCCATTTTTAAGGCATTTCGCGCATACATGAAATGAACACATTTTTCTCCAAAACTATAACAGATGCAAGCTTGTCCTGTTTGGTGGAGATGATATTTAATAAAATAAGTAGAAATCCACTAAAAGTTTTGTTTGGTTATCTTGCAATCCCGAGATAATCGTCTCCATGCTCCAAATCCATTTTAAAGCCATTTTTAAGGCATTTCGCGCATACATGAAATGAACACATTTTTCTCCAAAACTATAACAGATGCAAGCTTGTCCTGTTTGGTGGAGATGATATTTAATAAAATAAGTAGAAATCTACTAAAAGTTTCGTTTGTTTATATTGCCATCCTGAGATAATCGTCTCCATGCTCCAAATCCATTTTAAAGCCATTTTTAAGGCATTTCGCGCATACATGAAATGAACACATTTTTCTCCAAAACTATAACAGATGCAAGCTTGTCCTGTTTGGTGGAGATAATATTTAATAAAATAAGTAGAAATCTACTAAAAGTTTCGTTTGTTTATATTGCCATCCTGAGATAATCGTCTCCATGCTCCAAATCCATTTTAAAGCCATTTCAAAGGCATTTTGCGCATACATGAAATGAACACATTTTTCTCCAAAACTATAACACATGCAAGCTTGTCCTGTTTGGTGGAGATGATATTTAATAAAATAAGTAGAAATCCACTAAAAGTTTTGTTTGGTTATCTTGCAATCCCGAGATAATCGTCTCCATGCTCCAAATCCATTTTAAAGCCATTTTTAAGGCATTTCGCGCATACATGAAATGAACACATTTTTCTCCAAAACTATAACAGATGCAAGCTTGTCCTGTTTGGTGGAGATGATATTTAATAAAATAAGTAGAAATCCACTAAAAGTTTTGTTTGGTTATCTTGCAATCCCGAGATAATCGTCTCCATGCTCCAAATCCATTTTAAATCCATTTTTAAGGCATTTCGCGCATACATGAAATGAACACATTTTTCTCCAAAACTATAACACATGCAAGCTTGTCCTGTTTGGTGGAGATGATATTTAATAAAATAAGTAGAAATCCACTAAAAGTTTTGTTTGGTTATCTTGCAATCCCGAGATAATCGTCTCCATGCTCCAAATCATTTTTAAAGCCATTTTTAAGGCATTTCGCGCATACATGAAATGAACACATTTTTCTCCAAAACTATAACAGATGCAAGCTTGTCCTGTTTGGTGGAGATAATATTTAATAAAATAAGTAGAAATCTACTAAAAGTTTCGTTTGTTTATATTGCCATCCTGAGATAATCGTCTCCATGCTCCAAATCCATTTTAAAGCCATTTCAAAGGCATTTTGCGCATACATGAAATGAACACATTTTTCTCCAAAACTATACCACATGCAAGCTTGTCCTGTTTGGTGGAGATGATATTTAATAAAATAAGTAGAAATCCACTAAAAGTTTTGTTTGGTTATCTTGCAATCCCGAGATAATCGTCTTCATGCTCCAAATCCATTTTAAAGCCATTTTTAAGGCATTTTGCGCATACATGAAATGAACACATTTTTCTCCAAAACTATAACAGATGCAAGCTTGTCCTGTTTGGTGGAGATGATATTTAATAAAATAAGTAGAAATCCACTAAAAGTTGTGTTTGGTTATCTTGCAATCCCGAGATAATCGTCTCCATGCTCCAAATCCATTTTAAAGCCATTTTTAAGGCATTTCGCGCATACATGAAATGAACACATTTTTCTCCAAAACTATAACAGATGCAAGCTTGTCCTGTTTGGTGGAGATAATATTTAATAAAATAAGTAGAAATCCACTAAAAGTTTTGTTTGGTTATCTTGCAATCCCGAGATAATCGTCTCCATGCTCCAAATCCATTTTAAAGCCATTTTTAAGGCATTTCGCGCATACATGAAATGAACACATTTTTCTCCAAAACTATAACAGATGCAAGCTTGTCCTGTTTGGTGGAGATGATATTTAATAAAATAAGTAGAAATCCACTAAAAGTTTTGTTTGGTTATCTTGCAATCCCGAGATAATCGTCTCCATGCTCCAAATCCATTTTAAAGCCATTTTTAAGGCATTTCGCGCATACATGAAATGAACACATTTTTCTCCAAAACTATAACAGATGCAAGCTTGTCCTGTTTGGTGGAGATAATATTTAATAAAATAAGTAGAAATCTACTAAAAGTTTCGTTTGTTTATATTGCCATCCTGAGATAATCGTCTCCATGCTCCAAATCCATTTTAAAGCCATTTCAAAGGCATTTTGCGCATACATGAAATGAACACATTTTTCTCCAAAACTATAACACATGCAAGCTTGTCCTGTTTGGTGGAGATGATATTTAATAAAATAAGTAGAAATCCACTAAAAGTTTTGTTTGGTTATCTTGCAATCCCGAGATAATCGTCTTTATGCTCCAAATCCATTTTAAAGCTATTTTTAAGGCATTTCGCGCATACATGAAATGAACACATTTTTCTCCAAAACTATAACAGATGCAAGCTTGTCCTGTTTGGTGGAGATGATATTTAATAAAATAAGTAGAAATCCACTAAAAGTTTTGTTTGGTTATCTTGCAATCCCGAGATAATCGTCTCCATGCTCCAAATCCATTTTAAAGCCATTTTTAAGGCATTTCGCGCATACATGAAATGAACACATTTTTCTCCAAAACTATAACAGATGCAAGCTTGTCCTGTTTGGTGGAGATGATATTTAATAAAATAAGTAGAAATCCACTAAAAGTTTTGTTTGGTTATCTTGCAATCCCGAGATAATCGTCTCCATGCTCCAAATCCATTTTAAAGCCATTTTTAAGGCATTTCGCGCATACATGAAATGAACACATTTTTCTCCAAAACTATAACACATGCAAGCTTGTCCTGTTTGGTGAAGATGATATTTAATAAAATAAGTAGAAATCCACTAAAAGTTTTGTTTGGTTATCTTGCAATCCCGAGATAATCGTCTCCATGCTCCAAATCCATTTTAAAGCCATTTTTAAGGCATTTCGCGCATACATGAAATGAACACATTTTTCTCCAAAACTATAACAGATGCAAGCTTGTCCTGTTTGGTGGAGATGATATTTAATAAAATAAGTAGAAATCCACTAAAAGTTTTGTTTGGTTATCTTGCAATCCCGAGATAATCGTCTCCATGCTCCAAATCCATTTTAAAGCCATTTTTAAGGCATTTCGCGCATACATGAAATGAACACATTTTTCTCCAAAACTATAACAGATGCAAGCTTGTCCTGTTTGATGGAGATGATATTTAATAAAATAAGTAGAAATCCACTAAAAGTTTTGTTTGGTTATCTTGCAATCCCGAGATAATCGTCTCCATGCTCCAAATCCATTTTAAAGCCATTTTTAAGGCATTTCGCGCATACATGAAATGAACACATTTTTCTCCAAAACTATAACAGATGCAAGCTTGTCCTGTTTGGTGGAGATGATATTTAATAAAATAAGTAGAAATCCACTAAAAGTTTTGTTTGGTTATATTGCAATCCCGAGATAATCGTCTCCATGCTCCAAATCCATTTTAAAGCCATTTTTAAGGCATTTCGCGCATACATGAAATGAACACATTTTTCTCCAAAACTATAACAGATGCAAGCTTGTCCTGTTTGGTGGAGATGATATTTAATAAAATAAGTAGAAATCCACTAAAAGTTTTGTTTGGTTATCTTGCAATCCCGAGATAATCGTCTCCATGCTCCAAATCCATTTTAAAGCCATTTTTAAGGCATTTCGCGCATACATGAAATGAACACATTTTTCTCCAAAACTATAACACATGCAAGCTTGTCCTGTTTGGTGGAGATGATATTTAATAAAATAAGTAGAAATCCACTAAAAGTTTTGTTTGGTTATCTTGCAATCCCGAGATAATCGTCTCCATGCTCCAAATCCATTTTAAAGCCATTTTTAAGGCATTTCGCGCATACATGAAATGAACACATTTTTCTCCAAAACTATAACACATGCAAGCTTGTCCTGTTTGGTGAAGATGATATTTAATAAAATAAGTAGAAATCCACTAAAAGTTTTGTTTGGTTATCTTGCAATCCCGAGATAATCGTCTCCATGCTCCAAATCCATTTTAAAGCCATTTTTAAGGCATTTCGCGCATACATGAAATGAACACATTTTTCTCCAAAACTATAACAGATGCAAGCTTGTCCTGTTTGGTGGAGATGATATTTAATAAAATAAGTAGAAATCCACTAAAAGTTTTGTTTGGTTATCTTGCAATCCCGAGATAATCGTCTCCATGCTCCAAATCCATTTTAAAGCCATTTTTAAGGCATTTCGCGCATACATGAAATGAACACATTTTTCTCCAAAACTTTAACAGATGCAAGCTTGTCCTGTTTGATGGAGATGATATTTAATAAAATAAGTAGAAATCCACTAAAAGTTTTGTTTGGTTATCTTGCAATCCCGAGATAATCGTCTCCATGCTCCAAATCCATTTTAAAGCCATTTTTAAGGCATTTCGCGCATACATGAAATGAACACATTTTTCTCCAAAACTATAACAGATGCAAGCTTGTCCTGTTTGGTGGAGATGATATTTAATAAAATAAGTAGAAATCCACTAAAAGTTTTGTTTGGTTATATTGCAATCCCGAGATAATCGTCTCCATGCTCCAAATCCATTTTAAAGCCATTTTTAAGGCATTTCGCGCATACATGAAATGAACACATTTTTCTCCAAAACTATAACAGATGCAAGCTTGTCCTGTTTGGTGGAGATGATATTTAATAAAATAAGTAGAAATCCACTAAAAGTTTTGTTTGGTTATCTTGCAATCCCGAGATAATCGTCTCCATGCTCCAAATCCATTTTAAAGCCATTTTTAAGGCATTTCGCGCATACATGAAATGAACACATTTTTCTCCAAAACTATAACACATGCAAGCTTGTCCTGTTTGGTGGAGATGATATTTAATAAAATAAGTAGAAATCCACTAAAAGTTTTTTTTGGTTATCTTGCAATCCCGAGATAATCGTCTCCATGCTCCAAATCCATTTTAAAGCCATTTTTAAGGCATTTCGCGCATACATGAAATGAACACATTTTTCTCCAAAACTATAACAGATGCAAGCTTGTCCTGTTTTGTGGAGATGATATTTAATAAAATAAGTAGAAATCCACTAAAAGTTTTGTTTGGTTATCTTGCAATCCCGAGATAATCGTCTCCATGCTCCAAATCCATTTTAAAGCCATTTTTAAGGCATTTCGCGCATACATGAAATGAACACATTTTTCTCCAAAACTATAACAGATGCAAGCTTGTCCTGTTTGGTGGAGATAATATTTAATAAAATAAGTAGAAATCTACTAAAAGTTTCGTTTGTTTATATTGCCATCCTGAGATAATCGTCTCCATGCTCCAAATCCATTTTAAAGCCATTTCAAAGGCATTTTGCGCATACATGAAATGAACACATTTTTCTCCAAAACTATAACACATGCAAGCTTGTCCTGTTTGGTGGAGATGATATTTAATAAAATAAGTAGAAATCCACTAAAAGTTTTGTTTGGTTATCTTGCAATCCCGAGATAATCGTCTCCATGCTCCAAATCCATTTTAAAGCCATTTTTAAGGCATTTCGCGCATACATGAAATGAACACATTTTTCTCCAAAACTATAACAGATGCAAGCTTGTCCTGTTTGGTGGAGATGATATTTAATAAAATAAGTAGAAATCCACTAAAAGTTTTGTTTGGTTATCTTGCAATCCCGAGATAATCGTCTCCATGCTCCAAATCCATTTTAAAGCCATTTTTAAGGCATTTCGCGCATACATGAAATGAACACATTTTTCTCCAAAACTATAACAGATGCAAGCTTGTCCTGTTTGGTGGAGATGATATTTAATAAAATAAGTAGAAATCCACTAAAAGTTTTGTTTGGTTATCTTGCAATCCCGAGATAATCGTCTCCATGCTCCAAATCCATTTTAAAGCCATTTTTAAGGCATTTCGCGCATACATGAAATGAACACATTTTTCTCCAAAACTATAACAGATGCAAGCTTGTCCTGTTTGGTGGAGATGATATTTAATAAAATAAGTAGAAATCTACTAAAAGTTTCGTTTGTTTATATTGCCATCCTGAGATAATCGTCTCCATGCTCCAAATCCATTTTAAAGCCATTTTTAAGGCATTTCGCGCATACATGAAATGAACACATTTTTCTCCAAAACTATAACAGATGCAAGCTTGTCCTGTTTGGTGGAGATAATATTTAATAAAATAAGTAGAAATCTACTAAAAGTTTCGTTTGTTTATATTGCCATCCTGAGATAATCGTCTCCATGCTCCAAATCCATTTTAAAGCCATTTCAAAGGCATTTTGCGCATACATGAAATGAACACATTTTTCTCCAAAACTATAACACATGCAAGCTTGTCCTGTTTGGTGGAGATGATATTTAATAAAATAAGTAGAAATCCACTAAAAGTTTTGTTTGGTTATCTTGCAATCCCGAGATAATCGTCTCCATGCTCCAAATCCATTTTAAAGCCATTTTTAAGGCATTTCGCGCATACATGAAATGAACACATTTTTCTCCAAAACTATAACAGATGCAAGCTTGTCCTGTTTGGTGGAGATGATATTTAATAAAATAAGTAGAAATCCACTAAAAGTTTTGTTTGGTTATCTTGCAATCCCGAGATAATCGTCTCCATGCTCCAAATCCATTTTAAATCCATTTTTAAGGCATTTCGCGCATACATGAAATGAACACATTTTTCTCCAAAACTATAACACATGCAAGCTTGTCCTGTTTGGTGGAGATGATATTTAATAAAATAAGTAGAAATCCACTAAAAGTTTTGTTTGGTTATCTTGCAATCCCGAGATAATCGTCTCCATGCTCCAAATCATTTTTAAAGCCATTTTTAAGGCATTTCGCGCATACATGAAATGAACACATTTTTCTCCAAAACTATAACAGATGCAAGCTTGTCCTGTTTGGTGGAGATAATATTTAATAAAATAAGTAGAAATCTACTAAAAGTTTCGTTTGTTTATATTGCCATCCTGAGATAATCGTCTCCATGCTCCAAATCCATTTTAAAGCCATTTCAAAGGCATTTTGCGCATACATGAAATGAACACATTTTTCTCCAAAACTATACCACATGCAAGCTTGTCCTGTTTGGTGGAGATGATATTTAATAAAATAAGTAGAAATCCACTAAAAGTTTTGTTTGGTTATCTTGCAATCCCGAGATAATCGTCTTCATGCTCCAAATCCATTTTAAAGCCATTTTTAAGGCATTTTGCGCATACATGAAATGAACACATTTTTCTCCAAAACTATAACAGATGCAAGCTTGTCCTGTTTGGTGGAGATGATATTTAATAAAATAAGTAGAAATCCACTAAAAGTTGTGTTTGGTTATCTTGCAATCCCGAGATAATCGTCTCCATGCTCCAAATCCATTTTAAAGCCATTTTTAAGGCATTTCGCGCATACATGAAATGAACACATTTTTCTCCAAAACTATAACAGATGCAAGCTTGTCCTGTTTGGTGGAGATGATATTTAATAAAATAAGTAGAAATCCACTAAAAGTTTTGTTTGGTTATCTTGCAATCCCGAGATAATCGTCTCCATGCTCCAAATCCATTTTAAAGCCATTTTTAAGGCATTTCGCGCATACATGAAATGAACACATTTTTCTCCAAAACTATAACAGATGCAAGCTTGTCCTGTTTGGTGGAGATGATATTTAATAAAATAAGTAGAAATCTACTAAAAGTTTCGTTTGTTTATATTGCCATCCTGAGATAATCGTCTCCATGCTCCAAATCCATTTTAAAGCCATTTTTAAGGCATTTCGCGCATACATGAAATGAACACATTTTTCTCCAAAACTATAACAGATGCAAGCTTGTCCTGTTTGGTGGAGATAATATTTAATAAAATAAGTAGAAATCTACTAAAAGTTTCGTTTGTTTATATTGCCATCCTGAGATAATCGTCTCCATGCTCCAAATCAATTTTAAAGCCATTTCAAAGGCATTTTGCGCATACATGAAATGAACACATTTTTCTCCAAAACTATAACACATGCAAGCTTGTCCTGTTTGGTGGAGATGATATTTAATAAAATAAGTAGAAATCCACTAAAAGTTTTGTTTGGTTATCTTGCAATCCCGAGATAATCGTCTCCATGCTCCAAATCCATTTTAAAGCCATTTTTAAGGCATTTCGCGCATACATGAAATGAACACATTTTTCTCCAAAACTATAACAGATGCAAGCTTGTCCTGTTTGGTGGAGATGATATTTAATAAAATAAGTAGAAATCCACTAAAAGTTTTGTTTGGTTATCTTGCAATCCCGAGATAATCGTCTCCATGCTCCAAATCCATTTTAAAGCCATTTTTAAGGCATTTCGCGCATACATGAAATGAACACATTTTTCTCCAAAACTATAACACATGCAAGCTTGTCCTGTTTGGTGGAGATGATATTTAATAAAATAAGTAGAAATCCACTAAAAGTTTTGTTTGGTTATCTTGCAATCCCGAGATAATCGTCTCCATGCTCCAAATCATTTTTAAAGCCATTTTTAAGGCATTTCGCGCATACATGAAATGAACACATTTTTCTCCAAAACTATAACAGATGCAAGCTTGTCCTGTTTGGTGGAGATAATATTTAATAAAATAAGTAGAAATCTACTAAAAGTTTCGTTTGTTTATATTGCCATCCTGAGATAATCGTCTCCATGCTCCAAATCCATTTTAAAGCCATTTCAAAGGCATTTTGCGCATACATGAAATGAACACATTTTTCTCCAAAACTATAACACATGCAAGCTTGTCCTGTTTGGTGGAGATGATATTTAATAAAATAAGTAGAAATCCACTAAAAGTTTTGTTTGGTTATCTTGCAATCCCGAGATAATCGTCTCCATGCTCCAAATCCATTTTAAAGCCATTTTTAAGGCATTTCGCGCATACATGAAATGAACACATTTTTCTCCAAAACTATAACAGATGCAAGCTTGTCCTGTTTGGTGGAGATGATATTTAATAAAATAAGTAGAAATCCACTAAAAGTTTTGTTTGGTTATCTTGCAATCCCGAGATAATCGTCTCCATGCTCCAAATCCATTTTAAAGCCATTTTTAAGGCATTTCGCGCATACATGAAATGAACACATTTTTCTCCAAAACTATAACAGATGCAAGCTTGTCCTGTTTGGTGGAGATGATATTTAATAAAATAAGTAGAAATCCACTAAAAGTTTTGTTTGGTTATCTTGCAATCCCGAGATAATCGTCTCCATGCTCCAAATCCATTTTAAAGCCATTTTTAAGGCATTTCGCGCATGCATGAAATGAACACATTTTTCTCCAAAACTATAACAGATGCAAGCTTGTCCTGTTTGGTGGAGATGATATTTAATAAAATAAGTAGAAATCCACTAAAAGTTTTGTTTGGTTATATTGCAATCCCGAGATAATCGTCTCCATGCTCCAAATCCATTTTAAAGCCATTTTTAAGGCATTTCGCGCATACATGAAATGAACACATTTTTCTCCAAAACTATAACAGATGCAAGCTTGTCCTGTTTGGTGGAGATGATATTTAATAAAATAAGTAGAAATCCACTAAAAGTTTTGTTTGGTTATCTTGCAATCCCGAGATAATCGTCTCCATGCTCCAAATCCATTTTAAAGCCATTTTTAAGGCATTTCGCGCATACATGAAATGAACACATTTTTCTCCAAAACTATAACACATGCAAGCTTGTCCTGTTTGGTGGAGATGATATTTAATAAAATAAGTAGAAATCCACTAAAAGTTTTTTTTTGTTATCTTGCAATCCCGAGATAATCGTCTCCATGCTCCAAATCCATTTTAAAGCCATTTTTAAGGCATTTCGCGCATACATGAAATGAACACATTTTTCTCCAAAACTATAACAGATGCAAGCTTGTCCTGTTTTGTGGAGATGATATTTAATAAAATAAGTAGAAATCCACTAAAAGTTTTGTTTGGTTATCTTGCAATCCCGAGATAATCGTCTCCATGCTCCAAATCCATTTTAAAGCCATTTTTAAGGCATTTCGCGCATACATGAAATGAACACATTTTTCTCCAAAACTATAACAGATGCAAGCTTGTCCTGTTTGGTGGAGATAATATTTAATAAAATAAGTAGAAATCTACTAAAAGTTTCGTTTGTTTATATTGCCATCCTGAGATAATCGTCTCCATGCTCCAAATCCATTTTAAAGCCATTTCAAAGGCATTTTGCGCATACATGAAATGAACACATTTTTCTCCAAAACTATAACACATGCAAGCTTGTCCTGTTTGGTGGAGATGATATTTAATAAAATAAGTAGAAATCCACTAAAAGTTTTGTTTGGTTATCTTGCAATCCCGAGATAATCGTCTCCATGCTCCAAATCCATTTTAAAGCCATTTTAAGGCATTTCGCGCATACATGAAATGAACACATTTTTCTCCAAAACTATAACAGATGCAAGCTTGTCCTGTTTGGTGGAGATGATATTTAATAAAATAAGTAGAAATCCACTAAAAGTTTTGTTTGGTTATCTTGCAATCCCGAGATAATCGTCTCCATGCTCCAAATCCATTTTAAAGCCATTTTTAAGGCATTTCGCGCATACATGAAATGAACACATTTTTCTCCAAAACTATAACAGATGCAAGCTTGTCCTGTTTGGTGGAGATGATATTTAATAAAATAAGTAGAAATCCACTAAAAGTTTTGTTTTGTTATCTTGCAATCCCGAGATAATCGTCTCCATGCTCCAAATCCATTTTAAAGCCATTTTTAAGGCATTTCGCGCATACATGAAATGAACACATTTTTCTCCAAAACTATAACACATGCAAGCTTGTCCTGTTTGGTGGAGATGATATTTAATAAAATAAGTAGAAATCCACTAAAAGTTTTGTTTGGTTATCTTGCAATCCCGAGATAATCGTCTCCATGCTCCAAATCCATTTTAAAGCCATTTTTAAGGCATTTCGCGCATACATGAAATGAACACATTTTTCTCCAAAACTATAACAGATGCAAGCTTGTCCTGTTTGGTGGAGATGATATTTAATAAAATAAGTAGAAATCCACTAAAAGTTTTGTTTGGTTATCTTGCAATCCCGAGATAATCGTCTCCATGCTCCAAATCCATTTTAAAGCCATTTTTAAGGCATTTCGCGCATACATGAAATGAACACATTTTTCTCCAAAACTATAACAGATGCAAGCTTGTCCTGTTTGGTGGAGATGATATTTAATAAAATAAGTAGAAATCCACTAAAAGTTTTGTTTGGTTATCTTGCAATCCCGAGATAATCGTCTCCATGCTCCAAATCCATTTTAAAGCCATTTTTAAGGCATTTCGCGCATACATGAAATGAACACATTTTTCTCCAAAACTATAACAGATGCAAGCTTGTCCTGTTTGGTGGAGATGATATTTAATAAAATAAGTAGAAATCCACTAAAAGTTTTGTTTGGTTATATTGCAATCCCGAGATAATCGTCTCCATGCTCCAAATCCATTTTAAAGCCATTTTTAAGGCATTTCGCGCATACATGAAATGAACACATTTTTCTCCAAAACTATAACAGATGCAAGCTTGTCCTGTTTGGTGGAGATAATATTTAATAAAATAAGTAGAAATCTACTAAAAGTTTCGTTTGTTTATATTGCCATCCTGAGATAATCGTCTCCATGCTCCAAATCCATTTTAAAGCCATTTCAAAGGCATTTTGCGCATACATGAAATGAACACATTTTTCTCCAAAACTATAACACATGCAAGCTTGTCCTGTTTGGTGGAGATGATATTTAATAAAATAAGTAGAAATCCACTAAAAGTTTTGTTTGGTTATCTTGCAATCCCGAGATAATCGTCTCCATGCTCCAAATCCATTTTAAAGCCATTTTTAAGGCATTTCGCGCATACATGAAATGAACACATTTTTCTCCAAAACTATAACAGATGCAAGCTTGTCCTGTTTGGTGGAGATGATATTTAATAAAATAAGTAGAAATCCACTAAAAGTTTTGTTTGGTTATCTTGCAATCCCGAGATAATCGTCTCCATGCTCCAAATCCATTTTAAAGCCATTTTTAAGGCATTTCGCGCATACATGAAATGAACACATTTTTCTCCAAAACTATAACAGATGCAAGCTTGTCCTGTTTGGTGGAGATGATATTTAATAAAATAAGTAGAAATCCACTAAAAGTTTTGTTTGGTTATCTTGCAATCCCGAGATAATCGTCTCCATGCTCCAAATCCATTTTAAAGCCATTTTTAAGGCATTTCGCGCATACATGAAATGAACACATTTTTCTCCAAAACTATAACAGATGCAAGCTTGTCCTGTTTGGTGGAGATGATATTTAATAAAATAAGTAGAAATCTACTAAAAGTTTCGTTTGTTTATATTGCCATCCTGAGATAATCGTCTCCATGCTCCAAATCCATTTTAAAGCCATTTTTAAGGCATTTCGCGCATACATGAAATGAACACATTTTTCTCCAAAACTATAACAGATGCAAGCTTGTCCTGTTTGGTGGAGATAATATTTAATAAAATAAGTAGAAATCTACTAAAAGTTTCGTTTGTTTATATTGCCATCCTGAGATAATCGTCTCCATGCTCCAAATCCATTTTAAAGCCATTTCAAAGGCATTTTGCGCATACATGAAATGAACACATTTTTCTCCAAAACTATAACACATGCAAGCTTGTCCTGTTTGGTGGAGATGATATTTAATAAAATAAGTAGAAATCCACTAAAAGTTTTGTTTGGTTATCTTGCAATCCCGAGATAATCGTCTCCATGCTCCAAATCCATTTTAAAGCCATTTTTAAGGCATTTCGCGCATACATGAAATGAACACATTTTTCTCCAAAACTATAACAGATGCAAGCTTGTCCTGTTTGGTGGAGATGATATTTAATAAAATAAGTAGAAATCCACTAAAAGTTTTGTTTGGTTATCTTGCAATCCCGAGATAATCGTCTCCATGCTCCAAATCCATTTTAAAGCCATTTTTAAGGCATTTCGCGCATACATGAAATGAACACATTTTTCTCCAAAACTATAACACATGCAAGCTTGTCCTGTTTGGTGGAGATGATATTTAATAAAATAAGTAGAAATCCACTAAAAGTTTTGTTTGGTTATCTTGCAATCCCGAGATAATCGTCTCCATGCTCCAAATCATTTTTAAAGCCATTTTTAAGGCATTTCGCGCATACATGAAATGAACACATTTTTCTCCAAAACTATAACAGATGCAAGCTTGTCCTGTTTGGTGGAGATGATATTTAATAAAATAAGTAGAAATCTACTAAAAGTTTCGTTTGTTTATATTGCCATCCTGAGATAATCGTCTCCATGCTCCAAATCCATTTTAAAGCCATTTTTAAGGCATTTCGCGCATACATGAAATGAACACATTTTTCTCCAAAACTATAACAGATGCAAGCTTGTCCTGTTTGGTGGAGATAATATTTAATAAAATAAGTAGAAATCTACTAAAAGTTTCGTTTGTTTATATTGCCATCCTGAGATAATCGTCTCCATGCTCCAAATCCATTTTAAAGCCATTTCAAAGGCATTTTGCGCATACATGAAATGAACACATTTTTCTCCAAAACTATAACACATGCAAGCTTGTCCTGTTTGGTGGAGATGATATTTAATAAAATAAGTAGAAATCCACTAAAAGTTTTGTTTGGTTATCTTGCAATCCCGAGATAATCGTCTCCATGCTCCAAATCCATTTTAAAGCCATTTTTAAGGCATTTCGCGCATACATGAAATGAACACATTTTTCTCCAAAACTATAACAGATGCAAGCTTGTCCTGTTTGGTGGAGATGATATTTAATAAAATAAGTAGAAATCCACTAAAAGTTTTGTTTGGTTATCTTGCAATCCCGAGATAATCGTCTCCATGCTCCAAATCCATTTTAAAGCCATTTTTAAGGCATTTCGCGCATACATGAAATGAACACATTTTTCTCCAAAACTATAACACATGCAAGCTTGTCATGTTTGGTGGAGATGATATTTAATAAAATAAGTAGAAATCCACTAAAAGTTTTGTTTGGTTATCTTGCAATCCCGAGATAATCGTCTCCATGCTCCAAATCATTTTTAAAGCCATTTTTAAGGCATTTCGCGCATACATGAAATGAACACATTTTTCTCCAAAACTATAACAGATGCAAGCTTGTCCTGTTTGGTGGAGATAATATTTAATAAAATAAGTAGAAATCTACTAAAAGTTTCGTTTGTTTATATTGCCATCCTGAGATAATCGTCTCCATGCTCCAAATCCATTTTAAAGCCATTTCAAAGGCATTTTGCGCATACATGAAATGAACACATTTTTCTCCAAAACTATACCACATGCAAGCTTGTCCTGTTTGGTGGAGATGATATTTAATAAAATAAGTAGAAATCCACTAAAAGTTTTGTTTGGTTATCTTGCAATCCCGAGATAATCGTGTTCATGCTCCAAATCCATTTTAAAGCCATTTTTAAGGCATTTTGCGCATACATGAAATGAACACATTTTTCTCCAAAACTATAACAGATGCAAGCTTGTCCTGTTTGGTGGAGATGATATTTAATAAAATAAGTAGAAATCCACTAAAAGTTGTGTTTGGTTATCTTGCAATCCCGAGATAATCGTCTCCATGCTCCAAATCCATTTTAAAGCCATTTTTAAGGCATTTCGCGCATACATGAAATGAACACATTTTTCTCCAAAACTATAACAGATGCAAGCTTGTCCTGTTTGGTGGAGATGATATTTAATAAAATAAGTAGAAATCCACTAAAAGTTTTGTTTGGTTATCTTGCAATCCCGAGATAATCGTCTCCATGCTCCAAATCCATTTTAAAGCCATTTTTAAGGCATTTCGCGCATACATGAAATGAACACATTTTTCTCCAAAACTATAACAGATGCAAGCTTGTCCTGTTTGGTGGAGATGATATTTAATAAAATAAGTAGAAATCCACTAAAAGTTTTGTTTGGTTATCTTGCAATCCCGAGATAATCGTCTCCATGCTCCAAATCCATTTTAAAGCCATTTTTAAGGCATTTCGCGCATACATGAAATGAACACATTTTTCTCCAAAACTATAACAGATGCAAGCTTGTCCTGTTTGGTGGAGATGATATTTAATAAAATAAGTAGAAATCCACTAAAAGTTTTGTTTGGTTATCTTGCAATCCCGAGATAATCGTCTCCATGCTCCAAATCCATTTTAAAGCCATTTTTAAGGCATTTCGCGCATACATGAAATGAACACATTTTTCTCCAAAACTATAACAGATGCAAGCTTGTCCTGTTTGGTGGAGATGATATTTAATACAATAAGTAGAAATCCACTAAAAGTTTTGTTTGGTTATATTGCAATCCCGAGATAATCGTCTCCATGCTCCAAATCCATTTTAAAGCCATTTTTAAGGCATTTCGCGCATACATGAAATGAACACATTTTTCTCCAAAACTATAACAGATGCAAGCTTGTCCTGTTTGGTGGAGATGATATTTAATAAAATAAGTAGAAATCCACTAAAAGTTTTGTTTGGTTATCTTGCAATCCCGAGATAATCGTCTCCATGCTCCAAATCCATTTTAAAGCCATTTTTAAGGCATTTCGCGCATACATGAAATGAACACATTTTTCTCCAAAACTATAACACATGCAAGCTTGTCCTGTTTGGTGGAGATGATATTTAATAAAATAAGTAGAAATCCACTAAAAGTTTTTTTTTGTTATCTTGCAATCCCGAGATAATCGTCTCCATGCTCCAAATCCATTTTAAAGCCATTTTTAAGGCATTTCGCACATACATGAAATGAACACATTTTTCTCCAAAACTATAACAGATGCAAGCTTGTCCTGTTTTGTGGAGATGATATTTAATAAAATAAGTAGAAATCCACTAAAAGTTTTGTTTGGTTATCTTGCAATCCCGAGATAATCGTCTCCATGCTCCAAATCCATTTTAAAGCCATTTTTAAGGCATTTCGCGCATACATGAAATGAACACATTTTTCTCCAAAACTATAACAGATGCAAGCTTGTCCTGTTTGGTGGAGATAATATTTAATAAAATAAGTAGAAATCTACTAAAAGTTTCGTTTGTTTATATTGCCATCCTGAGATAATCGTCTCCATGCTCCAAATCCATTTTAAAGCCATTTCAAAGGCATTTTGCGCAAACATGAAATGAACAGATTTTTCTCCAAAACTATAACACATGCAAGCTTGTCCTGTTTGGTGGAGATGATATTTAATAAAATAAGTAGAAATCCACTTAAAGTTTTGTTTGGTTATCTTGCAATCCCGAGATAATCGTCTCCATGCTCCAAATCCATTTTAAAGCCATTTTTAAGGCATTTCGCGCATACATGAAATGAACACATTTTTCTCCAAAACTATAACAGATGCAAGCTTGTCCTGTTTGGTGGAGATGATATTTAATAAAATAAGTAGAAATCCACTAAAAGTTTTGTTTGGTTATCTTGCAATCCCGAGATAATCGTCTCCATGCTCCAAATCCATTTTAAAGCCATTTTTAAGGCATTTCGCGCATACATGAAATGAACACATTTTTCTCCAAAACTATAACAGATGCAAGCTTGTCCTGTTTGGTGGAGATGATATTTAATAAAATAAGTAGAAATCCACTAAAAGTTTTGTTTGGTTATCTTGCAATCCCGAGATAATCGTCTCCATGCTCCAAATCCATTTTAAAGCCATTTTTAAGGCATTTCGCGCATACATGAAATGAACACATTTTTCATCAAAACTATAACAGATGCAAGCTTGTCCTGTTTGGTGGAGATAATATTTAATAAAATAAGTAGAAATCTACTAAAAGTTTCGTTTGTTTATATTGCCATCCTGAGATAATCGTCTCCATACTCCAAATCCATTTTAAAGCCATTTCAAAGGCATTTTGCGCATACATGAAATGAACACATTTTTCTCCAAAACTATAACACATGCAAGCTTGTCCTGTTTGGTGGAGATGATATTTAATAAAATAAGTAGAAATCCACTAAAAGTTTTGTTTGGTTATCTTGCAATCCCGAGATAATCGTCTCCATGCTCCAAATCCATTTTAAAGCCATTTTTAAGGCATTTCGCGCATACATGAAATGAACACATTTTTCTCCAAAACTATAACAGATGCAAGCTTGTCCTGTTTGGTGGAGATGATATTTAATAAAATAAGTAGAAATCCACTAAAAGTTTTGTTTGGTTATCTTGCAATCCCGAGATAATCGTCTCCATGCTCCAAATCCATTTTAAAGCCATTTTTAAGGCATTTCGCGCATACATGAAATGAACACATTTTTCTCCAAAACTATAACAGATGCAAGCTTGTCCTGTTTGGTGGAGATAATATTTAATAAAATAAGTAGAAATCTACTAAAAGTTTCGTTTGTTTATATTGCCATCCTGAGATAATCGTCTCCATGCTCCAAATCCATTTTAAAGCCATTTCAAAGGCATTTTGCGCATACATGAAATGAACACATTTTTCTCCAAAACTATAACACATGCAAGCTTGTCCTGTTTGGTGGAGATGATATTTAATAAAATAAGTAGAAAACCACTAAAAGTTTTGTTTGGTTATCTTGCAATCCCGAGATAATCGTCTCCATGCTCCAAATCTATTTTAAAGCCATTTTTAAGGCATTTCGCGCATACATGAAATGAAGACATTTTTCTCCAAAACTATAACACATGCAAGCTTGTCCTGTTTGGTGGAGATGATATTTAATAAAATAAGTAGAAATCCACTAAAAGTTTTGTTTGGTTATCTTGCAATCCCGAGATAATCGTCTCCATGCTCCAAATCCATTTTAAAGCCATTTTTAAGGCATTTCGCGCATACATGAAATGAACACATTTTTCTCCAAAACTATAACAGATGCAAGCTTGTCCTGTTTGGTGGAGATGATATTTAATAAAATAAGTAGAAATCTACTAAAAGTTTCGTTTGTTTATATTGCCATCCTGAGATAATCGTCTCCATGCTCCAAATCCATTTTAAAGCCATTTTTAAGGCATTTCGCGCATACATGAAATGAACACATTTTTCTCCAAAACTATAACAGATGCAAGCTTGTCCTGTTTGGTGGAGATAATATTTAATAAAGTAAGTAGAAATCTACTAAAAGTTTCGTTTGTTTATATTGCCATCCTGAGATAATCGTCTCCATGCTCCAAATCCATTTTAAAGCCATTTCAAAGGCATTTTGCGCATACATGAAATGAACACATTTTTCTCCAAAACTATAACACATGCAAGCTTGTCCTGTTTGGTGGAGATGATATTTAATAAAATAAGTAGAAATCCACTAAAAGTTTTGTTTGGTTATCTTGCAATCCCGAGATAATCGTCTCCATGCTCCAAATCCATTTTAAAGCCATTTTTAAGGCATTTCGCGCATACATGAAATGAACACATTTTTCTCCAAAACTATACTACATGCAAGCTTGTCCTGTTTGGTGGAGATGATATTTAATAAAATAAGTAGAAATCCACTAAAAGTTTTGTTTGGTTATCTTGCAATCCCGAGATAATCGTCTCCATGCTCCAAATCATTTTTAAAGCCATTTTTAAGGCATTTCGCGCATACATGAAATGAACACATTTTTCTCCAAAACTATAACAGATGCAAGCTTGTCCTGTTTGGTGGAGATAATATTTAATAAAATAAGTAGAAATCTACTAAAAGTTTCGTTTGTTTATATTGCCATCCTGAGATAATCGTCTCCATGCTCCAAATCCATTTTAAAGCCATTTCAAAGGCATTTTGCGCATACATGAAATGAACACATTTTTCTCCAAAACTATAACACATGCAAGCTTGTCCTGTTTGGTGGAGATGATATTTAATAAAATAAGTAGAAATCCACTAAAAGTTTTGTTTGGTTATCTTGCAATCCCGAGATAATCGTCTCCATGCTCCAAATCCATTTTAAAGCCATTTTTAAGGCATTTCGCGCATACATGAAATGAACACATTTTTCTCCAAAACTATAACAGATGCAAGCTTGTCCTGTTTGGTGGAGATAATATTTAATAAAATAAGTAGAAATCTACTAAAAGTTTCGTTTGTTTATATTGCCATCCTGAGATAATCGTCTCCATGCTCCAAATCCATTTTAAAGCCATTTCAAAGGCATTTTGCGCATACATGAAATGAACACATTTTTCTCCAAAACTATAACACATGCAAGCTTGTCCTGTTTGGTGGAGATGATATTTAATAAAATAAGTAGAAATCCACTAAAAGTTTTGTTTGGTTATCTTGCAATCCCGAGATAATCGTCTCCATGCTCCAAATCCATTTTAAAGCCATTTTTAAGGCATTTCGCGCATACATGAAATGAACACATTTTTCTCCAAAACTATAACAGATGCAAGCTTGTCCTGTTTGGTGGAGATGATATTTAATAAAATAAGTAGAAATCCACTAAAAGTTTTGTTTGGTTATCTTGCAATCCCGAGATAATCGTCTCCATGCTCCAAATCCATTTTAAAGCCATTTTTAAGGCATTTCGCGCATACATGAAATGAACACATTTTTCTCCAAAACTATAACAGATGCAAGCTTGTCCTGTTTGGTGGAGATGATATTTAATAAAATAAGTAGAAATCCACTAAAAGTTTTGTTTGGTTATCTTGCAATCCCGAGATAATCGTCTCCATGCTCCAAATCCATTTTAAAGCCATTTTTAAGGCATTTCGCGCATACATGAAATGAACACATTTTTCTCCAAAACTATAACAGATGCAAGCTTGTCCTGTTTGGTGGAGATGATATTTAATAAAATAAGTAGAAATCCACTAAAAGTTTTGTTTGGTTATATTGCAATCCCGAGATAATCGTCTCCATGCTCCAAATCCATTTTAAAGCCATTTTTAAGGCATTTCGCGCATACATGAAATGAACACATTTTTCTCCAAAACTATAACAGATGCAAGCTTGTCCTGTTTGGTGGAGATAATATTTAATAAAATAAGTAGAAATCTACTAAAAGTTTCGTTTGTTTATATTGCCATCCTGAGATAATCGTCTCCATGCTCCAAATCCATTTTAAAGCCATTTCAAAGGCATTTTGCGCATACATGAAATGAACACATTTTTCTCCAAAACTATAACACATGCAAGCTTGTCCTGTTTGGTGGAGATGATATTTAATAAAATAAGTAGAAATCCACTAAAAGTTTTGTTTGGTTATCTTGCAATCCCGAGATAATCGTCTCCATGCTCCAAATCCATTTTAAAGCCATTTTTAAGGCATTTCGCGCATACATGAAATGAACACATTTTTCTCCAAAACTATAACAGATGCAAGCTTGTCCTGTTTGGTGGAGATGATATTTAATAAAATAAGTAGAAATCCACTAAAAGTTTTGTTTGGTTATCTTGCAATCCCGAGATAATCGTCTCCATGCTCCAAATCCATTTTAAAGCCATTTTTAAGGCATTTCGCGCATACATGAAATGAACACATTTTTCTCCAAAACTATAACAGATGCAAGCTTGTCCTGTTTGGTGGAGATGATATTTAATAAAATAAGTAGAAATCCACTAAAAGTTTTGTTTGGTTATCTTGCAATCCCGAGATAATCGTCTCCATGCTCCAAATCCATTTTAAAGCCATTTTTAAGGCATTTCGCGCATACATGAAATGAACACATTTTTCTCCAAAACTATAACAGATGCAAGCTTGTCCTGTTTGGTGGAGATGATATTTAATAAAATAAGTAGAAATCCACTAAAAGTTTTGTTTGGTTATCTTGCAATCCCGAGATAATCGTCTCCATGCTCCAAATCCATTTTAAAGCCATTTTTAAGGCATTTCGCGCATACATGAAATGAACACATTTTTCTCCAAAACTATAACAGATGCAAGCTTGTCCTGTTTGGTGGAGATAATATTTAATAAAATAAGTAGAAATCTACTAAAAGTTTCGTTTGTTTATATTGCCATCCTGAGATAATCGTCTCCATGCTCCAAATCCATTTTAAAGCCATTTCAAAGGCATTTTGCGCATACATGAAATGAACACATTTTTTTCCAAAACTATAACACATGCAAGCTTGTCCTGTTTGGTGGAGATGATATTTAATAAAATAAGTAGAAATCCACTAAAAGTTTTGTTTGGTTATCTTGCAATCCCGAGATAATCGTCTCCATGCTCCAAATCCATTTTAAAGCCATTTTTAAGGCATTTCGCGCATACATGAAATGAACACATTTTTCTCCAAAACTATAACAGATGCAAGCTTGTCCTGTTTGGTGGAGATGATATTTAATAAAATAAGTAGAAATCCACTAAAAGTTTTGTTTGGTTATCTTGCAATCCCGAGATAATCGTCTCCATGCTCCAAATCCATTTTAAAGCCATTTTTAAGGCATTTCGCGCATACATGAAATGAACACATTTTTCTCCAAAACTATAACAGATGCAAGCTTGTCCTGTTTGGTGGAGATAATATTTAATAAAATAAGTAGAAATCTACTAAAAGTTTCGTTTGTTTATATTGCCATCCTGAGATAATCGTCTCCATGCTCCAAATCCATTTTAAAGCCATTTCAAAGGCATTTTGCGCATACATGAAATGAACACATTTTTCTCCAAAACTATAACACATGCAAGCTTGTCCTGTTTGGTGGAGATGATATTTAATAAAATAAGTAGAAATCCACTAAAAGTTTTGTTTGGTTATCTTGCAATCCCGAGATAATCGTCTCCATGCTCCAAATCCATTTTAAAGCCATTTTTAAGGCATTTCGCGCATACATGAAATGAACACATTTTTCTCCAAAACTATAACAGATGCAAGCTTGTCCTGTTTGGTGGAGATGATATTTAATAAAATAAGTAGAAATCCACTAAAACTTTTGTTTGGTTATCTTGCAATCCCGAGATAATCGTCGACATGCTCCAAATCCATTTTAAAGCCATTTTTAAGACATTTCGCGCATACATGAAATGAACACATTTTTCTCCAAAACTATAACAGATGCAAGCTTGTCCTGTTTGGTGGAGATAATATTTAATAAAATAAGTAGAAATCTACTAAAAGTTTCGTTTGTTTATATTGCCATCCTGAGATAATCGTCTCCATGCTCCAAATCCATTTTAAAGCCATTTCAAAGGCATTTTGCGCATACATGAAATGAACACATTTTTCTCCAAAACTATAACAGATGCAAGCTTGTCCTGTTTGGTGGAGATGATATTTAATAAAATAAGTAGAAATCCACTAAAAGTTTTGTTTGGTTATATTGCAATCCCGAGATAATCGTCTCCATGCTCCAAATCCATTTTAAAGCCATTTTTAAGGCATTTCGCGCATACATGAAATGAACACATTTTTCTCCAAAACTATAACAGATGCAAGCTTGTCCTGTTTGGTGGAGATGATATTTAATAAAATAAGTAGAAATCCACTAAAAGTTTTGTTTGGTTATCTTGCAATCCCGAGATAATCGTCTCCATGCTCCAAATCCATTTTAAAGCCATTTTTAAGGCATTTCGCGCATACATGAAATGAACACATTTTTCTCCAAAACTATAACAGATGCAAGCTTGTCCTGTTTGGTGGAGATGATATTTAATAAAATAAGTAGAAATCCACTAAAAGTTTTGTTTGGTTATATTGCAATCCCGAGATAATCGTCTCCATGCTCCAAATCCATTTTAAAGCCATTTTTAAGGCATTTCGCGCATACATGAAATGAACACATTTTTCTCCAAAACTATAACAGATGCAAGCTTGTCCTGTTTGGTGGAGATGATATTTAATAAAATAAGTAGAAATCCACTAAAAGTTTTGTTTGGTTATCTTGCAATCCCGAGATAATCGTCTCCATGCTCCAAATCCATTTTAAAGCCATTTTTAAGGCATTTCGCGCATACATGAAATGAACACATTTTTCTCCAAAACTATAACACATGCAAGCTTGTCCTGTTTGGTGGAGATGATATTTAATAAAATAAGTAGAAATCCACTAAAAGTTTTTTTTGGTTATCTTGCAATCCCGAGATAATCGTCTCCATGCTCCAAATCCATTTTAAAGCCATTTTTAAGGCATTTCGCGCATACATGAAATGAACACATTTTTCTCCAAAACTATAACAGATGCAAGCTTGTCCTGTTTTGTGGAGATGATATTTAATAAAATAAGTAGAAATCCACTAAAAGTTTTGTTTGGTTATCTTGCAATCCCGAGATAATCGTCTCCATGCTCCAAATCCATTTTAAAGCCATTTTTAAGGCATTTCGCGCATACATGAAATGAACACATTTTTCTCCAAAACTATAACAGATGCAAGCTTGTCCTGTTTGGTGGAGATAATATTTAATAAAATAAGTAGAAATCTACTAAAAGTTTCGTTTGTTTATATTGCCATCCTGAGATAATCGTCTCCATGCTCCAAATCCATTTTAAAGCCATTTCAAAGGCATTTTGCGCATACATGAAATGAACACATTTTTCTCCAAAACTATAACACATGCAAGCTTGTCCTGTTTGGTGGAGATGATATTTAATAAAATAAGTAGAAATCCACTAAAAGTTTTGTTTGGTTATCTTGCAATCCCGAGATAATCGTCTCCATGCTCCAAATCCATTTTAAAGCCATTTTTAAGGCATTTCGCGCATACATGAAATGAACACATTTTTCTCCAAAACTATAACAGATGCAAGCTTGTCCTGTTTGGTGGAGATGATATTTAATAAAATAAGTAGAAATCCACTAAAAGTTTTGTTTGGTTATCTTGCAATCCCGAGATAATCGTCTCCATGCTCCAAATCCATTTTAAAGCCATTTTTAAGGCATTTCGCGCATACATGAAATGAACACATTTTTCTCCAAAACTATAACAGATGCAAGCTTGTCCTGTTTGGTGGAGATAATATTTAATAAAATAAGTAGAAATCTACTAAAAGTTTCGTTTGTTTATATTGCCATCCTGAGATAATCGTCTCCATGCTCCAAATCCATTTTAAAGCCATTTCAAAGGCATTTTGCGCATACATGAAATGAACACATTTTTCTCCAAAACTATAACACATGCAAGCTTGTCCTGTTTGGTGGAGATGATATTTAATAAAATAAGTAGAAATCCACTAAAAGTTTTGTTTGGTTATCTTGCAATCCCGAGATAATCGTCTCCATGCTCCAAATCCATTTTAAAGCCATTTTTAAGGCATTTCGCGCATACATGAAATGAACACATTTTTCTCCAAAACTATAACAGATGCAAGCTTGTCCTGTTTGGTGGAGATGATATTTAATAAAATAAGTAGAAATCCACTAAAACTTTTGTTTGGTTATCTTGCAATCCCGAGATAATCGTCGACATGCTCCAAATCCATTTTAAAGCCATTTTTAAGACATTTCGCGCATACATGAAATGAACACATTTTTCTCCAAAACTATAACAGATGCAAGCTTGTCCTGTTTGGTGGAGATAATATTTAATAAAATAAGTAGAAATCTACTAAAAGTTTCGTTTGTTTATATTGCCATCCTGAGATAATCGTCTCCATGCTCCAAATCCATTTTAAAGCCATTTCAAAGGCATTTTGCGCATACATGAAATGAACACATTTTTCTCCAAAACTATAACAGATGCAAGCTTGTCCTGTTTGGTGGAGATGATATTTAATAAAATAAGTAGAAATCCACTAAAAGTTTTGTTTGGTTATATTGCAATCCCGAGATAATCGTCTCCATGCTCCAAATCCATTTTAAAGCCATTTTTAAGGCATTTCGCGCATACATGAAATGAACACATTTTTCTCCAAAACTATAACAGATGCAAGCTTGTCCTGTTTGGTGGAGATGATATTTAATAAAATAAGTAGAAATCCACTAAAAGTTTTGTTTGGTTATCTTGCAATCCCGAGATAATCGTCTCCATGCTCCAAATCCATTTTAAAGCCATTTTTAAGGCATTTCGCGCATACATGAAATGAACACATTTTTCTCCAAAACTATAACAGATGCAAGCTTGTCCTGTTTGGTGGAGATGATATTTAATAAAATAAGTAGAAATCCACTAAAAGTTTTGTTTGGTTATATTGCAATCCCGAGATAATCGTCTCCATGCTCCAAATCCATTTTAAAGCCATTTTTAAGGCATTTCGCGCATACATGAAATGAACACATTTTTCTCCAAAACTATAACAGATGCAAGCTTGTCCTGTTTGGTGGAGATGATATTTAATAAAATAAGTAGAAATCCACTAAAAGTTTTGTTTGGTTATCTTGCAATCCCGAGATAATCGTCTCCATGCTCCAAATCCATTTTAAAGCCATTTTTAAGGCATTTCGCGCATACATGAAATGAACACATTTTTCTCCAAAACTATAACACATGCAAGCTTGTCCTGTTTGGTGGAGATGATATTTAATAAAATAAGTAGAAATCCACTAAAAGTTTTTTTTGGTTATCTTGCAATCCCGAGATAATCGTCTCCATGCTCCAAATCCATTTTAAAGCCATTTTTAAGGCATTTCGCGCATACATGAAATGAACACATTTTTCTCCAAAACTATAACAGATGCAAGCTTGTCCTGTTTTGTGGAGATGATATTTAATAAAATAAGTAGAAATCCACTAAAAGTTTTGTTTGGTTATCTTGCAATCCCGAGATAATCGTCTCCATGCTCCAAATCCATTTTAAAGCCATTTTTAAGGCATTTCGCGCATACATGAAATGAACACATTTTTCTCCAAAACTATAACAGATGCAAGCTTGTCCTGTTTGGTGGAGATAATATTTAATAAAATAAGTAGAAATCTACTAAAAGTTTCGTTTGTTTATATTGCCATCCTGAGATAATCGTCTCCATGCTCCAAATCCATTTTAAAGCCATTTCAAAGGCATTTTGCGCATACATGAAATGAACACATTTTTCTCCAAAACTATAACACATGCAAGCTTGTCCTGTTTGGTGGAGATGATATTTAATAAAATAAGTAGAAATCCACTAAAAGTTTTGTTTGGTTATCTTGCAATCCCGAGATAATCGTCTCCATGCTCCAAATCCATTTTAAAGCCATTTTTAAGGCATTTCGCGCATACATGAAATGAACACATTTTTCTCCAAAACTATAACAGATGCAAGCTTGTCCTGTTTGGTGGAGATGATATTTAATAAAATAAGTAGAAATCCACTAAAAGTTTTGTTTGGTTATCTTGCAATCCCGAGATAATCGTCTCCATGCTCCAAATCCATTTTAAAGCCATTTTTAAGGCATTTCGCGCATACATGAAATGAACACATTTTTCTCCAAAACTATAACAGATGCAAGCTTGTCCTGTTTGGTGGAGATGATATTTAATAAAATAAGTAGAAATCCACTAAAAGTTTTGTTTGGTTATCTTGCAATCCCGAGATAATCGTCTCCATGCTCCAAATCCATTTTAAAGCCATTTTTAAGGCATTTCGCGCATACATGAAATGAACACATTTTTCTCCAAAACTATAACAGATGCAAGCTTGTCCTGTTTGGTGGAGATGATATTTAATAAAATAAGTAGAAATCTACTAAAAGTTTCGTTTGTTTATATTGCCATCCTGAGATAATCGTCTCCATGCTCCAAATCCATTTTAAAGCCATTTTTAAGGCATTTCGCGCATACATGAAATGAACACATTTTTCTCCAAAACTATAACAGATGCAAGCTTGTCCTGTTTGGTGGAGATAATATTTAATAAAATAAGTAGAAATCTACTAAAAGTTTCGTTTGTTTATATTGCCATCCTGAGATAATCGTCTCCATGCTCCAAATCCATTTTAAAGCCATTTCAAAGGCATTTTGCGCATACATGAAATGAACACATTTTTCTCCAAAACTATAACACATGCAAGCTTGTCCTGTTTGGTGGAGATGATATTTAATAAAATAAGTAGAAATCCACTAAAAGTTTTGTTTGGTTATCTTGCAATCCCGAGATAATCGTCTCCATGCTCCAAATCCATTTTAAAGCCATTTTTAAGGCATTTCGCGCATACATGAAATGAACACATTTTTCTCCAAAACTATAACAGATGCAAGCTTGTCCTGTTTGGTGGAGATGATATTTAATAAAATAAGTAGAAATCCACTAAAAGTTTTGTTTGGTTATCTTGCAATCCCGAGATAATCGTCTCCATGCTCCAAATCCATTTTAAAGCCATTTTTAAGGCATTTCGCGCATACATGAAATGAACACATTTTTCTCCAAAACTATAACACATGCAAGCTTGTCCTGTTTGGTGGAGATGATATTTAATAAAATAAGTAGAAATCCACTAAAAGTTTTGTTTGGTTATCTTGCAATCCCGAGATAATCGTCTCCATGCTCCAAATCATTTTTAAAGCCATTTTTAAGGCATTTCGCGCATACATGAAATGAACACATTTTTCTCCAAAACTATAACAGATGCAAGCTTGTCCTGTTTGGTGGAGATAATATTTAATAAAATAAGTAGAAATCTACTAAAAGTTTCGTTTGTTTATATTGCCATCCTGAGATAATCGTCTCCATGCTCCAAATCCATTTTAAAGCCATTTCAAAGGCATTTTGCGCATACATGAAATGAACACATTTTTCTCCAAAACTATAACACATGCAAGCTTGTCCTGTTTGGTGGAGATGATATTTAATAAAATAAGTAGAAATCCACTAAAAGTTTTGTTTGGTTATCTTGCAATCCCGAGATAATCGTCTCCATGCTCCAAATCCATTTTAAAGCCATTTTTAAGGCATTTCGCGCATACATGAAATGAACACATTTTTCTCCAAAACTATAACAGATGCAAGCTTGTCCTGTTTAAGGGAGATGATATTTAATAAAATAAGTAGAAATCCACTAAAAGTTTTGTTTGGTTATCTTGCAATCCCGAGATAATCGTCTCCATGCTCCAAATCCATTTTAAAGCCATTTTTAAGGCATTTCGCGCATACATGAAATGAACACATTTTTCTCCAAAACTATAACAGATGCAAGCTTGTCCTGTTTGGTGGAGATGATATTTAATAAAATAAGTAGAAATCCACTAAAAGTTTTGTTTGGTTATCTTGCAATCCCGAGATAATCGTCTCCATGCTCCAAATCCATTTTAAAGCCATTTTTAAGGCATTTCGCGCATACATGAAATGAACACATTTTTCTCCAAAACTATAACAGATGCAAGCTTGTCCTGTTTGGTGGAGATGATATTTAATAAAATAAGTAGAAATCCACTAAAAGTTTTTTTTTGTTATCTTGCAATCCCGAGATAATCGTCTCCATGCTCCAAATCCATTTTAAAGCCATTTTTAAGGCATTTCGCGCATACATGAAATGAACACATTTTTCTCCAAAACTATAACAGATGCAAGCTTGTCCTGTTTTGTGGAGATGATATTTAATAAAATAAGTAGAAATCCACTAAAAGTTTTGTTTGGTTATCTTGCAATCCCGAGATAATCGTCTCCATGCTCCAAATCCATTTTAAAGCCATTTTTAAGGCATTTCGCGCATACATGAAATGAACACATTTTTCTCCAAAACTATAACAGATGCAAGCTTGTCCTGTTTGGTGGAGATAATATTTAATAAAATAAGTAGAAATCTACTAAAAGTTTCGTTTGTTTATATTGCCATCCTGAGATAATCGTCTCCATGCTCCAAATCCATTTTAAAGCCATTTCAAAGGCATTTTGCGCATACATGAAATGAACACATTTTTCTCCAAAACTATAACACATGCAAGCTTGTCCTGTTTGGTGGAGATGATATTTAATAAAATAAGTAGAAATCCACTAAAAGTTTTGTTTGGTTATCTTGCAATCCCGAGATAATCGTCTCCATGCTCCAAATCCATTTTAAAGCCATTTTTAAGGCATTTCGCGCATACATGAAATGAACACATTTTTCTCCAAAACTATAACAGATGCAAGCTTGTCCTGTTTGGTGGAGATGATATTTAATAAAATAAGTAGAAATCCACTAAAAGTTTTGTTTGGTTATCTTGCAATCCCGAGATAATCGTCTCCATGCTCCAAATCCATTTTAAAGCCATTTTTAAGGCATTTCGCGCATACATGAAATGAACACATTTTTCTCCAAAACTATAACAGATGCAAGCTTGTCCTGTTTGGTGGAGATGATATTTAATAAAATAAGTAGAAATCCACTAAAAGTTTTGTTTGGTTATCTTGCAATCCCGAGATAATCGTCTCCATGCTCCAAATCCATTTTAAAGCCATTTTTAAGGCATTTCGCGCATACATGAAATGAACACATTTTTCTCCAAAACTATAACAGATGCAAGCTTGTCCTGTTTGGTGGAGATGATATTTAATAAAATAAGTAGAAATCCACTAAAAGTTTTGTTTGGTTATCTTGCAATCCCGAGATAATCGTCTCCATGCTCCAAATCCATTTTAAAGCCATTTTTAAGGCATTTCGCGCATACATGAAATGAACACATTTTTCTCCAAAACTATAACAGATGCAAGCTTGTCCTGTTTGGTGGAGATAATATTTAATAAAATAAGTAGAAATCTACTAAAAGTTTCGTTTGTTTATATTGCCATCCTGAGATAATCGTCTCCATGCTCCAAATCCATTTTAAAGCCATTTCAAAGGCATTTTGCGCATACATGAAATGAACACATTTTTCTCCAAAACTATAACACATGCAAGCTTGTCCTGTTTGGTGGAGATGATATTTAATAAAATAAGTAGAAATCCACTAAAAGTTTTGTTTGGTTATATTGCAATCCCGAGATAATCGTCTCCATGCTCCAAATCCATTTTAAAGCCATTTTTAAGGCATTTCGCGCATACATGAAATGAACACATTTTTCTCCAAAACTATAACAGATGCAAGCTTGTCCTGTTTGGTGGAGATGATATTTAATAAAATAAGTAGAAATCCACTAAAAGTTTTGTTTGGTTATCTTGCAATCCCGAGATAATCGTCTCCATGCTCCAAATCCATTTTAAAGCCATTTTTAAGGCATTTCGCGCATACATGAAATGAACACATTTTTCTCCAAAACTATAACAGATGCAAGCTTGTCCTGTTTGGTGGAGATAATATTTAATAAAATAAGTAGAAATCTACTAAAAGTTTCGTTTGTTTATATTGCCATCCTGAGATAATCGTCTCCATGCTCCAAATCCATTTTAAAGCCATTTCAAAGGCATTTTGCGCATACATGAAATGAACACATTTTTCTCCAAAACTATAACACATGCAAGCTTGTCCTGTTTGGTGGAGATGATATTTAATAAAATAAGTAGAAATCCACTAAAAGTTTTGTTTGGTTATCTTGCAATCCCGAGATAATCGTCTCCATGCTCCAAATCCATTTTAAAGCCATTTTTAAGGCATTTCGCGCATACATGAAATGAACACATTTTTCTCCAAAACTATAACAGATGCAAGCTTGTCCTGTTTGGTGGAGATGATATTTAATAAAATAAGTAGAAATCCACTAAAACTTTTGTTTGGTTATCTTGCAATCCCGAGATAATCGTCTCCATGCTCCAAATCCATTTTAAAGCCATTTTTAAGACATTTCGCGCATACATGAAATGAACACATTTTTCTCCAAAACTATAACAGATGCAAGCTTGTCCTGTTTGGTGGAGATAATATTTAATAAAATAAGTAGAAATCTACTAAAAGTTTCGTTTGTTTATATTGCCATCCTGAGATAATCGTCTCCATGCTCCAAATCCATTTTAAAGCCATTTCAAAGGCATTTTGCGCATACATGAAATGAACACATTTTTCTCCAAAACTATAACAGATGCAAGCTTGTCCTGTTTGGTGGAGATGATATTTAATAAAATAAGTAGAAATCCACTAAAAGTTTTGTTTGGTTATATTGCAATCCCGAGATAATCGTCTCCATGCTCCAAATCCATTTTAAAGCCATTTTTAAGGCATTTCGCGCATACATGAAATGAACACATTTTTCTCCAAAACTATAACAGATGCAAGCTTGTCCTGTTTGGTGGAGATGATATTTAATAAAATAAGTAGAAATCCACTAAAAGTTTTGTTTGGTTATCTTGCAATCCCGAGATAATCGTCTCCATGCTCCAAATCCATTTTAAAGCCATTTTTAAGGCATTTCGCGCATACATGAAATGAACACATTTTTCTCCAAAACTATAACAGATGCAAGCTTGTCCTGTTTGGTGGAGATGATATTTAATAAAATAAGTAGAAATCCACTAAAAGTTTTGTTTGGTTATATTGCAATCCCGAGATAATCGTCTCCATGCTCCAAATCCATTTTAAAGCCATTTTTAAGGCATTTCGCGCATACATGAAATGAACACATTTTTCTCCAAAACTATAACAGATGCAAGCTTGTCCTGTTTGGTGGAGATGATATTTAATAAAATAAGTAGAAATCCACTAAAAGTTTTGTTTGGTTATCTTGCAATCCCGAGATAATCGTCTCCATGCTCCAAATCCATTTTAAAGCCATTTTTAAGGCATTTCGCGCATACATGAAATGAACACATTTTTCTCCAAAACTATAACACATGCAAGCTTGTCCTGTTTGGTGGAGATGATATTTAATAAAATAAGTAGAAATCCACTAAAAGTTTTTTTTTGGTTATCTTGCAATCCCGAGATAATCGTCTCCATGCTCCAAATCCATTTTAAAGCCATTTTTAAGGCATTTCGCGCATACATGAAATGAACACATTTTTCTCCAAAACTATAACAGATGCAAGCTTGTCCTGTTTTGTGGAGATGATATTTAATAAAATAAGTAGAAATCCACTAAAAGTTTTGTTTGGTTATCTTGCAATCCCGAGATAATCGTCTCCATGCTCCAAATCCATTTTAAAGCCATTTTTAAGGCATTTCGCGCATACATGAAATGAACACATTTTTCTCCAAAACTATAACAGATGCAAGCTTGTCCTGTTTGGTGGAAATAATATTTAATAAAATAAATAGAAATCTACTAAAAGTTTCGTTTGTTTATATTGCCATCCTGAGATAATCGTCTCCATGCTCCAAATCCATTTTAAAGCCATTTCAAAGGCATTTTGCGCATACATGAAATGAACACATTTTTCTCCAAAACTATAACACATGCAAGCTTGTCCTGTTTGGTGGAGATGATATTTAATAAAATAAGTAGAAATCCACTAAAAGTTTTGTTTGGTTATCTTGCAATCCCGAGATAATCGTCTCCATGCTCCAAATCCATTTTAAAGCCATTTTTAAGGCATTTCGCGCATACATGAAATGAACACATTTTTCTCCAAAACTATAACAGATGCAAGCTTGTCCTGTTTGGTGGAGATGATATTTAATAAAATAAGTAGAAATCCACTAAAAGTTTTGTTTGGTTATCTTGCAATCCCGAGATAATCGTCTCCATGCTCCAAATCCATTTTAAAGCCATTTTTAAGGCATTTCGCGCATACATGAAATGAACACATTTTTCTCCAAAACTATAACAGATGCAAGCTTGTCCTGTTTGGTGGAGATGATATTTAATAAAATAAGTAGAAATCCACTAAAAGTTTTGTTTGGTTATCTTGCAATCCCGAGATAATCGTCTCCATGCTCCAAATCCATTTTAAAGCCATTTTTAAGGCATTTCGCGCATACATGAAATGAACACATTTTTCTCCAAAACTATAACACATGCAAGCTTGTCCTGTTTGGTGGAGATGATATTTAATAAAATAAGTAGAAATCCACTAAAAGTTTTGTTTGGTTATCTTGCAATCCCGAGATAATCGTCTCCATGCTCCAAATCATTTTTAAAGCCATTTTTAAGGCATTTCGCGCATACATGAAATGAACACATTTTTCTCCAAAACTATAACAGATGCAAGCTTGTCCTGTTTGGTGGAGATAATATTTAATAAAATAAGTAGAAATCTACTAAAAGTTTCGTTTGTTTATATTGCCATCCTGAGATAATCGTCTCCATGCTCCAAATCCATTTTAAAGCCATTTCAAAGGCATTTTGCGCATACATGAAATGAACACATTTTTCTCCAAAACTATACCACATGCAAGCTTGTCCTGTTTGGTGGAGATGATATTTAATAAAATAAGTAGAAATCCACTAAAAGTTTTGTTTGGTTATCTTGCAATCCCGAGATAATCGTCTTCATGCTCCAAATCCATTTTAAAGCCATTTTTAAGGCATTTTGCGCATACATGAAATGAACACATTTTTCTCCAAAACTATAACAGATGCAAGCTTGTCCTGTTTGGTGGAGATGATATTTAATAAAATAAGTAGAAATCCACTAAAAGTTTTGTTTGGTTATCTTGCAATCCCGAGATAATCGTCTCCATGCTCCAAATCCATTTTAAAGCCATTTTTAAGGCATTTCGCGCATACATGAAATGAACACATTTTTCTCCAAAACTATAACAGATGCAAGCTTGTCCTGTTTGGTGGAGATGATATTTAATAAAATAAGTAGAAATCCACTAAAAGTTTTGTTTGGTTATCTTGCAATCCCGAGATAATCGTCTCCATGCTCCAAATCCATTTTAAAGCCATTTTTAAGGCATTTCGCGCATACATGAAATGAACACATTTTTCTCCAAAACTATAACAGATGCAAGCTTGTCCTGTTTGGTGGAGATGATATTTAATAAAATAAATAGAAATCCACTAAAAGTTTTGTTTGGTTATCTTGCAATCCCGAGATAATCGTCTCCATGCTCCAAATCCATTTTAAAGCCATTTTTAAGGCATTTCGCGCATACATGAAATGAACACATTTTTCTCCAAAACTATAACAGATGCAAGCTTGTCCTGTTTGGTGGAGATGATATTTAATAAAATAAGTAGAAATCCACTAAAAGTTTTGTTTGGTTATCTTGCAATCCCGAGATAATCGTCTCCATGCTCCAAATCCATTTTAAAGCCATTTTTAAGGCATTTCGCGCATACATGAAATGAACACATTTTTCTCCAAAACTATAACAGATGCAAGCTTGTCCTGTTTGGTGGAGATGATATTTAATACAATAAGTAGAAATCCACTAAAAGTTTTGTTTGGTTATATTGCAATCCCGAGATAATCGTCTCCATGCTCCAAATCCATTTTAAAGCCATTTTTAAGGCATTTCGCGCATACATGAAATGAACACATTTTTCTCCAAAACTATAACAGATGCAAGCTTGTCCTGTTTGGTGGAGATGATATTTAATAAAATAAGTAGAAATCCACTAAAAGTTTTGTTTGGTTATCTTGCAATCCCGAGATAATCGTCTCCATGCTCCAAATCCATTTTAAAGCCATTTTTAAGGCATTTCGCGCATACATGAAATGAACACATTTTTCTCCAAAACTATAACACATGCAAGCTTGTCCTGTTTGGTGGAGATGATATTTAATAAAATAAGTAGAAATCCACTAAAAGTTTTTTTTTGTTATCTTGCAATCCCGAGATAATCGTCTCCATGCTCCAAATCCATTTTAAAGCCATTTTTAAGGCATTTCGCGCATACATGAAATGAACACATTTTTCTCCAAAACTATAACAGATGCAAGCTTGTCCTGTTTTGTGGAGATGATATTTAATAAAATAAGTAGAAATCCACTAAAAGTTTTGTTTGGTTATCTTGCAATCCCGAGATAATCGTCTCCATGCTCCAAATCCATTTTAAAGCCATTTTTAAGGCATTTCGCGCATACATGAAATGAACACATTTTTCTCCAAAACTATAACAGATGCAAGCTAGTCCTGTTTGGTGGAGATAATATTTAATAAAATAAGTAGAAATCTACTAAAAGTTTCGTTTGTTTATATTGCCATCCTGAGATAATCGTCTCCATGCTCCAAATCCATTTTAAAGCCATTTCAAAGGCATTTTGCGCATACATGAAATGAACACATTTTTCTCCAAAACTATAACACATGCAAGCTTGTCCTGTTTGGTGGAGATGATATTTAATAAAATAAGTAGAAATCCACTAAAAGTTTTGTTTGGTTATCTTGCAATCCCGAGATAATCGTCTCCATGCTCCAAATCCATTTTAAAGCCATTTTTAAGGCATTTCGCGCATACATGAAATGAACACATTTTTCTCCAAAACTATAACAGATGCAAGCTTGTCCTGTTTGGTGGAGATGATATTTAATAAAATAAGTAGAAATCCACTAAAAGTTTTGTTTGGTTATCTTGCAATCCCGAGATAATCGTCTCCATGCTCCAAATCCATTTTAAAGCCATTTTTAAGGCATTTCGCGCATACATGAAATGAACACATTTTTCTCCAAAACTATAACAGATGCAAGCTTGTCCTGTTTGGTGGAGATGATATTTAATAAAATAAGTAGAAATCCACTAAAAGTTTTGTTTGGTTATCTTGCAATCCCGAGATAATCGTCTCCATGCTCCAAATCCATTTTAAAGCCATTTTTAAGGCATTTCGCGCATACATGAAATGAACACATTTTTCTCCAAAACTATAACAGATGCAAGCTTGTCCTGTTTGGTGGAGATGATATTTAATAAAATAAGTAGAAATCCACTAAAAGTTTTGTTTGGTTATCTTGCAATCCCGAGATAATCGTCTCCATGCTCCAAATCCATTTTAAAGCCATTTTTAAGGCATTTCGCGCATACATGAAATGAACACATTTTTCTCCAAAACTATAACAGATGCAAGCTTGTCCTGTTTGGTGGAGATAATATTTAATAAAATAAGTAGAAATCTACTAAAAGTTTCGTTTGTTTATATTGCCATCCTGAGATAATCGTCTCCATGCTCCAAATCCATTTTAAAGCCATTTCAAAGGCATTTTGCGCATACATGAAATGAACACATTTTTCTCCAAAACTATAACACATGCAAGCTTGTCCTGTTTGGTGGAGATGATATTTAATAAAATAAGTAGAAATCCACTAAAAGTTTTGTTTGGTTATCTTGCAATCCCGAGATAATCGTCTCCATGCTCCAAATCCATTTTAAAGCCATTTTTAAGGCATTTCGCGCATACATGAAATGAACACATTTTTCTCCAAAACTATAACAGATGCAAGCTTGTCCTGTTTGGTGGAGATGATATTTAATAAAATAAGTAGAAATCCACTAAAAGTTTTGTTTGGTTATCTTGCAATCCCGAGATAATCGTCTCCATGCTCCAAATCCATTTTAAAGCCATTTTTAAGGCATTTCGCGCATACATGAAATGAACACATTTTTCTCCAAAACTATAACAGATGCAAGCTTGTCCTGTTTGGTGGAGATAATATTTAATAAAATAAGTAGAAATCTACTAAAAGTTTCGTTTGTTTATATTGCCATCCTGAGATAATCGTCTCCATGCTCCAAATCCATTTTAAAGCCATTTCAAAGGCATTTTGCGCATACATGAAATGAACACATTTTTCTCCAAAACTATAACACATGCAAGCTTGTCCTGTTTGGTGGAGATGATATTTAATAAAATAAGTAGAAATCCACTAAAAGTTTTGTTTGGTTATCTTGCAATCCCGAGATAATCGTCTCCATGCTCCAAATCCATTTTAAAGCCATTTTTAAGGCATTTCGCGCATACATGAAATGAACACATTTTTCTCCAAAACTATAACAGATGCAAGCTTGTCCTGTTTGGTGGAGATGATATTTAATAAAATAAGTAGAAATCCACTAAAACGTTTGTTTGGTTATCTTGCAATCCCGAGATAATCGTCTCCATGCTCCAAATCCATTTTAAAGCCATTTTTAAGGCATTTCGCGCATACATGAAATGAACACATTTTTCTCCAAAACTATAACAGATGCAAGCTTGTCCTGTTTGGTGGAGATAATATTTAATAAAATAAGTAGAAATCTACTAAAAGTTTCGTTTGTTTATATTGCCATCCTGAGATAATCGTCTCCATGCTCCAAATCCATTTTAAAGCCATTTCAAAGGCATTTTGCGCATACATGAAATGAACACATTTTTCTCCAAAACTATAACACATGCAAGCTTGTCCTGTTTGGTGGAGATGATATTTAATAAAATAAGTAGAAAACCACTAAAAGTTTTGTTTGGTTATCTTGCAATCCCGAGATAATCGTCTCCATGCTCCAAATCCATTTTAAAGCCATTTTTAAGGCATTTCGCGCATACATGAAATGAACACATTTTTCTCCAAAACTATAACACATGCAAGCTTGTCCTGTTTGGTGGAGATGATATTTAATAAAATAAGTAGAAATCCACTAAAAGTTTTGTTTGGTTATCTTGCAATCCCGAGATAATCGTCTCCATGCTCCAAATCCATTTTAAAGCCATTTTTAAGGCATTTCGCGCATACATGAAATGAACACATTTTTCTCCAAAACTATAACAGATGCAAGCTTGTCCTGTTTAGTGGAGATGATATTTAATAAAATAAGTAGAAATCTACTAAAAGTTTCGTTTGTTTATATTGCCATCCTGAGATAATCGTCTCCATGCTCCAAATCCATTTTAAAGCCATTTTTAAGGCATTTCGCGCATACATGAAATGAACACATTTTTCTCCAAAACTATAACAGATGCAAGCTTGTCCTGTTTGGTGGAGATAATATTTAATAAAATAAGTAGAAATCTACTAAAAGTTTCGTTTGTTTATATTGCCATCCTGAGATAATCGTCTCCATGCTCCAAATCCATTTTAAAGCCATTTCAAAGGCATTTTGCGCATACATGAAATGAACACATTTTTCTCCAAAACTATAACACATGCAAGCTTGTCCTGTTTGGTGGAGATGATATTTAATAAAATAAGTAGAAATCCACTAAAAGTTTTGTTTGGTTATCTTGCAATCCCGAGATAATCGTCTCCATGCTCCAAATCCATTTTAAAGCCATTTTTAAGGCATTTCGCGCATACATGAAATGAACACATTTTTCTCCAAAACTATAACAGATGCAAGCTTGTCCTGTTTGGTGGAGATGATATTTAATAAAATAAGTAGAAATCCACTAAAAGTTTTGTTTGGTTATCTTGCAATCCCGAGATAATCGTCTCCATGCTCCAAATCCATTTTAAAGCCATTTTTAAGGCATTTCGCGCATACATGAAATGAACACATTTTTCTCCAAAACTATAACAGATGCAAGCTTGTCCTGTTTAGTGGAGATGATATTTAATAAAATAAGTAGAAATCTACTAAAAGTTTCGTTTGTTTATATTGCCATCCTGAGATAATCGTCTCCATGCTCCAAATCCATTTTAAAGCCATTTTTAAGGCATTTCGCGCATACATGAAATGAACACATTTTTCTCCAAAACTATAACAGATGCAAGCTTGTCCTGTTTGGTGGAGATAATATTTAATAAAATAAGTAGAAATCTACTAAAAGTTTCGTTTGTTTATATTGCCATCCTGAGATAATCGTCTCCATGCTCCAAATCCATTTTAAAGCCATTTCAAAGGCATTTTGCGCATACATGAAATGAACACATTTTTCTCCAAAACTATAACACATGCAAGCTTGTCCTGTTTGGTGGAGATGATATTTAATAAAATAAGTAGAAATCCACTAAAAGTTTTGTTTGGTTATCTTGCAATCCCGAGATAATCGTCTCCATGCTCCAAATCCATTTTAAAGCCATTTTTAAGGCATTTCGCGCATACATGAAATGAACACATTTTTCTCCAAAACTATAACAGATGCAAGCTTGTCCTGTTTGGTGGAGATGATATTTAATAAAATAAGTAGAAATCCACTAAAAGTTTTGTTTGGTTATCTTGCAATCCCGAGATAATCGTCTCCATGCTCCAAATCCATTTTAAAGCCATTTTTAAGGCATTTCGCGCATACATGAAATTAACACATTTTTCTCCAAAACTATAACACATGCAAGCTTGTCCTGTTTGGTGGAGATGATATTTAATAAAATAAGTAGAAATCCACTAAAAGTTTTGTTTGGTTATCTTGCAATCCCGAGATAATCGTCTCCATGCTCCAAATCATTTTTAAAGCCATTTTTAAGGCATTTCGCGCATACATGAAATGAACACATTTTTCTCCAAAACTAAACCAGATGCAAGCTTGTCCTGTTTGGTGGAGATAATATTTAATAAAATAAGTAGAAATCTACTAAAAGTTTCGTTTGTTTATATTGCCATCCTGAGATAATCGTCTCCATGCTCCAAATCCATTTTAAAGCCATTTCAAAGGCATTTTGCGCATACATGAAATGAACACATTTTTCTCCAAAACTATAACACATGCAAGCTTGTCCTGTTTGGTGGAGATGATATTTAATAAAATAAGTAGAAATCCACTAAAAGTTTTGTTTGGTTATCTTGCAATCCCGAGATAATCGTCTCCATGCTCCAAATCCATTTTAAAGCCATTTTTAAGGCATTTCGCGCATACATGAAATGAACACATTTTTCTCCAAAACTATAACAGATGCAAGCTTGTCCTGTTTGGTGGAGATGATATTTAATAAAATAAGTAGAAATCCACTAAAAGTTTTGTTTGGTTATCTTGCAATCCCGAGATAATCGTCTCCATGCTCCAAATCCATTTTAAAGCCATTTTTAAGGCATTTCGCGCATACATGAAATGAACACATTTTTCTCCAAAACTATAACAGATGCAAGCTTGTCCTCTTTGGTGGAGATGATATTTAATAAAATAAGTAGAAATCCACTAAAAGTTTTGTTTGGTTATCTTGCAATCCCGAGATAATCGTCTCCATGCTCCAAATCCATTTTAAAGCCATTTTTAAGGCATTTCGCGCATACATGAAATGAACACATTTTTCTCCAAAACTATAACAGATGCAAGCTTGTCCTGTTTGGTGGAGATGATATTTAATACAATAAGTAGAAATCCACTAAAAGTTTTGTTTGGTTATATTGCAATCCCGAGATAATCGTCTCCATGCTCCAAATCCATTTTAAAGCCATTTTTAAGGCATTTCGCGCATACATGAAATGAACACATTTTTCTCCAAAACTATAACAGATGCAAGCTTGTCCTGTTTGGTGAAGATGATATTTAATAAAATAAGTAGAAATCCACTAAAAGTTTTGTTTGGTTATCTTGCAATCCCGAGATAATCGTCTCCATGCTCCAAATCCATTTTAAAGCCATTTTTAAGGCATTTCGCGCATACATGAAATGAACACATTTTTCTCCAAAACTATAACACATGCAAGCTTGTCCTGTTTGGTGGAGATGATATTTAATAAAATAAGTAGAAATCCACTAAAAGTTTTTTTTTGTTATCTTGCAATCCCGAGATAATCGTCTCCATGCTCCAAATCCATTTTAAAGCCATTTTTAAGGCATTTCGCGCATACATGAAATGAACACATTTTTCTCCAAAACTATAACAGATGCAAGCTTGTCCTGTTTTGTGGAGATGATATTTAATAAAATAAGTAGAAATCCACTAAAAGTTTTGTTTGGTTATCTTGCAATCCCGAGATAATCGTCTCCATGCTCCAAATCCATTTTAAAGCCATTTTTAAGGCATTTCGCGCATACATGAAATGAACACATTTTTCTCCAAAACTATAACAGATGCAAGCTTGTCCTGTTTGGTGGAGATAATATTTAATAAAATAAGTAGAAATCTACTAAAAGTTTCGTTTGTTTATATTGCCATCCTGAGATAATCGTCTCCATGCTCCAAATCCATTTTAAAGCCATTTCAAAGGCATTTTGCGCATACATGAAATGAACACATTTTTCTCCAAAACTATAACACATGCAAGCTTGTCCTGTTTGGTGGAGATGATATTTAATAAAATAAGTAGAAATCCACTAAAAGTTTTGTTTGGTTATCTTGCAATCCCGAGATAATCGTCTCCATGCTCCAAATCCATTTTAAAGCCATTTTTAAGGCATTTCGCGCATACATGAAATGAACACATTTTTCTCCAAAACTATAACAGATGCAAGCTTGTCCTGTTTGGTGGAGATGATATTTAATAAAATAAGTAGAAATCCACTAAAAGTTTTGTTTGGTTATCTTGCAATCCCGAGATAATCGTCTCCATGCTCCAAATCCATTTTAAAGCCATTTTTAAGGCATTTCGCGCATACATGAAATGAACACATTTTTCTCCAAAACTATAACAGATGCAAGCTTGTCCTGTTTGGTGGAGATGATATTTAATAAAATAAGTAGAAATCCACTAAAAGTTTTGTTTGGTTATCTTGCAATCCCGAGATAATCGTCTCCATGCTCCAAATCCATTTTAAAGCCATTTTTAAGGCATTTCGCGCATACATGAAATGAACACATTTTTCTCCAAAACTATAACAGATGCAAGCTTGTCCTGTTTGGTGGAGATGATATTTAATAAAATAAGTAGAAATCCACTAAAAGTTTTGTTTGGTTATCTTGCAATCCCGAGATAATCGTCTCCATGCTCCAAATCCATTTTAAAGCCATTTTTAAGGCATTTCGCGCATACATGAAATGAACACATTTTTCTCCAAAACTATAACAGATGCAAGCTTGTCCTGTTTGGTGGAGATAATATTTAATAAAATAAGTAGAAATCTACTAAAAGTTTCGTTTGTTTATATTGCCATCCTGAGATAATCGTCTCCATGCTCCAAATCCATTTTAAAGCCATTTCAAAGGCATTTTGCGCATACATGAAATGAACACATTTTTCTCCAAAACTATAACACATGCAAGCTTGTCCTGTTTGGTGGAGATGATATTTAATAAAATAAGTAGAAATCCACTAAAAGTTTTGTTTGAATATCTTGCAATCCCGAGATAATCGTCTCCATGCTCCAAATCCATTTTAAAGCCATTTTTAAGGCATTTCGCGCATACATGAAATGAACACATTTTTCTCCAAAACTATAACAGATGCAAGCTTGTCCTGTTTGGTGGAGATGATATTTAATAAAATAAGTAGAAATCCACTAAAAGTTTTGTTTGGTTATCTTGCAATCCCGAGATAATCGTCTCCATGCTCCAAATCCATTTTAAAGCCATTTTTAAGGCATTTCGCGCATACATGAAATGAACACATTTTTCTCCAAAACTATAACAGATGCAAGCTTGTCCTGTTTGGTGGAGATAATATTTAATAAAATAAGTAGAAATCTACTAAAAGTTTCGTTTGTTTATATTGCCATCCTGAGATAATCGTCTCCATGCTCCAAATCCATTTTAAAGCCATTTCAAAGGCATTTTGCGCATACATGAAATGAACACATTTTTCTCCAAAACTATAACACATGCAAGCTTGTCCTGTTTGGTGGAGATGATATTTAATAAAATAAGTAGAAATCCACTAAAAGTTTTGTTTGGTTATCTTGCAATCCCGAGATAATCGTCTCCATGCTCCAAATCCATTTTAAAGCCATTTTTAAGGCATTTCGCGCATACATGAAATGAACACATTTTTCTCCAAAACTATAACAGATGCAAGCTTGTCCTGTTTGGTGGAGATGATATTTAATAAAATAAGTAGAAATCCACTAAAACTTTTGTTTGGTTATCTTGCAATCCCGAGATAATCGTCTCCATGCTCCAAATCCATTTTAAAGCCATTTTTAAGGCATTTCGCGCATACATGAAATGAACACATTTTTCTCCAAAACTATAACAGATGCAAGCTTGTCCTGTTTGGTGGAGATAATATTTAATAAAATAAGTAGAAATCTACTAAAAGTTTCGTTTGTTTATATTGCCATCCTGAGATAATCGTCTCCATGCTCCAAATCCATTTTAAAGCCATTTCAAAGGCATTTTGCGCATACATGAAATGAACACATTTTTCTCCAAAACTATAACACATGCAAGCTTGTCCTGTTTGGTGGAGATGATATTTAATAAAATAAGTAGAAAACCACTAAAAGTTTTGTTTGGTTATCTTGCAATCCCGAGATAATCGTCTCCATGCTCCAAATCCATTTTAAAGCCATTTTTAAGGCATTTCGCGCATACATGAAATGAACACATTTTTCTCCAAAACTATAACACATGCAAGCTTGTCCTGTTTGGTGGAGATGATATTTAATAAAATAAGTAGAAATCCACTAAAAGTTTTGTTTGGTTATCTTGCAATCCCGAAATAATCGTCTCCATGCTCCAAATCCATTTTAAAGCCATTTTTAAGGCATTTCGCGCATACATGAAATGAACACATTTTTCTCCAAAACTATAACAGATGCAAGCTTGTCCTGTTTGGTGGAGATAATATTTAATAAAATAAGTAGAAATCTACTAAAAGTTTCGTTTGTTTATATTGCCATCCTGAGATAATCGTCTCCATGCTCCAAATCCATTTTAAAGCCATTTCAAAGGCATTTTGCGCATACATGAAATGAACACATTTTTCTCCAAAACTATAACACATGCAAGCTTGTCCTGTTTGGTGGAGATGATATTTAATAAAATAAGTAGAAATCCACTAAAAGTTTTGTTTGGTTATCTTGCAATCCCGAGATAATCGTCTCCATGCTCCAAATCCATTTTAAAGCCATTTTTAAGGCATTTCGCGCATACATGAAATGAACACATTTTTCTCCAAAACTATAACAGATGCAAGCTTGAACTGTTTGGTGGAGATGATATTTAATAAAATAAGTAGAAATCCACTAAAAGTTTTGTTTGGTTATCTTGCAATCCCGAGATAATCGTCTCCATGCTCCAAATCCATTTTAAAGCCATTTTTAAGGCATTTCGCGCATACATGAAATGAACACATTTTTCTCCAAAACTATAAAACATGCAAGCTTGTCCTGTTTGGTGGAGATGATATTTAATAAAATAAGTAGAAATCCACTAAAAGTTTTGTTTGGTTATCTTGCAATCCCGAGATAATCGTCTGCATGCTCCAAATCCATTTTAAAGCCATTTTTAAGGCATTTCGCGCATACATGAAATGAACACATTTTTCTCCAAAACTATAACACATGCAAGCTTGTCCTGTTTGGTGGAGATGATATTTAATAAAATAAGTAGAAATCCACTAAAAGTTTTGTTTGGTTATCTTGCAATCCCGAGATAATCGTCTCCATGCTCCAAATCCATTTTAAAGCCATTTTTAAGGCATTTCGCGCATACATGAAATGAACACATTTTTCTCCAAAACTATAACAGATGCAAGCTTGTCCTGTTTGGTGGAGATGATATTTAATAAAATAAGTAGAAATCCACTAAAAGTTTTGTTTGGTTATCTTGCAATCCCGAGATAATCGTCTCCATGCTCCAAATCCATTTTAAAGCCATTTTTAAGGCATTTCGCGCATACATGAAATGAACACATTTTTCTCCAAAACTATAACAGATGCAAGCTTGTCCTGTTTGGTGGAGATGATATTTAATAAAATAAGTAGAAATCCACTAAAAGTTTTGTTTGGTTATCTTGCAATCCCGAGATAATCGTCTCCATGCTCCAAATCCATTTTAAAGCCATTTTTAAGGCATTTCGCGCATACATGAAATGAACACATTTTTCTCCAAAACTATAACAGATGCAAGCTTGTCCTGTTTGGTGGAGATGATATTTAATAAAATAAGTAGAAATCCACTAAAAGTTTTGTTTGGTTATCTTGCAATCCCGAGATAATCGTCTCCATGCTCCAAATCCATTTTAAAGCCATTTTTAAGGCATTTCGCGCATACATGAAATGAACACATTTTTCTCCAAAACTATAACAGATGCAAGCTTGTCCTGTTTGGTGGAGATGATATTTAATAAAATAAGTAGAAATCCACTAAAAGTTTTGTTTGGTTATCTTGCAATCCCGAGATAATCGTCTCCATGCTCCAAATCCATTTTAAAGCCATTTTTAAGGCATTTCGCGCATACATGAAATGAACACATTTTTCTCCAAAACTATAACAGATGCAAGCTTGTCCTGTTTGGTGGAGATGATATTTAATAAAATAAGTAGAAATCCACTAAAAGTTTTGTTTGGTTATCTTGCAATCCCGAGATAATCGTCTCCATGCTCCAAATCCATTTTAAAGCCATTTTTAAGGCATTTCGCGCATACATGAAATGAACACATTTTTCTCCAAAACTATAACAGATGCAAGCTTGTCCTGTTTGGTGGAGATAATATTTAATAAAATAAGTAGAAATCTACTAAAAGTTTCGTTTGTTTATATTGCCATCCTGAGATAATCGTCTCCATGCTCCAAATCCATTTTAAAGCCATTTCAAAGGCATTTTGCGCATACATGAAATGAACACATTTTTCTCCAAAACTATAACACATGCAAGCTTGTCCTGTTTGGTGGAGATGATATTTAATAAAATAAGTAGAAATCCACTAAAAGTTTTGTTTGGTTATCTTGCAATCCCGAGATAATCGTCTCCATGCTCCAAATCCATTTTAAAGCCATTTTTAAGGCATTTCGCGCATACATGAAATGAACACATTTTTCTCCAAAACTATAACAGATGCAAGCTTGTCCTGTTTGGTGGAGATAATATTTAATAAAATAAGTAGAAATCCACTAAAAGTTTTGTTTGGTTATCTTGCAATCCCGAGATAATCGTCTCCATGCTCCAAATCCATTTTAAAGCCATTTTTAAGGCATTTCGCGCATACATGAAATGAACACATTTTTCTCCAAAACTATAACAGATGCAAGCTTGTCCTGTTTGGTGGAGATGATATTTAATAAAATAAGTAGAAATCCACTAAAAGTTTTGTTTGGTTATCTTGCAATCCCGAGATAATCGTCTCCATGCTCCAAATCCATTTTAAAGCCATTTTTAAGGCATTTCGCGCATACATGGAATGAACACATTTTTCTCCAAAACTATAACAGATGCAAGCTTGTCCTGTTTGGTGGAGATGATATTTAATAAAATAAGTAGAAATCCACTAAAAGTTTTGTTTGGTTATCTTGCAATCCCGAGATAATCGTCTCCATGCTCCAAATCCATTTTAAAGCCATTTTTAAGGCATTTCGCGCATACATGAAATGAACACATTTTTCTCCAAAACTATAACAGATGCAAGCTTGTCCTGTTTGGTGGAGATGATATTTAATAAAATAAGTAGAAATCCACTAAAAGTTTTGTTTGGTTATCTTGCAATCCCGAGATAATCGTCTCCATGCTCCAAATCCATTTTAAAGCCATTTTTAAGGCATTTCGCGCATACATGAAATGAACACATTTTTCTCCAAAACTATAACAGATGCAAGCTTGTCCTGTTTGGTGGAGATAATATTTAATAAAATAAGTAGAAATCTACTAAAAGGTTCGTTTGTTTATATTGCCATCCTGAGATAATCGTCTCCATGCTCCAAATCCATTTTAAAGCCATTTCAAAGGCATTTTGCGCATACATGAAATGAACACATTTTTCTCCAAAACTATAACACATGCAAGCTTGTCCTGTTTGGTGGAGATGATATTTAATAAAATAAGTAGAAATCCACTAAAAGTTTTGTTTGGTTATCTTGCAATCCCGAGATAATCGTCTCCATGCTCCAAATCCATTTTAAAGCCATTTTTAAGGCATTTCGCGCATACATGAAATGAACACATTTTTCTCCAAAACTATAACAGATGCAAGCTTGTCCTGTTTGGTGGAGATGATATTTAATAAAATAAGTAGAAATCCACTAAAAGTTTTGTTTGGTTATCTTGCAATCCCGAGATAATCGTCTCCATGCTCCAAATCCATTTTAAAGCCATTTTTAAGGCATTTCGCGCATACATGAAATGAACACATTTTTCTCCAAAACTATAACAGATGCAAGCTTGTCCTGTTTGGTGGAGATAATATTTAATAAAATAAGTAGAAATCTACTAAAAGTTTCGTTTGTTTATATTGCCATCCTGAGATAATCGTCTCCATGCTCCAAATCCATTTTAAAGCCATTTCAAAGGCATTTTGCGCATACATGAAATGAACACATTTTTCTCCAAAACTATAACACATGCAAGCTTGTCCTGTTTGGTGGAGATGATATTTAATAAAATAAGTAGAAATCCACTAAAAGTTTTGTTTGGTTATCTTGCAATCCCGAGATAATCGTCTCCATGCTCCAAATCCATTTTAAAGCCATTTTTAAGGCATTTCGCGCATACATGAAATGAACACATTTTTCTCCAAAACTATAACAGATGAAAGCTTGTCCTGTTTGGTGGAGATGATATTTAATAAAATAAGTAGAAATCCACTAAAAGTTTTGTTTGGTTATCTTGCAATCCCGAGATAATCGTCTCCATGCTCCAAATCCATTTTAAAGCCATTTTTAAGGCATTTCGCGCATACATGAAATGAACACATTTTTCTCCAAAACTATAACAGATGCAAGCTTGTCCTGTTTGGTGGAGATGATATTTAATAAAATAAGTAGAAATCCACTAAAAGTTTTGTTTGGTTATCTTGCAATCCCGAGATAATCGTCTCCATGCTCCAAATCCATTTTAAAGCCATTTTTAAGGCATTTCGCGCATACATGAAATGAACACATTTTTCTCCAAAACTATAACAGATGCAAGCTTGTCCTGTTTGGTGGAGATGATATTTAATAAAATAAGTAGAAATCCACTAAAAGTTTTGTTTGGTTATCTTGCAATCCCGAGATAATCGTCTCCATGCTCCAAATCCATTTTAAAGCCATTTTTAAGGCATTTCGCGCATACATGAAATGAACACATTTTTCTCCAAAACTATAACAGATGCAAGCTTGTCCTGTTTAATGGAGATAATATTTAATAAAATAAGTAGAAATCTACTAAAAGTTTCGTTTGTTTGTTTATATTGCCATCCTGAGATAATCGTCTCCATGCTCCAAATCCATTTTAAAGCCATTTCAAAGGCATTTTGCGCATACATGAAATGAACACATTTTTCTCCAAAACTATAACACATGCAAGCTTGTCCTGTTTGGTGGAGATGATATTTAATAAAATAAGTAGAAATCCACTAAAAGTTTTGTTTGGTTATCTTGCAATCCCGAGATAATCGTCTCCATGCTCCAAATCCATTTTAAAGCCATTTTTAAGGCATTTCGCGCATACATGAAATGAACACATTTTTCTCCAAAACTATAACAGATGCAAGCTTGTCCTGTTTGGTGGAGATGATATTTAATAAAATAAGTAGAAATCCACTAAAAGTTTTGTTTGGTTATCTTGCAATCCCGAGATAATCGTCTCCATGCTCCAAATCCATTTTAAAGCCATTTTAAGGCATTTCGCGCATACATGAAATGAACACATTTTTCTCCAAAACTATAACAGATGCAAGCTTGTCCTGTTTGGTGGAGATAATATTTAATAAAATAAGTAGAAATCTACTAAAAGTTTCGTTTGTTTATATTGCCATCCTGAGATAATCGTCTCCATGCTCCAAATCCATTTTAAAGCCATTTCAAAGGCATTTTGCGCATACATGAAATGAACACATTTTTCTCCAAAACTATAACACATGCAAGCTTGTCCTGTTTGGTGGAGATGATATTTAATAAAATAAGTAGAAATCCACTAAAAGTTTTGTTTGGTTATCTTGCAATCCCGAGATAATCGTCTCCATGCTCCAAATCCATTTTAAAGCCATTTTTAAGGCATTTCGCGCATACATGAAATGAACACATTTTTCTCCAAAACTATAACAGATGCAAGCTTGTCCTGTTTGGTGGAGATAATATTTAATAAAATAAGTAGAAATCCACTAAAAGTTTTGTTTGGTTATCTTGCAATCCCGAGATAATCGTCTCCATGCTCCAAATCCATTTTAAAGCCATTTTTAAGGCATTTCGCGCATACATGAAATGAACACATTTTTCTCCAAAACTATAACAGATGCAAGCTTGTCCTGTTTGGTGGAGATGATATTTAATAAAATAAGTAGAAATCCACTAAAAGTTTTGTTTGGTTATCTTGCAATCCCGAGATAATCGTCTCCATGCTCCAAATCCATTTTAAAGCCATTTTTAAGGCATTTCGCGCATACATGGAATGAACACATTTTTCTCCAAAACTATAACAGATGCAAGCTTGTCCTGTTTGGTGGAGATGATATTTAATAAAATAAGTAGAAATCCACTAAAAGTTTTGTTTGGTTATCTTGCAATCCCGAGATAATCGTCTCCATGCTCCAAATCCATTTTAAAGCCATTTTTAAGGCATTTCGCGCATACATGAAATGAACACATTTTTCTCCAAAACTATAACAGATGCAAGCTTGTCCTGTTTGGTGGAGATGATATTTAATAAAATAAGTAGAAATCCACTAAAAGTTTTGTTTGGTTATCTTGCAATCCCGAGATAATCGTCTCCATGCTCCAAATCCATTTTAAAGCCATTTTTAAGGCATTTCGCGCATACATGAAATGAACACATTTTTCTCCAAAACTATAACAGATGCAAGCTTGTCCTGTTTGGTGGAGATGATATTTAATAAAATAAGTAGAAATCCACTAAAAGTTTTGTTTGGTTATCTTGCAATCCCGAGATAATCGTCTCCATGCTCCAAATCCATTTTAAAGCCATTTTTAAGGCATTTCGCGCATACATGAAATGAACACATTTTTCTCCAAAACTATAACAGATGCAAGCTTGTCCTGTTTGGTGGAGATAATATTTAATAAAATAAGTAGAAATCTACTAAAAGGTTCGTTTGTTTATATTGCCATCCTGAGATAATCGTCTCCATGCTCCAAATCCATTTTAAAGCCATTTCAAAGGCATTTTGCGCATACATGAAATGAACACATTTTTCTCCAAAACTATAACACATGCAAGCTTGTCCTGTTTGGTGGAGATGATATTTAATAAAATAAGTAGAAATCCACTAAAAGTTTTGTTTGGTTATCTTGCAATCCCGAGATAATCGTCTCCATGCTCCAAATCCATTTTAAAGCCATTTTTAAGGCATTTCGCGCATACATGAAATGAACACATTTTTCTCCAAAACTATAACAGATGCAAGCTTGTCCTGTTTGGTGGAGATGATATTTAATAAAATAAGTAGAAATCCACTAAAAGTTTTGTTTGGTTATCTTGCAATCCCGAGATAATCGTCTCCATGCTCCAAATCCATTTTAAAGCCATTTTTAAGGCATTTCGCGCATACATGAAATGAACACATTTTTCTCCAAAACTATAACAGATGCAAGCTTGTCCTGTTTGGTGGAGATAATATTTAATAAAATAAGTAGAAATCTACTAAAAGTTTCGTTTGTTTATATTGCCATCCTGAGATAATCGTCTCCATGCTCCAAATCCATTTTAAAGCCATTTCAAAGGCATTTTGCGCATACATGAAATGAACACATTTTTCTCCAAAACTATAACACATGCAAGCTTGTCCTGTTTGGTGGAGATGATATTTAATAAAATAAGTAGAAATCCACTAAAAGTTTTGTTTGGTTATCTTGCAATCCCGAGATAATCGTCTCCATGCTCCAAATCCATTTTAAAGCCATTTTTAAGGCATTTCGCGCATACATGAAATGAACACATTTTTCTCCAAAACTATAACAGATGAAAGCTTGTCCTGTTTGGTGGAGATGATATTTAATAAAATAAGTAGAAATCCACTAAAAGTTTTGTTTGGTTATCTTGCAATCCCGAGATAATCGTCTCCATGCTCCAAATCCATTTTAAAGCCATTTTTAAGGCATTTCGCGCATACATGAAATGAACACATTTTTCTCCAAAACTATAACAGATGCAAGCTTGTCCTGTTTGGTGGAGATGATATTTAATAAAATAAGTAGAAATCCACTAAAAGTTTTGTTTGGTTATCTTGCAATCCCGAGATAATCGTCTCCATGCTCCAAATCCATTTTAAAGCCATTTTTAAGGCATTTCGCGCATACATGAAATGAACACATTTTTCTCCAAAACTATAACAGATGCAAGCTTGTCCTGTTTGGTGGAGATGATATTTAATAAAATAAGTAGAAATCCACTAAAAGTTTTGTTTGGTTATCTTGCAATCCCGAGATAATCGTCTCCATGCTCCAAATCCATTTTAAAGCCATTTTTAAGGCATTTCGCGCATACATGAAATGAACACATTTTTCTCCAAAACTATAACAGATGCAAGCTTGTCCTGTTTAATGGAGATAATATTTAATAAAATAAGTAGAAATCTACTAAAAGTTTCGTTTGTTTGTTTATATTGCCATCCTGAGATAATCGTCTCCATGCTCCAAATCCATTTTAAAGCCATTTCAAAGGCATTTTGCGCATACATGAAATGAACACATTTTTCTCCAAAACTATAACACATGCAAGCTTGCCTGTTTGGTGGAGATGATATTTAATAAAATAAGTAGAAATCCACTAAAAGTTTTGTTTGGTTATCTTGCAATCCCGAGATAATCGTCTCCATGCTCCAAATCCATTTTAAAGCCATTTTTAAGGCATTTCGCGCATACATGAAATGAACACATTTTTCTCCAAAACTATAACAGATGCAAGCTTGTCCTGTTTGGTGGAGATGATATTTAATAAAATAAGTAGAAATCCACTAAAAGTTTTGTTTGGTTATCTTGCAATCCCGAGATAATCGTCTCCATGCTCCAAATCCATTTTAAAGCCATTTTTAAGGCATTTCGCGCATACATGAAATGAACACATTTTTCTCCAAAACTATAACAGATGCAAGCTTGTCCTGTTTGGTGGAGATAATATTTAATAAAATAAGTAGAAATCTACTAAAAGTTTCGTTTGTTTATATTGCCATCCTGAGATAATCGTCTCCATGCTCCAAATCCATTTTAAAGCCATTTCAAAGGCATTTTGCGCATACATGAAATGAACACATTTTTCTCCAAAACTATAACACATGCAAGCTTGTCCTGTTTGGTGGAGATGATATTTAATAAAATAAGTAGAAATCCACTAAAAGTTTTGTTTGGTTATCTTGCAATCCCGAGATAATCGTCTCCATGCTCCAAATCCATTTTAAAGCCATTTTTAAGGCATTTCGCGCATACATGAAATGAACACATTTTTCTCCAAAACTATAACAGATGCAAGCTTGTCCTGTTTGGTGGAGATGATATTTAATAAAATAAGTAGAAATCCACTAAAAGTTTTGTTTGGTTATCTTGCAATCCCGAGATAATCGTCTCCATGCTCCAAATCCATTTTAAAGCCATTTTTAAGGCATTTCGCGCATACATGAAATGAACACATTTTTCTCCAAAACTATAACAGATGCAAGCTTGTCCTGTTTGGTGGAGATAATATTTAATAAAATAAGTAGAAATCTACTAAAAGTTTCGTTTGTTTATATTGCCATCCTGAGATAATCGTCTCCATGCTCCAAATCAATTTTAAAGCCATTTCAAAGGCATTTTGCGCATACATGAAATGAACACATTTTTCTCCAAAACTATAACACATGCAAGCTTGTCCTGTTTGGTGGAGATGATATTTAATAAAATAAGTAGAAATCCACTAAACGTTTTGTTTGGTTATCTTGCAATCCCGAGATAATCGTCTCCATGCTCCAAATCCATTTTAAAGCCATTTTTAAGGCATTTCGCGCATACATGAAATGAACACATTTTTCTCCAAAACTATAACAGATGCAAGCTTGTCCTGTTTGGTGGAGATGATATTTAATAAAATAAGTAGAAATCCACTAAAAGTTTTGTTTGGTTATCTTGCAATCCCGAGATAATCGTCTCCATGCTCCAAATCCATTTTAAAGCCATTTTTAAGGCATTTCGCGCATACATGAAATGAACACATTTTTCTCCAAAACTATAACAGATGCAAGCTTGTCCTGTTTGGTGGAGATCATATTTAATAAAATAAGTAGAAATCTACTAAAAGTTTCGTTTGTTTATATTGCCATCCTGAGATAATCGTCTCCATGCTCCAAATCCATTTTAAAGCCATTTCAAAGGCATTTTGCGCATACATGAAATGAACACATTTTTCTCCAAAACTATAACACATGCAAGCTTGTCCTGTTTGGTGGAGATGATATTTAATAAAATAAGTAGAAATCCACTAAAAGTTTTGTTTGGTTATCTTGCAATCCCGAGATAATCGTCTCCATGCTCCAAATCCATTTTAAAGCCATTTTTAAGGCATTTCGCGCATACATTAAATGAACACATTTTTCTCCAAAACTATAACAGATGCAAGCTTGTCCTGTTTGGTGGAGATAATATTTAATAAAATAAGTAGAAATCTACTAAAAGTTTCGTTTGTTTATATTGCCATCCTGAGATAATCGTCTCCATGCTCCAAATCCATTTTAAAGCCATTTCAAAGGCATTTTGCGCATACATGAAATGAACACATTTTTCTCCAAAACTATAACACATGCAAGCTTGTCCTGTTTGGTGGAGATGATATTTAATAAAATAAGTAGAAATCCACTAAAAGTTTTGTTTGGTTATCTTGCAATCCCGAGATAATCGTCTCCATGCTCCAAATCCATTTTAAAGCCATTTTTAAGGCATTTCGCGCATACATGAAATGAACACATTTTTCTCCAAAACTATAACAGATGAAAGCTTGTCCTGTTTGGTGGAGATGATATTTAATAAAATAAGTAGAAATCCACTAAAAGTTTTGTTTGGTTATCTTGCAATCCCGAGATAATCGTCTCCATGCTCCAAATCCATTTTAAAGCCATTTTTAAGGCATTTCGCGCATACATGAAATGAACACATTTTTCTCCAAAACTATAACAGATGCAAGCTTGTCCTGTTTGGTGGAGATGATATTTAATAAAATAAGTAGAAATCCACTAAAAGTTTTGTTTGGTTATCTTGCAATCCCGAGATAATCGTCTCCATGCTCCAAATCCATTTTAAAGCCATTTTTAAGGCATTTCGCGCATACATGAAATGAACACATTTTTCTCCAAAACTATAACAGATGCAAGCTTGTCCTGTTTGGTGGAGATAATATTTAATAAAATAAGTAGAAATCTACTAAAAGTTTCGTTTGTTTCTATTGCCATCCTGAGATAATCGTCTCCATGCTCCAAATCCATTTTAAAGCCATTTCAAAGGCATTTTGCGCATACATGAAATGAACACATTTTTCTCCAAAACTATAACACATGCAAGCTTGTCCTGTTTAGTGGAGATGATATTTAATAAAATAAGTAGAAATCCACTAAAAGTTTTGTTTGGTTATCTTGCAATCCCGAGATAATCGTCTCCATGCTCCAAATCCATTTTAAAGCCATTTTTAAGGCATTTCGCGCATACATGAAATGAACACATTTTTCTCCAAAACTATAACAGATGCAAGCTTGTCCTGTTTGGTGGAGATGATATTTAATAAAATAAGTAGAAATCCACTAAAAGTTTTGTTTGGTTATCTTGCAATCCCGAGATAATCGTCTCCATGCTCCAAATCCATTTTAAAGCCATTTTTAAGGCATTTCGCGCATACATGAAATGAACACATTTTTCTCCAAAACTATAACACATGCAAGCTTGTCCTGTTTGGTGGAGATGATATTTAATAAAATAAGTAGAAATCAACTCAAAGTTTTGTTTGGTTATCTTGCAATCCCGAGATAATCGTCTCTATGCTCCAAATCCATTTTAAAGCCATTTTTAAGGCATTTCGCGCATACATGAAATGAACACATTTTTCTCCAAAACTATAACACATGCAAGCTTGTCCTGTTTGGTGGAGATGATATTTAATAAAATAAGTAGAAATCCACTAAAAGTTTTGTTTGGTTATCTTGCAATCCCGAGATAATCGTCTCCATGCTCCAAATCCATTTTAAAGCCATTTTTAAGGCATTTCGCGCATACATGAAATGAACACATTTTTCTCCAAAACTATAACACATGCAAGCTTGTCCTGTTTGGTGGAGATGATATTTAATAAAATAAGTAGAAATCCACTAAAAGTTTTGTTTGGTTATCTTGCAATCCCGAGATAATCGTCTCCATGCTCCAAATCCATTTTAAAGCCATTTTTAAGGCATTTCGCGCATACATGAAATGAACACATTTTTCTCCAAAACTATAACACATGCAAGCTTGTCCTGTTTGGTGGAGATGATATTTAATAAAATAAGTAGAAATCCACTAAAAGTTTTGTTTGGTTATCTTGCAATCCCGAGATAATCGTCTCCATGCTCCAAATCCATTTTAAAGCCATTTTTAAGGCATTTCGCGCATACATGAAATGAACACATTTTTCTCCAAAACTATAACAGATGCAAGCTTGTCCTGTTTGGTGGAGATGATATTTAATAAAATAAGTAGAAATCCACTAAAAGTTTTGTTTGGTTATCTTGCAATCCCGAGATAATCGTCTCCATGCTCCAAATCCATTTTAAAGCCATTTTTAAGGCATTTCGCGCATACATGAAATGAACACATTTTTCTCCAAAACTATAACACATGCAAGCTTGTCCTGTTTGGTGGAGATGATATTTAATAAAATAAGTAGAAATCCACTAAAAGTTTTGTTTGGTTATCTTGCAATCCCGAGATAATCGTCTCCATGCTCCAAATCCATTTTAAAGCCATTTTTAAGGCATTTCGCGCATACATGAAATGAACACATTTTTCTCCAAAACTATAACACATGCAAGCTTGTCCTGTTTGGTGGAGATGATATTTAATAAAATAAGTAGAAATCCACTAAAAGTTTTGTTTGGTTATCTTGCAATCCCGAGATAATCGTCTCCATGCTCCAAATCCATTTTAAAGCCATTTTTAAGGCATTTCGCGCATACATGAAATGAACACATTTTTCTCCAAAACTATAACAGATGCAAGCTTGTCCTGTTTGGTGGAGATGATATTTAATAAAATAAGTAGAAATCCACTAAAAGTTTTGTTTGGTTATCTTGCAATCCCGAGATAATCGTCTCCATGCTCCAAATCCATTTTAAAGCCATTTTTAAGGCATTTCGCGCATACATGAAATGAACACATTTTTCTCCAAAACTATAACAGATGCAAGCTTGTCCTGTTTGGTGGAGATGATATTTAATAAAATAAGTAGAAATCCACTAAAAGTTTTGTTTGGTTATCTTGCAATCCCGAGATAATCGTCTCCATGCTCCAAATCCATTTTAAAGCCATTTTTAAGGCATTTCGCGCATACATGAAATGAACACATTTTTCTCCAAAACTATAACACATGCAAGCTTGTCCTGTTTGGTGGAGATGATATTTAATAAAATAAGTAGAAATCCACTAAAAGTTTTGTTTGGTTATCTTGCAATCCCGAGATAATCGTCTCCATGCTCCAAATCCATTTTAAAGCCATTTTTAAGGCATTTCGCGCATACATGAAATGAACACATTTTTCTCCAAAACTATAACACATGCAAGCTTGTCCTGTTTGGTGGAGATGATATTTAATAAAATAAGTAGAAATCCACTAAAAGTTTTGTTTGGTTATCTTGCAATCCCGAGATAATCGTCTCCATGCTCCAAATCCATTTTAAAGCCATTTTTAAGGCATTTCGCGCATACATGAAATGAACACATTTTTCTCCAAAACTATAACAGATGCAAGCTTGTCCTGTTTGGTGGAGATGATATTTAATAAAATAAGTAGAAATCCACTAAAAGTTTTGTTTGGTTATCTTGCAATCCCGAGATAATCGTCTCCATGCTCCAAATCCATTTTAAAGCCATTTTTAAGGCATTTCGCGCATACATGAAATGAACACATTTTTCTCCAAAACTATAACACATGCAAGCTTGTCCTGTTTGGTGGAGATGATATTTAATAAAATAAGTAGAAATCCACTAAAAGTTTTGTTTGGTTATCTTGCAATCCCGAGATAATCGTCTCCATGCTCCAAATTTATTTTAAAGCCATTTTTAAGGCATTTCGCGCATACATGAAATGAACACATTTTTCTCCAAAACTATAACAGATGCAAGCTTGTCCTGTTTGGTGGATATGATATTTAATAAAATAAGTAGAAATCCACTAAAAGTTTTGTTTGGTTATCTTGCAATCCCGAGATAATCGTCTCCATGCTCCAAATCCATTTTAAAGCCATTTTTAAGGCATTTCGCGCATACATGAAATGAACACATTTTTCTCCAAAACTATAACACATGCAAGCTTGTCCTGTTTGGTGGAGATGATATTTAATAAAATAAGTAGAAATCCACTAAAAGTTTTGTTTGGTTATCTTGCAATCCCGAGATAATCGTCTCCATGCTCCAAATCCATTTTAAAGCCATTTTTAAGGCATTTCGCGCATACATGAAATGAACACATTTTTCTCCAAAACTATAACACATGCAAGCTTGTCCTGTTTGGTGGAGATGATATTTAATAAAATAAGTAGAAATCCACTAAAAGTTTTGTTTGGTTATCTTGCAATCCCGAGATAATCGTCTCCATGCTCCAAATCCATTTTAAAGCCATTTTTAAGGCATTTCGCGCATACATGAAATGAACACATTTTTCTCCAAAACTATAACAGATGCAAGCTTGTCCTGTTTGGTGGAGATGATATTTAATAAAATAAGTAGAAATCCACTAAAAGTTTTGTTTGGTTATATTGCAATCCCGAGATAATCGTCTCCATGCTCCAAATCCATTTTAAAGCCATTTTTAAGGCATTTCGCGCATACATGAAATGAACACATTTTTCTCCAAAACTATAACAGATGCAAGCTTGTCCTGTTTGGTGGAGATGATATTTAATAAAATAAGTAGAAATCCACTAAAAGTTTTGTTTGGTTATCTTGCAATCCCGAGATAATCGTCTCCATGCTCCAAATCCATTTTAAAGCCATTTTTAAGGCATTTCGCGCATACATGAAATGAACACATTTTTCTCCAAAACTATAACAGATGCAAGCTTGTCCTGTTTGGTGGAGATGATATTTAATAAAATAAGTAGAAATCCACTAAAAGTTTTGTTTGGTTATCTTGCAATCCCGAGATAATCGTCTCCATGCTCCAAATCCATTTTAAAGCCATTTTTAAGGCATTTCGCGCATACATGAAATGAACACATTTTTCTCCAAAACTATACCAGATGCAAGCTTGTCCTGTTTGGTGGAGATAATATTTAATAAAATAAGTAGAAATCTACTAAAAGTTTCGTTTGTTTATATTGCCATCCTGAGATAATCGTCTCCATGCTCCAAATCCATTTTAAAGCCATTTCAAAGGCATTTTGCGCATACATAAAATGAACACATTTTTCTCCAAAACTATAACATATGCAAGCTTGTCCTGTTTGGTGGAGATGATATTTAATAAAATAAGTAGAAATCCACTAAAAGTTTTGTTTGGTTATCTTGCAATCCCGAGATAATCGTCTCCATGCTCCAAATCCATTTTAAAGCCATTTTTAAGGCATTTCGCGCATACATGAAATGAACACATTTTTCTCCAAAACTATAACAGATACAAGCTTGAACTGTTTGGTGGAGATGATATTTAATAAAATAAGTAGAAATCCACTAAAAGTTTTGTTTGGTTATCTTGCAATCCCGAGATAATCGTCTCCATGCTCCAAATCCATTTTAAAGCCATTTTTAAGGCATTTCGCGCATACATGAAATGAACACATTTTTCTCCAAAACTATAACAGATGCAAGCTTGTCCTGTTTGGTGGAGATGATATTTAATAAAATAAGTAGAAATCCACTAAAAGTTTTGTTTGGTTATCTTGCAATCCCGAGATAATCGTCTCCATGCTCCAAATCCATTTTAAAGCCATTTTTAAGGCATTTCGCGCATACATGAAATGAACACATTTTTCTCCAAAACTATAACACATGCAAGCTTGTCCTGTTTGGTGGAGATGATATTTAATAAAATAAGTAGAAATCCACTAAAAGTTTTGTTTGGTTATCTTGCAATCCCGAGATAATCGTCTCCATGCTCCAAATCCATTTTAAAGCCATTTTTAAGGCATTTCGCGCATACATGAAATGAACACATTTTTCTCCAAAACTATAACACATGCAAGCTTGTCCTGTTTGGTGGAGATGATATTTAATAAAATAAGTAGAAATCCACTAAAAGTTTTGTTTGGTTATCTTGCAATCCCGAGATAATCGTCTCCATGCTCCAAATCCATTTTAAAGCCATTTTTAAGGCATTTCGCGCATACATGAAATGAACACATTTTTCTCCAAAACTATAACAGATGCAAGCTTGTCCTGTTTGGTGGAGATGATATTTAATAAAATAAGTAGAAATCCACTAAAAGTTTTGTTTGGTTATCTTGCAATCCCGAGATAATCGTCTCCATGCTCCAAATCCATTTTAAAGCCATTTTTAAGGCATTTCGCGCATACATGAAATGAACACATTTTTCTCCAAAACTATAACAGATGCAAGCTTGTCCTGTTTGGTGGAGATGATATTTAATAAAATAAGTAGAAATCCACTAAAAGTTTTGTTTGGTTATCTTGCAATCCCGAGATAATCGTCTCCATGCTCCAAATCCATTTTAAAGCCATTTTTAAGGCATTTCGCGCATACATGAAATGAACACATTTTTCTCCAAAACTATAACAGATGCAAGCTTGTCCTGTTTGGTGGAGATGATATTTAATAAAATAAGTAGAAATCCACTAAAAGTTTTGTTTGGTTATCTTGCAATCCCGAGATAATCGTCTCCATGCTCCAAATCCATTTTAAAGCCATTTTTAAGGCATTTCGCGCATACATGAAATGAACACATTTTTCTCCAAAACTATAACACATGCAAGCTTGTCCTGTTTGGTGGAGATGATATTTAATAAAATAAGTAGAAATCCACTAAAAGTTTTGTTTGGTTATCTTGCAATCCCGAGATAATCGTCTCCATGCTCCAAATCCATTTTAAAGCCATTTTTAAGGCATTTCGCGCATACATGAAATGAACACATTTTTCTCCAAAACTATAACACATGCAAGCTTGTCCTGTTTGGTGGAGATGATATTTAATAAAATAAGTAGAAATCCACTAAAAGTTTTGTTTGGTTATCTTGCAATCCCGAGATAATCGTCTCCATGCTCCAAATCCATTTTAAAGCCATTTTTAAGGCATTTCGCGCATACATGAAATGAACACATTTTTCTCCAAAACTATAACAGATGCAAGCTTGTCCTGTTTGGTGGAGATGATATTTAATAAAATAAGTAGAAATCCACTAAAAGTTTTGTTTGGTTATCTTGCAATCCCGAGATAATCGTCTCCATGCTCCAAATCCATTTTAAAGCCATTTTTAAGGCATTTCGCGCATACATGAAATGAACACATTTTTCTCCAAAACTATAACAGATGCAAGCTTGTCCTGTTTGGTGGAGATGATATTTAATAAAATAAGTAGAAATCCACTAAAAGTTTTGTTTGGTTATCTTGCAATCCCGAGATAATCGTCTCCATGCTCCAAATCCATTTTAAAGCCATTTTTAAGGCATTTCGCGCATACATGAAATGAACACATTTTTCTCCAAAACTATAACAGATGCAAGCTTGTCCTGTTTGGTGGATATGATATTTAATAAAATAAGTAGAAATCCACTAAAAGTTTTGTTTGGTTATCTTGCAATCCCGAGATAATCGTCTCCATGCTCCAAATCCATTTTAAAGCCATTTTTAAGGCATTTCGCGCATACATGAAATGAACACATTTTTCTCCAAAACTATAACACATGCAAGCTTGTCCTGTTTGGTGGAGATGATATTTAATAAAATAAGTAGAAATCCACTAAAAGTTTTGTTTGGTTATCTTGCAATCCCGAGATAATCGTCTCCATGCTCCAAATCCATTTTAAAGCCATTTTTAAGGCATTTCGCGCATACATGAAATGAACACATTTTTCTCCAAAACTATAACAGATGCAAGCTTGAACTGTTTGGTGGAGATGATATTTAATAAAATAAGTAGAAATCCACTAAAAGTTTTGTTTGGTTATCTTGCAATCCCGAGATAATCGTCTCCATGCTCCAAATCCATTTTAAAGCCATTTTTAAGGCATTTCGCGCATACATGAAATGAACACATTTTTCTCCAAAACTATAACACATGCAAGCTTGTCCTGTTTGGTGGAGATGATATTTAATAAAATAAGTAGAAATCCACTAAAAGTTTTGTTTGGTTATCTTGCAATCCCGAGATAATCGTCTCCATGCTCCAAATCCATTTTAAAGCCATTTTTAAGGCATTTCGCGCATACATGAAATGAACACATTTTTCTCCAAAACTATAACAGATGCAAGCTAGTCCTGTTTGGTGGAGATGATATTTAATAAAATAAGTAGAAATCCACTAAAAGTTTTGTTTGGTTATCTTGCAATCCCGAGATAATCGTCTCCATGCTCCAAATCCATTTTAAAGCCATTTTTAAGGCATTTCGCGCATACATGAAATGAACACATTTTTCTCCAAAACTATAACAGATGCAAGCTTGTCCTGTTTGGTGGAGATGATATTTAATAAAATAAGTAGAAATCCACTAAAAGTTTTGTTTGGTTATCTTGCAATCCCGAGATAATCGTCTCCATGCTCCAAATCCATTTTAAAGCCATTTTTAAGGCATTTCGCGCATACATGAAATGAACACATTTTTCTCCAAAACTATAACAGATGCAAGCTTGTCCTGTTTGGTGGAGATAATATTTAATAAAATAAGTAGAAATCTACTAAAAGTTTCGTTTGTTTATATTGCCATCCTGAGATAATCGTCTCCATGCTCCAAATCCATTTTAAAGCCATTTCAAAGGCATTTTGCGCATACATGAAATGAACACATTTTTCTCCAAAACTATAACACATGCAAGCTTGTCCTGTTTGGTGGAGATGATATTTAATAAAATAAGTAGAAATCCACTAAAAGTTTTGTTTGGTTATCTTGCAATCCCGAGATAATCGTCTCCATGCTCCAAATCCATTTTAAAGCCATTTTTAAGGCATTTCGCGCATACATGAAATGAACACATTTTTCTCCAAAACTATAACAGATGCAAGCTTGTCCTGTTTGGTGGAGATGATATTTAATAAAATAAGTAGAAATCCACTAAAAGTTTTGTTTGGTTATCTTGCAATCCCGAGATAATCGTCTCCATGCTCCAAATCCATTTTAAAGCCATTTTTAAGGCATTTCGCGCATACATGAAATGAACACATTTTTCTCCAAAACTATAACAGATGCAAGCTTGTCCTGTTTGGTGGAGATAATATTTAATAAAATAAGTAGAAATCTACTAAAAGTTTCGTTTGTTTATATTGCCATCCTGAGATAATCGTCTCCATGCTCCAAATCCATTTTAAAGCCATTTCAAAGGCATTTTGCGCATACATGAAATGAACACATTTTTCTCCAAAACTATAACACATGCAAGCTTGTCCTGTTTGGTGGAGATGATATTTAATAAAATAAGTAGAAATCCACTAAAAGTTTTGTTTGGTTATCTTGCAATCCCGAGATAATCGTCTCCATGCTCCAAATCCATTTTAAAGCCATTTTTAAGGCATTTCGCGCATACATGAAATGAACACATTTTTCTCCAAAACTATAACAGATGCAAGCTTGTCCTGTTTGGTGGAGATGATATTTAATAAAATAAGTAGATATCCACTAAAAGTTTTGTTTGGTTATCTTGCAATCCCGAGATAATCGTCTCCATGTTTCAAATCCATTTTAAAGCCATTTTTAAGGCATTTCGCGCATACATGAAATGAACACATTTTTCTCCAAAACTATAACAGATGCAAGCTTGTCCTGTTTGGTGGAGATAATATTTAATAAAATAAGTAGAAATCTACTAAAAGTTTCGTTTGTTTATATTGCCATCCTGAGATAATCGTCTCCATGCTCCAAATCCATTTTAAAGCCATTTCAAAGGCATTTTGCGCATACATGAAATGAACACATTTTTCTCCAAAACTATAACACATGTAAGCTTGTCCTGTTTGGTGGAGATGATATTTAATAAAATAAGTAGAAATACACTAAAAGTTTTGTTTGGTTATCTTGCAATCCCGAGATAATCGTCTCCATGCTCCAAATCCATTTTAAAGCCATTTTTAAGGCATTTCGCGCATACATGAAATGAACACATTTTTCTCCAAAACTATAACACATGCAAGCTTGTCCTGTTTGGTGGAGATGATATTTAATAAAATAAGTAGAAATCCACTAAAAGTTTTGTTTGGTTATCCTGCAATCCCGAGATAATCGTCTCCATGCTCCAAATCCATTTTAAAGCCATTTTTAAGGCATTTCGCGCATACATTAAATGAACACATTTTTCTCCAAAACTATAACAGATGCAAGCTTGTCCTGTTTGGTGGAGATAATATTTAATAAAATAAGTAGAAATCTACTAAAAGTTTCGTTTGTTTATATTGCCATCCTGAGATAATCGTCTCCATGCTCCAAATCCATTTTAAAGCCATTTCAAAGGCATTTTGCGCATACATGAAATGAACACATTTTTCTCCAAAACTATAACACATGCAAGCTTGTCCTGTTTGGTGGAGATGATATTTAATAAAATAAGTAGAAATCCACTAAAAGTTTTGTTTGGTTATCTTGCAATCCCGAGATAATCGTCTCCATGCTCCAAATCCATTTTAAAGCCATTTTTAAGGCATTTCGCGCATACATGAAATGAACACATTTTTCTCCAAAACTATAACAGATGCAAGCTTGTCCTGTTTGGTGGAGATGATATTTAATAAAATAAGTAGATATCCACTAAAAGTTTTGTTTGGTTATCTTGCAATCCCGAGATAATCGTCTCCATGTTTCAAATCCATTTTAAAGCCATTTTTAAGGCATTTCGCGCATACATGAAATGAACACATTTTTCTCCAAAACTATAACAGATGCAAGCTTGTCCTGTTTGGTGGAGATAATATTTAATAAAATAAGTAGAAATCTACTAAAAGTTTCGTTTGTTTATATTGCCATCCTGAGATAATCGTCTCCATGCTCCAAATCCATTTTAAAGCCATTTCAAAGGCATTTTGCGCATACATGAAATGAACACATTTTTCTCCAAAACTATAACACATGTAAGCTTGTCCTGTTTGGTGGAGATGATATTTAATAAAATAAGTAGAAATACACTAAAAGTTTTGTTTGGTTATCTTGCAATCCCGAGATAATCGTCTCCATGCTCCAAATCCATTTTAAAGCCATTTTTAAGGCATTTCGCGCATACATGAAATGAACACATTTTTCTCCAAAACTATAACACATGCAAGCTTGTCCTGTTTGGTGGAGATGATATTTAATAAAATAAGTAGAAATCCACTAAAAGTTTTGTTTGGTTATCCTGCAATCCCGAGATAATCGTCTCCATGCTCCAAATCCATTTTAAAGCCATTTTTAAGGCATTTCGCGCATACATTAAATGAACACATTTTTCTCCAAAACTATAACAGATGCAAGCTTGTCCTGTTTGGTGGAGATAATATTTAATAAAATAAGTAGAAATCTACTAAAAGTTTCGTTTGTTTACATTGCCATCCTGAGATAATCGTCTCCATGCTCCAAATCCATTTTAAAGCCATTTCAAAGGCATTTTGCGCATACATGAAATGAACACATTTTTCTCCAAAACTATAACACATGCAAGCTTGTCCTGTTTGGTGGAGATGATATTTAATAAAATAAGTAGAAATCCACTAAAAGTTTTGTTTGGTTATCTTGCAATCCCGAGATAATCGTCTCCATGCTCCAAATCCATTTTAAAGCCATTTTTAAGGCATTTCGCGCATACATGAAATGAACACATTTTTCTCCAAAACTATAACAGATGAAAGCTTGTCCTGTTTGGTGGAGATGATATTTAATAAAATAAGTAGAAATCCACTAAAAGTTTTGTTTGGTTATCTTGCAATCCCGAGATAATCGTCTCCATGCTCCAAATCCATTTTAAAGCCATTTTTAAGGCATTTCGCGCATACATGAAATGAACACATTTTTCTCCAAAACTATAACAGATGCAAGCTTGTCCTGTTTGGTGGAGATGATATTTAATAAAATAAGTAGAAATCCACTAAAAGTTTTGTTTGGTTATCTTGCAATCCCGAGATAATCGTCTCCATGCTCCAAATCCATTTTAAAGCCATTTTAAGGCATTTCGCGCATACATGAAATGAACACATTTTTCTCCAAAACTATAACAGATGCAAGCTTGTCCTGTTTGGTGGAGATGATATTTAATAAAATAAGTAGAAATCCACTAAAAGTTTTGTTTGGTTATCTTGCAATCCCGAGATAATCGTCTCCATGCTCCAAATCCATTTTAAAGCCATTTTTAAGGCATTTCGCGCATACATGAAATGAACACATTTTTCTCCAAAACTATAACAGATGCAAGCTTGTCCTGTTTGGTGGAGATAATATTTAATAAAATAAGTAGAAATCTACTAAATGTTTCGTTTGTTTATATTGCCATCCTGAGATAATCGTCTCCATGCTCCAAATCCATTTTAAAGCCATTTTAAAGGCATTTTGCGCATACATGAAATGAACACATTTTTCTCCAAAACTATAACACATGCAAGCTTGTCCTGTTTGGTGGAGATGATATTTAATAAAATAAGTAGAAATCCACTAAAAGTTTTGTTTGGTTATCTTGCAATCCCGAGATAATCGTCTCCATGCTCCAAATCCATTTTAAAGCCATTTTTAAGGCATTTCGCGCATACATGAAATGAACACATTTTTCTCCAAAACTATAACAGATGCAAGCTTGTCCTGTTTGGTGGAGATGATATTTAATAAAATAAGTAGAAATCCACTAAAAGTTTTGTTTGGTTATCTTGCAATCCCGAGATAATCGTCTCCATGCTCCAAATCCATTTTAAAGCCATTTTTAAGGCATTTCGCGCATACATGAAATGAACACATTTTTCTCCAAAACTATAACAGATGCAAGCTTGTCCTGTTTGGTGGAGATAATATTTAATAAGATAAGTAGAAATCTACTAAAAGTTTCGTTTGTTTATCTTGCAATCCTGAGATAATCGTCTCCATGCTCCAAATCCATTTTAAAGCCATTTCAAAGACATTTTGCGCATACATGAAATGAACACATTTTTCTCCAAAACTATAACACATGCAAGCTTGTCCTGTTTGGTGGAGATGATATTTAATAAAATAAGTAGAAATCCACTAAAAGTTTTGTTTGGTTATCTTGCAATCCCGAGATAATCGTCTCCATGCTCCAAATCCATTTTAAAGCCATTTTTAAGGCATTTCGCGCATACATGAAATGAACACATTTTTCTCCAAAACTATAACAGATGCAAGCTTGTCCTGTTTGGTGGAGATAATATTTAATAAAATAAGTAGAAATCTACTAAAAGTTTCGTTTGTTTATATTGCCATCCTGAGATAATCGTCTCCATGCTCCAAATCCATTTTAAAGCCATTTCAAAGGCATTTTGCGCATACATGAAATGAACACATTTTTCTCCAAAACTATAACACATGCAAGCTTGTCCTGTTTGGTGGAAATGATATTTAATAAAATAAGTAGAAATCCACTAAAAGTTTTGTTTGGTTATCTTGCAATCCCGAGATAATCGTCTCCATGCTCCAAATCCATTTTAAAGCCATTTTTAAGGCATTTCGCGCATACATGAAATGAACACATTTTTCTCCAAAACTATAACAGATGCAAGCTTGTCCTGTTTGGTGGAGATGATATTTAATAAAATAAGTAGAAATCCACTAAAAGTTTTGTTTGGTTATCTTGCAATCCCGAGATAATCGTCTCCATGCTCCAAATCCATTTTAAAGCCATTTTTAAGGCATTTCGCGCATACATGAAATGAACACATTTTTCTCCAAAACTATAACAGATGCAAGCTTGTCCTGTTTGGTGGAGATGATATTTAATAAAATAAGTAGAAATCCACTAAAAGTTTTGTTTGGTTATCTTGCAATCCCGAGATAATCGTCTCCATGCTCCAAATCCATTTTAAAGCCATTTTTAAGGCATTTCGCGCATACATGAAATGAACACATTTTTCTCCAAAACTATAACAGATGCAAGCTTGTCCTGTTTGGTGGAGATGATATTTAATAAAATAAGTAGAAATCCACTAAAAGTTTTGTTTGGTTATCTTGCAATCCCGAGATAATCGTCTCCATGCTCCAAATCCATTTTAAAGCCATTTTTAAGGCATTTCGCGCATACATGAAATGAACACATTTTTCTCCAAAACTATAACACATGCAAGCTTGTCCTGTTTGGTGGAGATGATATTTAATAAAATAAGTAGAAATCCACTAAAAGTTTTGTTTGGTTATCTTGCAATCCCGAGATAATCGTCTCCATGCTCCAAATCCATTTTAAAGCCATTTTTAAGGCATTTCGCGCATACATGAAATGAACACATTTTTCTCCAAAACTATAACAGATGCAAGCTTGTCCTGTTTGGTGGAGATGATATTTAATAAAATAAGTAGAAATCCACTAAAAGTTTTGTTTGGTTATCTTGCAATCCCGAGATAATCGTCTCCATGCTCCAAATCCATTTTAAAGCCATTTTTAAGGCATTTCGCGCATACATGAAATGAACACATTTTTCTCCAAAACTATAACAGATGCAAGCTTGTCCTGTTTGGTGGAGATGATATTTAATAAAATAAGTAGAAATCCACTAAAAGTTTTGTTTGGTTATCTTGCAATCCCGAGATAATCGTCTCCATGCTCCAAATCCATTTTAAAGCCATTTTTAAGGCATTTCGCGCATACATGAAATGAACACATTTTTCTCCAAAACTATAACAGATGCAAGCTTGTCCTGTTTGGTGGAGATGATATTTAATAAAATAAGTAGAAATCTACTAAAAGTTTTGTTTGGTTATCTTGCAATCCCGAGATAATCGTCTCCATGCTCCAAATCCATTTTAAAGCCATTTTTAAGGCATTTCGCGCATACATGAAATGAACACATTTTTCTCCAAAACTATAACAGATGCAAGCTTGTCCTGTTTGGTGGAGATGATATTTAATAAAATAAGTAGAAATCCACTAAAAGTTTTGTTTGGTTATCTTGCAATCCCGAGATAATCGTCTCCATGCTCCAAATCCATTTTAAAGCCATTTTTAAGGCATTTCGCGCATACATGAAATGAACACATTTTTCTCCAAAACTATAACAGATGCAAGCTTGTCCTGTTTGGTGGAGATGATATTTAATAAAATAAGTAGAAATCCACTAAAAGTTTTGTTTGGTTATCTTGCAATCCCGAGATAATCGTCTCCATGCTCCAAATCCATTTTAAAGCCATTTTTAAGGCATTTCGCGCATACATGAAATGAACACATTTTTCTCCAAAACTATAACAGATGCAAGCTTGTCCTGTTTGGTGGAGATGATATTTAATAAAATAAGTAGAAATCTACTAAAAGTTTTGTTTGGTTATCTTGCAATCCCGAGATAATCGTCTCCATGCTCCAAATCCATTTTAAAGCCATTTTTAAGGCATTTCGCGCATACATGAAATGAACACATTTTTCTCCAAAACTATAACAGATGCAAGCTTGTCCTGTTTGGTGGAGATAATATTTAATAAAATAAGTAGAAATCTACTAAAAGTTTCGTTTGTTTATATTGCCATCCTGAGATAATCGTCTCCATGCTCCAAATCCATTTTAAAGCCATTTCAAAGGCATTTTGCGCATACATGAAATGAACACATTTTTCTCCAAAACTATAACACATGCAAGCTTGTCCTGTTTGGTGGAGATGATATTTAATAAAATAAGTAGAAATCCACTAAAAGTTTTGTTTGGTTATCTTGCAATCCCGAGATAATCGTCTCCATGCTCCAAATCCATTTTAAAGCCATTTTTAAGGCATTTCGCGCATACATGAAATGAACACATTTTTCTCCAAAACTATAACAGATGCAAGCTTGTCCTGTTTGGTGGAGATGATATTTAATAAAATAAGTAGAAATCCACTAAAAGTTTTGTTTGGTTATCTTGCAATCCCGAGATAATCGTCTCCATGCTCCAAATCCATTTTAAAGCCATTTTTAAGGCATTTCGCGCATACATGAAATGAACACATTTTTCTCCAAAACTATAACAGATGCAAGCTTGTGCTGTTTGGTGGAGATAATATTTAATAAAATAGGTAGAAATCTACTAAAAGTTTCGTTTGTTTATATTGCCATCCTGAGATAATCGTCTCCATGCTCCAAATCCATTTTAAAGCCATTTCAAAGGCATTTTGCGCATACATGAAATGAACACATTTTTCTCCAAAACTATAACACATGCAAGCTTGTCCTGTTTGGTGGAGATGATATTTAATAAAATAAGTAGAAATCCACTAAAAGTTTTGTTTGGTTATCTTGCAATCCCGAGATAATCGTCTCCATGCTCCAAATCCATTTTAAAGCCATTTTTAAGGCATTTCGCGCATACATGAAATGAACACATTTTTCTCCAAAACTATAACAGATGCAAGCTTGTCCTGTTTGGTGGAGATAATATTTAATAAAATAAGTAGAAATCTACTAAAAGTTTCGTTTGTTTATATTGCCATCCTGAGATAATCGTCTCCATGCTCCAAATCCATTTTAAAGCCATTTCAAAGGCATTTTGCGCATACATGAAATGAACACATTTTTCTCCAAAACTATAACACATGCAAGCTTGTCCTGTTTGGTGGAGATGATATTTAATAAAATAAGTAGAAATCCACTAAAAGTTTTGTTTGGTTATCTTGCAATCCCGAGATAATCGTCTCCATGCTCCAAATCCATTTTAAAGCCATTTTTAAGGCATTTCGCGCATACATGAAATGAACACATTTTTCTCCAAAACTATAACACATGCAAGCTTGTCCTGTTTGGTGGAGATGATATTTAATAAAATAAGTAGAAATCCACTAAAAGTTTTGTTTGGTTATCTTGCAATCCCGAGATAATCGTCTCCATGCTCCAAATCCATTTTAAAGCCATTTTTAAGGCATTTCGCGCATACATGAAATGAACACATTTTTCTCCAAAACTATAACAGATGCAAGCTTGTCCTGTTTGGTGGAGATGATATTTAATAAAATAAGTAGAAATCCACTAAAAGTTTTGTTTGGTTATCTTGCAATCCCGAGATAATCGTCTCCATGCTCCAAATCCATTTTAAAGCCATTTTTAAGGCATTTCGCGCATACATGAAATGAACACATTTTTCTCCAAAACTATAACAGATGCAAGCTTGTCCTGTTTGGTGGAGATGATATTTAATAAAATAAGTAGAAATCCACTAAAAGTTTTGTTTGGTTATCTTGCAATCCCGAGATAATCGTCTCCATGCTCCAAATCCATTTTAAAGCCATTTTTAAGGCATTTCGCGCATACATGAAATGAACACATTTTTCTCCAAAACTATAACAGATGCAAGCTTGTCCTGTTTGGTGGAGATGATATTTAATAAAATAAGTAGAAATCTACTAAAAGTTTTGTTTGGTTATCTTGCAATCCCGAGATAATCGTCTCCATGCTCCAAATCCATTTTAAAGCCATTTTTAAGGCATTTCGCGCATACATGAAATGAACACATTTTTCTCCAAAACTATAACAGATGCAAGCTTGTCCTGTTTGGTGGAGATGATATTTAATAAAATAAGTAGAAATCCACTAAAAGTTTTGTTTGGTTATCTTGCAATCCCGAGATAATCGTCTCCATGCTCCAAATCCATTTTAAAGCCATTTTTAAGGCATTTCGCGCATACATGAAATGAACACATTTTTCTCCAAAACTATAACAGATGCAAGCTTGTCCTGTTTGGTGGAGATGATATTTAATAAAATAAGTAGAAATCCACTAAAAGTTTTGTTTGGTTATCTTGCAATCCCGAGATAATCGTCTCCATGCTCCAAATCCATTTTAAAGCCATTTTTAAGGCATTTCGCGCATACATGAAATGAACACATTTTTCTCCAAAACTATAACAGATGCAAGCTTGTCCTGTTTGGTGGAGATGATATTTAATAAAATAAGTAGAAATCTACTAAAAGTTTTGTTTGGTTATCTTGCAATCCCGAGATAATCGTCTCCATGCTCCAAATCCATTTTAAAGCCATTTTTAAGGCATTTCGCGCATACATGAAATGAACACATTTTTCTCCAAAACTATAACAGATGCAAGCTTGTCCTGTTTGGTGGAGATAATATTTAATAAAATAAGTAGAAATCTACTAAAAGTTTCGTTTGTTTATATTGCCATCCTGAGATAATCGTCTCCATGCTCCAAATCCATTTTAAAGCCATTTCAAAGGCATTTTGCGCATACATGAAATGAACACATTTTTCTCCAAAACTATAACACATGCAAGCTTGTCCTGTTTGGTGGAGATGATATTTAATAAAATAAGTAGAAATCCACTAAAAGTTTTGTTTGGTTATCTTGCAATCCCGAGATAATCGTCTCCATGCTCCAAATCCATTTTAAAGCCATTTTTAAGGCATTTCGCGCATACATGAAATGAACACATTTTTCTCCAAAACTATAACAGATGCAAGCTTGTCCTGTTTGGTGGAGATGATATTTAATAAAATAAGTAGAAATCCACTAAAAGTTTTGTTTGGTTATCTTGCAATCCCGAGATAATCGTCTCCATGCTCCAAATCCATTTTAAAGCCATTTTTAAGGCATTTCGCGCATACATGAAATGAACACATTTTTCTCCAAAACTATAACAGATGCAAGCTTGTGCTGTTTGGTGGAGATAATATTTAATAAAATAGGTAGAAATCTACTAAAAGTTTCGTTTGTTTATATTGCCATCCTGAGATAATCGTCTCCATGCTCCAAATCCATTTTAAAGCCATTTCAAAGGCATTTTGCGCATACATGAAATGAACACATTTTTCTCCAAAACTATAACACATGCAAGCTTGTCCTGTTTGGTGGAGATGATATTTAATAAAATAAGTAGAAATCCACTAAAAGTTTTGTTTGGTTATCTTGCAATCCCGAGATAATCGTCTCCATGCTCCAAATCCATTTTAAAGCCATTTTTAAGGCATTTCGCGCATACATGAAATGAACACATTTTTCTCCAAAACTATAACAGATGCAAGCTTGTCCTGTTTGGTGGAGATAATATTTAATAAAATAAGTAGAAATCTACTAAAAGTTTCGTTTGTTTATATTGCCATCCTGAGATAATCGTCTCCATGCTCCAAATCCATTTTAAAGCCATTTCAAAGGCATTTTGCGCATACATGAAATGAACACATTTTTCTCCAAAACTATAACACATGCAAGCTTGTCCTGTTTGGTGGAGATGATATTTAATAAAATAAGTAGAAATCCACTAAAAGTTTTGTTTGGTTATCTTGCAATCCCGAGATAATCGTCTCCATGCTCCAAATCCATTTTAAAGCCATTTTTAAGGCATTTCGCGCATACATGAAATGAACACATTTTTCTCCAAAACTATAACAGATGCAAGCTTGTCCTGTTTGGTGGAGATGATATTTAATAAAATAAGTAGAAATCCACTAAAAGTTTTGTTTGGTTATCTTGCAATCCCGAGATAATCGTCTCCATGCTCCAAATCCATTTTAAAGCCATTTTTAAGGCATTTCGCGCATACATGAAATGAACACATTTTTCTCCAAAACTATAACAGATGCAAGCTTGTGCTGTTTGGTGGAGATAATATTTAATAAAATAAGTAGAAATCTACTAAAAGTTTCGTTTGTTTATATTGCCATCCTGAGATAATCGTCTCCATGCTCCAAATCCATTTTAAAGCCATTTCAAAGGCATTTTGCGCATACATGAAATGAACACATTTTTCTCCAAAACTATAACACATGCAAGCTTGTCCTGTTTGGTGGAGATGATATTTAATAAAATAAGTAGAAATCCACTAAAAGTTTTGTTTGGTTATCTTGCAATCCCGAGATAATCGTCTCCATGCTCCAAATCCATTTTAAAGCCATTTTTAAGGCATTTCGCGCAAACATGAAATGAACACATTTTTCTCCAAAACTATAACAGATGCAAGCTTGTCCTGTTTGGTGGAGATGATATTTAATAAAATAAGTAGAAATCCACTAAAAGTTTTGTTTGGTTATCTTGCAATCCCGAGATAATCGTCTCCATGCTCCAAATCCATTTTAAAGCCATTTTTAAGGCATTTCGCGCATACATGAAATGAACACATTTTTCTCCAAAACTATAACAGATGCAAGCTTGTCCTGTTTGGTGGAGATGATATTTAATAAAATAAGTAGAAATCCACTAACAGTTTTGTTTGGTTATCTTGCAATCCCGAGATAATCGTCTCCAGGCTCCAAATCCATTTTAAAGCCATTTTTAAGGCATTTCGCGCATACATGAAATGAACACATTTTTCTCCAAAACTATAACAGATGCAAGCTTGTCCTGTTTGGTGGAGATGATATTTAATAAAATAAGTAGAAATCCACTAAAAGTTTTGTTTGGTTATCTTGCAATCCCGAGATAATCGTCTCCATGCTCCAAATCCATTTTAAAGCCATTTTTAAGGCATTTCGCGCATACATGAAATGAACAAATTTTTCTCCAAAACTATAACAGATGCAAGCTTGTCCTGTTTGGTGGAGATGATATTTAATAAAATAAGTAGAAATCCACTAAAAGTTTTGTTTGGTTATCTTGCAATCCCGAGATAATCGTCTCCATGCTCCAAATCCATTTTAAAGCCATTTTTAAGGCATTTCGCGCATACATGAAATGAACACATTTTTCTCCAAAACTATAACAGATGCAAGCTTGTCCTGTTTGGTGGAGATGATATTTAATAAAATAAGTAGAAATCCACTAAAAGTTTTGTTTGGTTATCTTGCAATCCCGAGATAATCGTCTCCATGCTCCAAATCCATTTTAAAGCCATTTTTAAGGCATTTCGCGCATACATGAAATGAACACATTTTTCTCCAAAACTATAACAGATGCAAGCTTGTCCTGTTTGGTGGAGATAATATTTAATAAAATAAGTAGAAATCTACTAAAAGTTTCGTTTGTTTATATTGCCATCCTGAGATAATCGTCTCCATGCTCCAAATCCATTTTAAAGCCATTTCAAAGGCATTTTGCGCATACATGAAATGAACACATTTTTCTCCAAAACTATAACACATGCAAGCTTGTCCTGTTTGGTGGAGATGATATTTAATAAAATAAGTAGAAATCCACTAAAAGTTTTGTTTGGTTATCTTGCAATCCCGAAATAATCGTCTCCATGCTCCAAATCCATTTTAAAGCCATTTTTAAGGCATTTCGCGCATACATGAAATGAACACATTTTTCTCCAAAACTATAACAGATGCAAGCTTGTCCTGTTTGGTGGAGATGATATTTAATAAAATAAGTAGAAATCCACTAAAAGTTTTGTTTGGTTATCTTGCAATCCCGAGATAATCGTCTCCATGCTCCAAATCCATTTTAAAGCCATTTTTAAGGCATTTTGCGCATACATGAAATGAACACATTTTTCTCCAAAACTATAACAGATGCAAGCTTGTCCTGTTTGGTGGAGATGATATTTAATAAAATAAGTAGAAATCCACTAAAAGTTTTGTTTGGTTATCTTGCAATCCCGAGATAATCGTCTCCATGCTCCAAATCCATTTTAAAGCCATTTTTAAGGCATTTCGCGCATACATGAAATGAACACATTTTTCTCCAAAACTATAACACATGCAAGCTTGTCCTGTTTGGTGGAGATGATATTTAATAAAATAAGTAGAAATCCACTAAAAGTTTTGTTTGGTTATCTTGCAATCCCGAGATAATCGTCTCCATGCTCCAAATCCATTTTAAAGCCATTTTTAAGGCATTTCGCGCATACATGAAATGAACACATTTTTCTCCAAAACTATAACAGATGCAAGCTTGTCCTGTTTGGTGGATATGATATTTAATAAAATAAGTAGAAATCCACTAAAAGTTTTGTTTGGTTATCTTGCAATCCCGAGATAATCGTCTCCATGCTCCAAATCCATTTTAAAGCCATTTTTAAGGCATTTCGCGCATACATGAAATGAACACATTTTTCTCCAAAACTATAACACATGCAAGCTTGTCCTGTTTGGTGGAGATGATATTTAATAAAATAAGTAGAAATCCACTAAAAGTTTTGTTTGGTTATCTTGCAATCCCGAGATAATCGTCTCCATGCTCCAAATCCATTTTAAAGCCATTTTTAAGGCATTTCGCGCATACATGAAATGAACACATTTTTCTCCAAAACTATAACACATGCAAGCTTGTCCTGTTTGGTGGAGATGATATTTAATAAAATAAGTAGAAATCCACTAAAAGTTTTGTTTGGTTATCTTGCAATCCCGAGATAATCGTCTCCATGCTCCAAATCCATTTTAAAGCCATTTTTAAGGCATTTCGCGCATACATGAAATGAACACATTTTTCTCCAAAACTATAACAGATGCAAGCTTGTCCTGTTTGGTGGAGATGATATTTAATAAAATAAGTAGAAATCCACTAAAAGTTTTGTTTGGTTATCTTGCAATCCCGAGATAATCGTCTCCATGCTCCAAATCCATTTTAAAGCCATTTTTAAGGCATTTCGCGCATACATGAAATGAACACATTTTTCTCCAAAACTATAACAGATGCAAGCTTGTCCTGTTTGGTGGAGATGATATTTAATAAAATAAGTAGAAATCCACTAAAAGTTTTGTTTGGTTATCTTGCAATCCCGAGATAATCGTCTCCATGCTCCAAATCCATTTTAAAGCCATTTTTAAGGCATTTCGCGCATACATGAAATGAACACATTTTTCTCCAAAACTATAACAGATGCAAGCTTGTCCTGTTTGGTGGAGATGATATTTAATAAAACAAGTAGAAATCCACTAAAAGTTTTGTTTGGTTATCTTGCAATCCCGAGATAATCGTCTCCATGCTCCAAATCCATTTTAAAGCCATTTTTAAGGCATTTCGCGCATACATGAAATGAACACATTTTTCTCCAAAACTATAACAGATGCAAGCTTGTCCTGTTTGGTGGAGATAATATTTAATAAAATAAGTAGAAATCTACTAAAAGTTTCGTTTGTTTATATTGCCATCCTGAGATAATCGTCTCCATGCTCCAAATCCATTTTAAAGCCATTTCAAAGGCATTTTGCGCATACATGAAATGAACACATTTTTCTCCAAAACTATAACACATGCAAGCTTGTCCTGTTTGGTGGAGATGATATTTAATAAAATAAGTAGAAATCCACTAAAAGTTTTGTTTGGTTATCTTGCAATCCCGAGATAATCGTCTCCATGCTCCAAATCCATTTTAAAGCCATTTTTAAGGCATTTCGCGCATACATGAAATGAACACATTTTTCTCCAAAACTATAACAGATACAAGCTTGAACTGTTTGGTGGAGATGATATTTAATAAAATAAGTAGAAATCCACTAAAAGTTTTGTTTGGTTATCTTGCAATCCCGAGATAATCGTCTCCATGCTCCAAATCCATTTTAAAGCCATTTTTAAGGCATTTCGCGCATACATGAAATGAACACATTTTTCTCCAAAACTATAACACATGCAAGCTTGTCCTGTTTGGTGGAGATGATATTTAATAAAATAAGTAGAAATCCACTAAAAGTTTTGTTTGGTTATCTTGCAATCCCGAGATAATCGTCTCCATGCTCCAAATCCATTTTAAAGCCATTTTTAAGGCATTTCGCGCATACATGAAATGAACACATTTTTCTCCAAAACTATAACAGATGCAAGCTTGTCCTGTTTGGTGGAGATAATATTTAATAAAATAAGTAGAAATCTACTAAAAGTTTTGTTTGTTTATATTGCCATCCTGAGATAATCGTCTCCATGCTCCAAATCCATTTTAAAGCCATTTCAAAGGCATTTTGCGCATACATGAAATGAACACATTTTTCTCCAAAACTATAACACATGCAAGCTTGTCCTGTTTGGTGGAGATGATATTTAATAAAATAAGTAGAAATCCACTAAAAGTTTTGTTTGGTTATCTTGCAATCCCGAGATAATCGTCTCCATGCTCCAAATCCATTTTAAAGCCATTTTTAAGGCATTTCGCGCATACCTGAAATGAACACATTTTTCTCCAAAACTATAACAGATGAAAGCTTGTCCTGTTTGGTGGAGATGATATTTAATAAAATAAGTAGAAATCCACTAAACGTTTTGTTTGGTTATCTTGCAATCCCGAGATAATCGTCTCCATGCTCCAAATCCATTTTAAAGCCATTTTTAAGGCATTTCGCGCATACATGAAATGAACACATTTTTCTCCAAAACTATAACAGATGCAAGCTTGTCCTGTTTGGTGGAGATGATATTTAATAAAATAAGTAGAAATCCACTAAAAGTTTTGTTTGGTTATCTTGCAATCCCGAGATAATCGTCTCCATGCTCCAAATCCATTTTAAAGCCATTTTTAAGGCATTTCGCGCATACATGAAATGAACACATTTTTCTCCAAAACTATAACAGATGCAAGCTTGTCCTGTTTGGTGGAGATGATATTTAATAAAATAAGTAGAATTCCACTAAAAGTTTTGTTTGGTTATCTTGCAATCCCGAGATAATCGTCTCCATGCTCCAAATCCATTTTAAAGCCATTTTTAAGGCATTTCGCGCATACATGAAATGAACACATTTTTCTCCAAAACTATAACAGATGCAAGCTTGTCCTGTTTGGTGGAGATAATATTTAATAAAATAAGTAGAAATCTACTAAAAGTTTCGTTTGTTTATATTGCCATCCTGAGATAATCGTCTCCATGCTCCAAATCCATTTTAAAGCCATTTCAAAGGCATTTTGCGCATACATGAAATGAACACATTTTTCTCCAAAACTATAACACATGCAAGCTTGTCCTGTTTGGTGGAGATGATATTTAATAAAATAAGTAGAAATCCACTAAAAGTTTTGTTTGGTTATCTTGCAATCCCGAGATAATCGTCTCCATGCCCCAAATCCATTTTAAAGCCATTTTTAAGGCATTTCGCGCATACATGAAATGAACACATTTTTCTCCAAAACTATAACAGATGCAAGCTTGTCCTGTTTGGTGGCGATGATATTTAATAAAATAAGTAGAAATCCACTAAAAGTTTTGTTTGGTTATCTTGCAATCCCGAGATAATCGTCTCCATGCTCCAAATCCATTTTAAAGCCATTTTTAAGGCATTTCGCGCATACATGAAATGAACACATTTTTCTCCAAAACTATAACACATGCAAGCTTGTCCTGTTTGGTGGAGATGATATTTAATAAAATAAGTAGAAATCCACTAAAAGTTTTGTTTGGTTATCTTGCAATCCCGAGATAATCGTCTCCATGCTCCAAATCCATTTTAAAGCCATTTTTAAGGCATTTCGCGCATACATGAAATGAACACATTTTTCTCCAAAACTATAACACATGCAAGCTTGTCCTGTTTGGTGGAGATGATATTTAATAAAATAAGTAGAAATCCACTAAAAGTTTTGTTTGGTTATCTTGCAATCCCGAGATAATCGTCTCCATGCTCCAAATCCATTTTAAAGCCATTTTAAGGCATTTCGCGCATACATGAAATGAACACATTTTTCTCCAAAACTATAACAGATGCAAGCTTGTCCTGTTTGGTGGAGATGATATTTAATAAAATAAGTAGAAATCCACTAAAAGTTTTGTTTGGTTATCTTGCGATCCCGAGATAATCGTCTCCATGCTCCAAATCCATTTTAAAGCCATTTTTAAGGCATTTCGCGCATACATGAAATGAACACATTTTTCTCCAAAACTATAACAGATGCAAGCTTGTCCTGTTTGGTGGAGATAATATTTAATAAAATAAGTAGAAATCTACTAAAAGTTTCGTTTGTTTATATTGCCATCCTGAGATAATCGTCTCCATGCTCCAAATCCATTTTAAAGCCATTTCAAAGGCATTTTGCGCATACATGAAATGAACACATTTTTCTCCAAAACTATAACACATGCAAGCTTGTCCTGTTTGGTGGAGATGATATTTAATAAAATAAGTAGAAATCCACTAAAAGTTTTGTTTGGTTATCTTGCAATCCCGAGATAATCGTCTCCATGCTCCAAATCCATTTTAAAGCCATTTTAAGGCATTTCGCGCATACATGAAATGAACACATTTTTCTCCAAAACTATAACAGATGCAAGCTTGTCCTGTTTGGTGGAGATGATATTTAATAAAATAAGTAGAAATCCACTAAAAGTTTTGTTTGGTTATCTTGCGATCCCGAGATAATCGTCTCCATGCTCCAAATCCATTTTAAAGCCATTTTTAAGGCATTTCGCGCATACATGAAATGAACACATTTTTCTCCAAAACTATAACAGATGCAAGCTTGTCCTGTTTGGTGGAGATAATATTTAATAAAATAAGTAGAAATCTACTAAAAGTTTCGTTTGTTTATATTGCCATCCTGAGATAATCGTCTCCATGCTCCAAATCCATTTTAAAGCCATTTCAAAGGCATTTTGCGCATACATGAAATGAACACATTTTTCTCCAAAACTATAACACATGCAAGCTTGTCCTGTTTGGTGGAGATGATATTTAATAAAATAAGTAGAAATCCACTAAAAGTTTTGTTTGGTTATCTTGCAATCCCGAGATAATCGTCTCCATGCTCCAAATCCATTTTAAAGCCATTTTTAAGGCATTTCGCGCATACATGAAATGAACACATTTTTCTCCAAAACTATAACAGATGCAAGCTTGTCCTGTTTGGTGGCGATGATATTTAATAAAATAAGTAGAAATCCACTAAAAGGTTTGTTTGCTTATCTTGCAATCCCGAGATAATCGTCTCCATGCTCCAAATCCATTTTAAAGCCATTTTTAAGGCATTTCGCGCATACATGAAATGAACACATTTTTCTCCAAAACTATAACACATGCAAGCTTGTCCTGTTTGGTGGAGATGATATTTAATAAAATAAGTAGAAATCCACTAAAAGTTTTGTTTGGTTATCTTGCAATCCCGAGATAATCGTCTCCATGCTCCAAATCCATTTTAAAGCCATTTTTAAGGCATTTCGCGCATACATGAAATGAACACATTTTTCTCCAAAACTATAACACATGCAAGCTTGTCCTGTTTGGTGGAGATGATATTTAATAAAATAAGTAGAAATCCACTAAAAGTTTTGTTTGGTTATCTTGCAATCCCGAGATAATCGTCTCCATGCTCCAAATCCATTTTAAAGCCATTTTTAAGGCATTTCGCGCATACATGAAATGAACACATTTTTCTCCAAAACTATAACACATGCAAGCTTGTCCTGTTTGGTGGAGATGATATTTAATAAAATAAGTAGAAATCCACTAAAAGTTTTGTTTGGTTATCTTGCAATCCCGAGATAATCGTCTCCATGCTCCAAATCCATTTTAAAGCCATTTTTAAGGCATTTCGCGCATACATGAAATGAACACATTTTTCTCCAAAACTATAACAGATGCAAGCTTGTCCTGTTTGGTGGAGATGATATTTAATAAAATAAGTAGAAATCCACTAAAAGTTTTGTTTGGTTATCTTGCAATCCCGAGATAATCGTCTCCATGCTCCAAATCCATTTTAAAGCCATTTTTAAGGCATTTCGCGCATACATGAAATGAACACATTTTTCTCCAAAACTATAACACATGCAAGCTTGTCCTGTTTGGTGGAGATGATATTTAATAAAATAAGTAGAAATCCACTAAAAGTTTTGTTTGGTTATCTTGCAATCCCGAGATAATCGTCTCCATGCTCCAAATCCATTTTAAAGCCATTTTTAAGGCATTTCGCGCATACATGAAATGAACACATTTTTCTCCAAAACTATAACACATGCAAGCTTGTCCTGTTTGGTGGAGATGATATTTAATAAAATAAGTAGAAATCCACTAAAAGTTTTGTTTGGTTATCTTGCAATCCCGAGATAATCGTCTCCATGCTCCAAATCCATTTTAAAGCCATTTTTAAGGCATTTCGCGCATACATGAAATGAACACATTTTTCTCCAAAACTATAACACATGCAAGCTTGTCCTGTTTGGTGGAGATGATATTTAATAAAATAAGTAGAAATCCACTAAAAGTTTTGTTTGGTTATCTTGCAATCCCGAGATAATCGTCTCCATGCTCCAAATCCATTTTAAAGCCATTTTTAAGGCATTTCGCGCATACATGAAATGAACACATTTTTCTCCAAAACTATAACAGATGCAAGCTTGTCCTGTTTGGTGGAGATGATATTTAATAAAATAAGTAGAAATCCACTAAAAGTTTTGTTTGGTTATCTTGCAATCCCGAGATAATCGTCTCCATGCTCCAAATCCATTTTAAAGCCATTTTTAAGGCATTTCGCGCATACATGAAATGAACACATTTTTCTCCAAAACTATAACAGATGCAAGCTTGTCCTGTTTGGTGGAGATGATATTTAATAAAATAAGTAGAAATCCACTAAAAGTTTTGTTTGGTTATCTTGCAATCCCGAGATAATCGTCTCCATGCTCCAAATCCATTTTAAAGCCATTTTTAAGGCATTTCGCGCATACATGAAATGAACACATTTTTCTCCAAAACTATAACACATGCAAGCTTGTCCTGTTTGGTGGAGATGATATTTAATAAAATAAGTAGAAATCCACTAAAAGTTTTGTTTGGTTATCTTGCAATCCCGAGATAATCGTCTCCATGCTCCAAATCCATTTTAAAGCCATTTTTAAGGCATTTCGCGCATACATGAAATGAACACATTTTTCTCCAAAACTATAACACATGCAAGCTTGTCCTGTTTGGTGGAGATGATATTTAATAAAATAAGTAGAAATCCACTAAAAGTTTTGTTTGGTTATCTTGCAATCCCGAGATAATCGTCTCCATGCTCCAAATCCATTTTAAAGCCATTTTTAAGGCATTTCGCGCATACATGAAATGAACACATTTTTCTCCAAAACTATAACACATGCAAGCTTGTCCTGTTTGGTGGAGATGATATTTAATAAAATAAGTAGAAATCCACTAAAAGTTTTGTTTGGTTATCTTGCAATCCCGAGATAATCGTCTCCATGCTCCAAATCCATTTTAAAGCCATTTTTAAGGCATTTCGCGCATACATGAAATGAACACATTTTTCTCCAAAACTATAACAGATGCAAGCTTGTCCTGTTTGGTGGAGATGATATTTAATAAAATAAGTAGAAATCCACTAAAAGTTTTGTTTGGTTATCTTGCAATCCCGAGATAATCGTCTCCATGCTCCAAATCCATTTTAAAGCCATTTTTAAGGCATTTCGCGCATACATGAAATGAACACATTTTTCTCCAAAACTATAACAGATGCAAGCTTGTCCTGTTTGGTGGAGATGATATTTAATAAAATAAGTAGAAATCCACTAAAAGTTTTGTTTGGTTATCTTGCAATCCCGAGATAATCGTCTCCATGCTCCAAATCCATTTTAAAGCCATTTTTAAGGCATTTCGCGCATACATGAAATGAACACATTTTTCTCCAAAACTATAACAGATGCAAGCTTGTCCTGTTTGGTGGAGATGATATTTAATAAAATAAGTAGAAATCCACTAAAAGTTTTGTTTGGTTATCTTGCAATCCCGAGATAATCGTCTCCATGCTCCAAATCCATTTTAAAGCCATTTTTAAGGCATTTCGCGCATACATGAAATGAACACATTTTTCTCCAAAACTATAACAGATGCAAGCTTGAACTGTTTGGTGGAGATGATATTTAATAAAATAAGTAGAAATCCACTAAAAGTTTTGTTTGGTTATCTTGCAATCCCGAGATAATCGTCTCCATGCTCCAAATCCATTTTAAAGCCATTTTTAAGGCATTTCGCGCATACATGAAATGAACACATTTTTCTCCAAAACTATAACACATGCAAGCTTGTCCTGTTTGGTGGAGATGATATTTAATAAAATAAGTAGAAATCCACTAAAAGTTTTGTTTGGTTATCTTGCAATCCCGAGATAATCGTCTCCATGCTCCAAATCCATTTTAAAGCCATTTTTAAGGCATTTCGCGCATACATGAAATGAACACATTTTTCTCCAAAACTATAACACATGCAAGCTTGTCCTGTTTGGTGGAGATGATATTTAATAAAATAAGTAGAAATCCACTAAAAGTTTTGTTTGGTTATCTTGCAATCCCGAGATAATCGTCTCCATGCTCCAAATCCATTTTAAAGCCATTTTTAAGGCATTTCGCGCATACATGAAATGAACACATTTTTCTCCAAAACTATAACAGATGCAAGCTTGTCCTGTTTGGTGGAGATGATATTTAATAAAATAAGTAGAAATCCACTAAAAGTTTTGTTTGGTTATCTTGCAATCCCGAGATAATCGTCTCCATGCTCCAAATCCATTTTAAAGCCATTTTTAAGGCATTTCGCGCATACATGAAATGAACACATTTTTCTCCAAAACTATAACAGATGCAAGCTTGTCCTGTTTGGTGGAGATGATATTTAATAAAATAAGTAGAAATCCACTAAAAGTTTTGTTTGGTTATCTTGCAATCCCGAGATAATCGTCTCCATGCTCCAAATCCATTTTAAAGCCATTTTTAAGGCATTTCGCGCATACATGAAATGAACACATTTTTCTCCAAAACTATAACACATGCAAGCTTGTCCTGTTTGGTGGAGATGATATTTAATAAAATAAGTAGAAATCCACTAAAAGTTTTGTTTGGTTATCTTGCAATCCCGAGATAATCGTCTCCATGCTCCAAATCCATTTTAAAGCCATTTTTAAGGCATTTCGCGCATACATAAAATGAACACATTTTTCTCCAAAACTATAACACAGGCAAGCTTGTCCTGTTTGGTGGAGATGATATTTAATAAAATAAGTAGAAATCCACTAAAAGTTTTGTTTGGTTATCTTGCAATCCCGAGATAATCGTCTCCATGCTCCAAATCCATTTTAAAGCCATTTTTAAGGCATTTCGCGCATACATGAAATGAACACATTTTTCTCCAAAACTATAACACATGCAAGCTTGTCCTGTTTGGTGGAGATGATATTTAATAAAATAAGTAGAAATCCACTAAAAGTTTTGTTTGGTTATCTTGCAATCCCGAGATAATCGTCTCCATGCTCCAAATCCATTTTAAAGCCATTTTTAAGGCATTTCGCGCATACATGAAATGAACACATTTTTCTCCAAAACTATAACAGATGCAAGCTTGTCCTGTTTGGTGGAGATGATATTTAATAAAATAAGTAGAAATCCACTAAAAGTTTTGTTTGGTTATCTTGCAATCCCGAGATAATCGTCTCCATGCTCCAAATCCATTTTAAAGCCATTTTTAAGGCATTTCGCGCATACATGAAATGAACACATTTTTCTCCAAAACTATAACAGATGCAAGCTTGTCCTGTTTGGTGGAGATGATATTTAATAAAATAAGTAGAAATCCACTAAAAGTTTTGTTTGGTTATCTTGCAATCCCGAGATAATCGTCTCCATGCTCCAAATCCATTTTAAAGCCATTTTTAAGGCATTTCGCGCATACATGAAATGAACACATTTTTCTCCAAAACTATAACAGATGCAAGCTTGTCCTGTTTGGTGGAGATGATATTTAATAAAATAAGTAGAAATCCACTAAAAGTTTTGTTTGGTTATCTTGCAATCCCGAGATAATCGTCTCCATGCTCCAAATCCATTTTAAAGCCATTTTTAAGGCATTTCGCGCATACATGAAATGAACACATTTTTCTCCAAAACTATAACAGATGCAAGCTTGAACTGTTTGGTGGAGATGATATTTAATAAAATAAGTAGAAATCCACTAAAAGTTTTGTTTGGTTATCTTGCAATCCCGAGATAATCGTCTCCATGCTCCAAATCCATTTTAAAGCCATTTTTAAGGCATTTCGCGCATACATGAAATGAACACATTTTTCTCCAAAACTATAACACATGCAAGCTTGTCCTGTTTGGTGGAGATGATATTTAATAAAATAAGTAGAAATCCACTAAAAGTTTTGTTTGGTTATCTTGCAATCCCGAGATAATCGTCTCCATGCTCCAAATCCATTTTAAAGCCATTTTTAAGGCATTTCGCGCATACATGAAATGAACACATTTTTCTCCAAAACTATAACAGATGCAAGCTAGTCCTGTTTGGTGGAGATGATATTTAATAAAATAAGTAGAAATCCACTAAAAGTTTTGTTTGGTTATCTTGCAATCCCGAGATAATCGTCTCCATGCTCCAAATCCATTTTAAAGCCATTTTTAAGGCATTTCGCGCATACATGAAATGAACACATTTTTCTCCAAAACTATAACAGATGCAAGCTTGTCCTGTTTGGTGGAGATGATATTTAATAAAATAAGTAGAAATCCACTAAAAGTTTTGTTTGGTTATCTTGCAATCCCGAGATAATCGTCTCCATGCTCCAAATCCATTTTAAAGCCATTTTTAAGGCATTTCGCGCATACATGAAATGAACACATTTTTCTCCAAAACTATAACAGATGCAAGCTTGTCCTGTTTGGTGGAGATAATATTTAATAAAATAAGTAGAAATCTACTAAAAGTTTCGTTTGTTTATATTGCCATCCTGAGATAATCGTCTCCATGCTCCAAATCCATTTTAAAGCCATTTCAAAGGCATTTTGCGCATACATGAAATGAACACATTTTTCTCCAAAACTATAACACATGCAAGCTTGTCCTGTTTGGTGGAGATGATATTTAATAAAATAAGTAGAAATCCACTAAAAGTTTTGTTTGGTTATCTTGCAATCCCGAGATAATCGTCTCCATGCTCCAAATCCATTTTAAAGCCATTTTTAAGGCATTTCGCGCATACATGAAATGAACACATTTTTCTCCAAAACTATAACAGATGCAAGCTTGTCCTGTTTGGTGGAGATGATATTTAATAAAATAAGTAGAAATCCACTAAAAGTTTTGTTTGGTTATCTTGCAATCCCGAGATAATCGTCTCCATGCTCCAAATCCATTTTAAAGCCATTTTTAAGGCATTTCGCGCATACATGAAATGAACACATTTTTCTCCAAAACTATAACAGATGCAAGCTTGTCCTGTTTGGTGGAGATAATATTTAATAAAATAAGTAGAAATCTACTAAAAGTTTCGTTTGTTTATATTGCCATCCTGAGATAATCGTCTCCATGCTCCAAATCCATTTTAAAGCCATTTCAAAGGCATTTTGCGCATACATGAAATGAACACATTTTTCTCCAAAACTATAACACATGCAAGCTTGTCCTGTTTGGTGGAGATGATATTTAATAAAATAAGTAGAAATCCACTAAAAGTTTTGTTTGGTTATCTTGCAATCCCGAGATAATCGTCTCCATGCTCCAAATCCATTTTAAAGCCATTTTTAAGGCATTTCGCGCATACATGAAATGAACACATTTTTCTCCAAAACTATAACAGATGCAAGCTTGTCCTGTTTGGTGGAGATGATATTTAATAAAATAAGTAGATATCCACTAAAAGTTTTGTTTGGTTATCTTGCAATCCCGAGATAATCGTCTCCATGTTTCAAATCCATTTTAAAGCCATTTTTAAGGCATTTCGCGCATACATGAAATGAACACATTTTTCTCCAAAACTATAACAGATGCAAGCTTGTCCTGTTTGGTGGAGATAATATTTAATAAAATAAGTAGAAATCTACTAAAAGTTTCGTTTGTTTATATTGCCATCCTGAGATAATCGTCTCCATGCTCCAAATCCATTTTAAAGCCATTTCAAAGGCATTTTGCGCATACATGAAATGAACACATTTTTCTCCAAAACTATAACACATGCAAGCTTGTCCTGTTTGGTGGAGATGATATTTAATAAAATAAGTAGAAATCCACTAAAAGTTTTGTTTGGTTATCTTGCAATCCCGAGATAATCGTCTCCATGCTCCAAATCCATTTTAAAGCCATTTTTAAGGCATTTCGCGCATACATGAAATGAACACATTTTTCTCCAAAACTATAACAGATGAAAGCTTGTCCTGTTTGGTGGAGATGATATTTAATAAAATAAGTAGAAATCCACTAAAAGTTTTGTTTGGTTATCTTGCAATCCCGAGATAATCGTCTCCATGCTCCAAATCCATTTTAAAGCCATTTTTAAGGCATTTCGCGCATACATGAAATGAACACATTTTTCTCCAAAACTATAACAGATGCAAGCTTGTCCTGTTTGGTGGAGATGATATTTAATAAAATAAGTAGAAATCCACTAAAAGTTTTGTTTGGTTATCTTGCAATCCCGAGATAATCGTCTCCATGCTCCAAATCCATTTTAAAGCCATTTTTAAGGCATTTCGCGCATACATGAAATGAACACATTTTTCTCCAAAACTATAACAGATGCAAGCTTGTCCTGTTTGGTGGAGATGATATTTAATAAAATAAGTAGAAATCCACTAAAAGTTTTGTTTGGTTATCTTGCAATCCCGAGATAATCGTCTCCATGCTCCAAATCCATTTTAAAGCCATTTTTAAGGCATTTCGCGCATACATGAAATGAACACATTTTTCTCCAAAACTATAACAGATGCAAGCTTGTCCTGTTTGGTGGAGATAATATTTAATAAAATAAGTAGAAATCTACTAAAAGTTTCGTTTGTTTATATTGCCATCCTGAGATAATCGTCTCCATGCTCCAAATCCATTTTAAAGCCATTTTAAAGGCATTTTGCGCATACATGAAATGAACACATTTTTCTCCAAAACTATAACACATGCAAGCTTGTCCTGTTTGGTGGAGATGATATTTAATAAAATAAGTAGAAATCCACTAAAAGTTTTGTTTGGTTATCTTGCAATCCCGAGATAATCGTCTCCATGCTCCAAATCCATTTTAAAGCCATTTTTAAGGCATTTCGCGCATACATGAAATGAACACATTTTTCTCCAAAACTATAACAGATGCAAGCTTGTCCTGTTTGGTGGAGATGATATTTAATAAAATAAGTAGAAATCCACTAAAAGTTTTGTTTGGTTATCTTGCAATCCCGAGATAATCGTCTCCATGCTCCAAATCCATTTTAAAGCCATTTTTAAGGCATTTCGCGCATACATGAAATGAACACATTTTTCTCCAAAACTATAACAGATGCAAGCTTGTCCTGTTTGGTGGAGATAATATTTAATAAGATAAGTAGAAATCTACTAAAAGTTTCGTTTGTTTATCTTGCAATCCTGAGATAATCGTCTCCATGCTCCAAATCCATTTTAAAGCCATTTCAAAGACATTTTGCGCATACATGAAATGAACACATTTTTCTCCAAAACTATAACACATGCAAGCTTGTCCTGTTTGGTGGAGATGATATTTAATAAAATAAGTAGAAATCCACTAAAAGTTTTGTTTGGTTATCTTGCAATCCCGAGATAATCGTCTCCATGCTCCAAATCCATTTTAAAGCCATTTTTAAGGCATTTCGCGCATACATGAAATGAACACATTTTTCTCCAAAACTATAACAGATGCAAGCTTGTCCTGTTTGGTGGAGATAATATTTAATAAAATAAGTAGAAATCTACTAAAAGTTTCGTTTGTTTATATTGCCATCCTGAGATAATCGTCTCCATGCTCCAAATCCATTTTAAAGCCATTTCAAAGGCATTTTGCGCATACATGAAATGAACACATTTTTCTCCAAAACTATAACACATGCAAGCTTGTCCTGTTTGGTGGAGATGATATTTAATAAAATAAGTAGAAATCCACTAAAAGTTTTGTTTGGTTATCTTGCAATCCCGAGATAATCGTCTCCATGCTCCAAATCCATTTTAAAGCCATTTTTAAGGCATTTCGCGCATACATGAAATGAACACATTTTTCTCCAAAACTATAACAGATGCAAGCTTGTCCTGTTTGGTGGAGATGATATTTAATAAAATAAGTAGAAATCCACTAAAAGTTTTGTTTGGTTATCTTGCAATCCCGAGATAATCGTCTCCATGCTCCAAATCCATTTTAAAGCCATTTTTAAGGCATTTCGCGCATACATGAAATGAACACATTTTTCTCCAAAACTATAACAGATGCAAGCTTGTCCTGTTTGGTGGAGATGATATTTAATAAAATAAGTAGAAATCCACTAAAAGTTTTGTTTGGTTATCTTGCAATCCCGAGATAATCGTCTCCATGCTCCAAATCCATTTTAAAGCCATTTTTAAGGCATTTCGCGCATACATGAAATGAACACATTTTTCTCCAAAACTATAACAGATGCAAGCTTGTCCTGTTTGGTGGAGATGATATTTAATAAAATAAGTAGAAATCCACTAAAAGTTTTGTTTGGTTATCTTGCAATCCCGAGATAATCGTCTCCATGCTCCAAATCCATTTTAAAGCCATTTTTAAGGCATTTCGCGCATACATGAAATGAACACATTTTTCTCCAAAACTATAACACATGCAAGCTTGTCCTGTTTGGTGGAGATGATATTTAATAAAATAAGTAGAAATCCACTAAAAGTTTTGTTTGGTTATCTTGCAATCCCGAGATAATCGTCTCCATGCTCCAAATCCATTTTAAAGCCATTTTTAAGGCATTTCGCGCATACATGAAATGAACACATTTTTCTCCAAAACTATAACAGATGCAAGCTTGTCCTGTTTGGTGGAGATGATATTTAATAAAATAAGTAGAAATCCACTAAAAGTTTTGTTTGGTTATCTTGCAATCCCGAGATAATCGTCTCCATGCTCCAAATCCATTTTAAAGCCATTTTTAAGGCATTTCGCGCATACATGAAATGAACACATTTTTCTCCAAAACTATAACAGATGCAAGCTTGTCCTGTTTGGTGGAGATGATATTTAATAAAATAAGTAGAAATCCACTAAAAGTTTTGTTTGGTTATCTTGCAATCCCGAGATAATCGTCTCCGTGCTCCAAATCCATTTTAAAGCCATTTTTAAGGCATTTCGCGCATACATGAAATGAACACATTTTTCTCCAAAACTATAACAGATGCAAGCTTGTCCTGTTTGGTGGAGATGATATTTAATAAAATAAGTAGAAATCTACTAAAAGTTTTGTTTGGTTATCTTGCAATCCCGAGATAATCGTCTCCATGCTCCAAATCCATTTTAAAGCCATTTTTAAGGCATTTCGCGCATACATGAAATGAACACATTTTTCTCCAAAACTATAACAGATGCAAGCTTGTCCTGTTTGGTGGAGATGATATTTAATAAAATAAGTAGAAATCCACTAAAAGTTTTGTTTGGTTATCTTGCAATCCCGAGATAATCGTCTCCATGCTCCAAATCCATTTTAAAGCCATTTTTAAGGCATTTCGCGCATACATGAAATGAACACATTTTTCTCCAAAACTATAACAGATGCAAGCTTGTCCTGTTTGGTGGAGATGATATTTAATAAAATAAGTAGAAATCCACTAAAAGTTTTGTTTGGTTATCTTGCAATCCCGAGATAATCGTCTCCATGCTCCAAATCCATTTTAAAGCCATTTTTAAGGCATTTCGCGCATACATGAAATGAACACATTTTTCTCCAAAACTATAACAGATGCAAGCTTGTCCTGTTTGGTGGAGATGATATTTAATAAAATAAGTAGAAATCTACTAAAAGTTTTGTTTGGTTATCTTGCAATCCCGAGATAATCGTCTCCATGCTCCAAATCCATTTTAAAGCCATTTTTAAGGCATTTCGCGCATACATGAAATGAACACATTTTTCTCCAAAACTATAACAGATGCAAGCTTGTCCTGTTTGGTGGAGATAATATTTAATAAAATAAGTAGAAATCTACTAAAAGTTTCGTTTGTTTATATTGCCATCCTGAGATAATCGTCTCCATGCTCCAAATCCATTTTAAAGCCATTTCAAAGGCATTTTGCGCATACATGAAATGAACACATTTTTCTCCAAAACTATAACACATGCAAGCTTGTCCTGTTTGGTGGAGATGATATTTAATAAAATAAGTAGAAATCCACTAAAAGTTTTGTTTGGTTATCTTGCAATCCCGAGATAATCGTCTCCATGCTCCAAATCCATTTTAAAGCCATTTTTAAGGCATTTCGCGCATACATGAAATGAACACATTTTTCTCCAAAACTATAACAGATGCAAGCTTGTCCTGTTTGGTGGAGATGATATTTAATAAAATAAGTAGAAATCCACTAAAAGTTTTGTTTGGTTATCTTGCAATCCCGAGATAATCGTCTCCATGCTCCAAATCCATTTTAAAGCCATTTTTAAGGCATTTCGCGCATACATGAAATGAACACATTTTTCTCCAAAACTATAACAGATGCAAGCTTGTGCTGTTTGGTGGAGATAATATTTAATAAAATAAGTAGAAATCTACTAAAAGTTTCGTTTGTTTATATTGCCATCCTGAGATAATCGTCTCCATGCTCCAAATCCATTTTAAAGCCATTTCAAAGGCATTTTGCGCATACATGAAATGAACACATTTTTCTCCAAAACTATAACACATGCAAGCTTGTCCTGTTTGGTGGAGATGATATTTAATAAAATAAGTAGAAATCCACTAAAAGTTTTGTTTGGTTATCTTGCAATCCCGAGATAATCGTCTCCATGCTCCAAATCCATTTTAAAGCCATTTTTAAGGCATTTCGCGCATACATGAAATGAACACATTTTTCTCCAAAACTATAACAGATGCAAGCTTGTCCTGTTTGGTGGAGATAATATTTAATAAAATAAGTAGAAATCTACTAAAAGTTTCGTTTGTTTATATTGCCATCCTGAGATAATCGTCTCCATGCTCCAAATCCATTTTAAAGCCATTTCAAAGGCATTTTGCGCATACATGAAATGAACACATTTTTCTCCAAAACTATAACACATGCAAGCTTGTCCTGTTTGGTGGAGATGATATTTAATAAAATAAGTAGAAATCCACTAAAAGTTTTGTTTGGTTATCTTGCAATCCCGAGATAATCGTCTCCATGCTCCAAATCCATTTTAAAGCCATTTTTAAGGCATTTCGCGCATACATGAAATGAACACATTTTTCTCCAAAACTATAACAGATGCAAGCTTGTCCTGTTTGGTGGAGATGATATTTAATAAAATAAGTAGAAATCCACTAAAAGTTTTGTTTGGTTATCTTGCAATCCCGAGATAATCGTCTCCATGCTCCAAATCCATTTTAAAGCCATTTTTAAGGCATTTCGCGCATACATGAAATGAACACATTTTTCTCCAAAACTATAACAGATGCAAGCTTGTGCTGTTTGGTGGAGATAATATTTAATAAAATAAGTAGAAATCTACTAAAAGTTTCGTTTGTTTATATTGCCATCCTGAGATAATCGTCTCCATGCTCCAAATCCATTTTAAAGCCATTTCAAAGGCATTTTGCGCATACATGAAATGAACACATTTTTCTCCAAAACTATAACACATGCAAGCTTGTCCTGTTTGGTGGAGATGATATTTAATAAAATAAGTAGAAATCCACTAAAAGTTTTGTTTGGTTATCTTGCAATCCCGAGATAATCGTCTCCATGCTCCAAATCCATTTTAAAGCCATTTTTAAGGCATTTCGCGCAAACATGAAATGAACACATTTTTCTCCAAAACTATAACAGATGCAAGCTTGTCCTGTTTGGTGGAGATGATATTTAATAAAATAAGTAGAAATCCACTAAAAGTTTTGTTTGGTTATCTTGCAATCCCGAGATAATCGTCTCCATGCTCCAAATCCATTTTAAAGCCATTTTTAAGGCATTTCGCGCATACATGAAATGAACACATTTTTCTCCAAAACTATAACAGATGCAAGCTTGTCCTGTTTGGTGGAGATGATATTTAATAAAATAAGTAGAAATCCACTAACAGTTTTGTTTGGTTATCTTGCAATCCCGAGATAATCGTCTCCAGGCTCCAAATCCATTTTAAAGCCATTTTTAAGGCATTTCGCGCATACATGAAATGAACACATTTTTCTCCAAAACTATAACAGATGCAAGCTTGTCCTGTTTGGTGGAGATGATATTTAATAAAATAAGTAGAAATCCACTAAAAGTTTTGTTTGGTTATCTTGCAATCCCGAGATAATCGTCTCCATGCTCCAAATCCATTTTAAAGCCATTTTTAAGGCATTTCGCGCATACATGAAATGAACAAATTTTTCTCCAAAACTATAACAGATGCAAGCTTGTCCTGTTTGGTGGAGATGATATTTAATAAAATAAGTAGAAATCCACTAAAAGTTTTGTTTGGTTATCTTGCAATCCCGAGATAATCGTCTCCATGCTCCAAATCCATTTTAAAGCCATTTTTAAGGCATTTCGCGCATACATGAAATGAACACATTTTTCTCCAAAACTATAACAGATGCAAGCTTGTCCTGTTTGGTGGAGATGATATTTAATAAAATAAGTAGAAATCCACTAAAAGTTTTGTTTGGTTATCTTGCAATCCCGAGATAATCGTCTCCATGCTCCAAATCCATTTTAAAGCCATTTTTAAGGCATTTCGCGCATACATGAAATGAACACATTTTTCTCCAAAACTATAACAGATGCAAGCTTGTCCTGTTTGGTGGAGATGATATTTAATAAAATAAGTAGAAATCCACTAAAAGTTTTGTTTGGTTATCTTGCAATCCCGAGATAATCGTCTCCATGCTCCAAATCCATTTTAAAGCCATTTTTAAGGCATTTCGCGCATACATGAAATGAACACATTTTTCTCCAAAACTATAACACATGCAAGCTTGTCCTGTTTGGTGGAGATGATATTTAATAAAATAAGTAGAAATCCACTAAAAGTTTTGTTTGGTTATCTTGCAATCCCGAGATAATCGTCTCCATGCTCCAAATCCATTTTAAAGCCATTTTTAAGGCATTTCGCGCATACATGAAATGAACACATTTTTCTCCAAAACTATAACAGATGCAAGCTTGTCCTGTTTGGTGGATATGATATTTAATAAAATAAGTAGAAATCCACTAAAAGTTTTGTTTGGTTATCTTGCAATCCCGAGATAATCGTCTCCATGCTCCAAATCCATTTTAAAGCCATTTTTAAGGCATTTCGCGCATACATGAAATGAACACATTTTTCTCCAAAACTATAACACATGCAAGCTTGTCCTGTTTGGTGGAGATGATATTTAATAAAATAAGTAGAAATCCACTAAAAGTTTTGTTTGGTTATCTTGCAATCCCGAGATAATCGTCTCCATGCTCCAAATCCATTTTAAAGCCATTTTTAAGGCATTTCGCGCATACATGAAATGAACACATTTTTCTCCAAAACTATAACACATGCAAGCTTGTCCTGTTTGGTGGAGATGATATTTAATAAAATAAGTAGAAATCCACTAAAAGTTTTGTTTGGTTATCTTGCAATCCCGAGATAATCATCTCCATGCTCCAAATCCATTTTAAAGCCATTTTTAAGGCATTTCGCGCATACATGAAATGAACACATTTTTCTCCAAAACTATAACAGATGCAAGCTTGTCCTGTTTGGTGGAGATGATATTTAATAAAATAAGTAGAAATCCACTAAAAGTTTTGTTTGGTTATCTTGCAATCCCGAGATAATCGTCTCCATGCTCCAAATCCATTTTAAAGCCATTTTTAAGGCATTTCGCGCATACATGAAATGAACACATTTTTCTCCAAAACTATAACAGATGCAAGCTTGTCCTGTTTGGTGGAGATGATATTTAATAAAATAAGTAGAAATCCACTAAAAGTTTTGTTTGGTTATCTTGCAATCCCGAGATAATCGTCTCCATGCTCCAAATCCATTTTAAAGCCATTTTTAAGGCATTTCGCGCATACATGAAATGAACACATTTTTCTCCAAAACTATAACAGATGCAAGCTTGTCCTGTTTGGTGGAGATGATATTTAATAAAACAAGTAGAAATCCACTAAAAGTTTTGTTTGGTTATCTTGCAATCCCGAGATAATCGTCTCCATGCTCCAAATCCATTTTAAAGCCATTTTTAAGGCATTTCGCGCATACATGAAATGAACACATTTTTCTCCAAAACTATAACAGATGCAAGCTTGTCCTGTTTGGTGGAGATAATATTTAATAAAATAAGTAGAAATCTACTAAAAGTTTCGTTTGTTTATATTGCCATCCTGAGATAATCGTCTCCATGCTCCAAATCCATTTTAAAGCCATTTCAAAGGCATTTTGCGCATACATGAAATGAACACATTTTTCTCCAAAACTATAACACATGCAAGCTTGTCCTGTTTGGTGGAGATGATATTTAATAAAATAAGTAGAAATCCACTAAAAGTTTTGTTTGGTTATCTTGCAATCCCGAGATAATCGTCTCCATGCTCCAAATCCATTTTAAAGCCATTTTTAAGGCATTTCGCGCATACATGAAATGAACACATTTTTCTCCAAAACTATAACAGATACAAGCTTGAACTGTTTGGTGGAGATGATATTTAATAAAATAAGTAGAAATCCACTAAAAGTTTTGTTTGGTTATCTTGCAATCCCGAGATAATCGTCTCCATGCTCCAAATCCATTTTAAAGCCATTTTTAAGGCATTTCGCGCATACATGAAATGAACACATTTTTCTCCAAAACTATAACTCATGCAAGCTTGTCCTGTTTGGTGGAGATGATATTTAATAAAATAAGTAGAAATCCACTAAAAGTTTTGTTTGGTTATCTTGCAATCCCGAGATAATCGTCTCCATGCTCCAAATCCATTTTAAAGCCATTTTTAAGGCATTTCGCGCATACATGAAATGAACACATTTTTCTCCAAAACTATAACAGATGCAAGCTTGTCCTGTTTGGTGGAGATAATATTTAATAAAATAAGTAGAAATCTACTAAAAGTTTTGTTTGTTTATATTGCCATCCTGAGATAATCGTCTCCATGCTCCAAATCCATTTTAAAGCCATTTCAAAGGCATTTTGCGCATACATGAAATGAACACATTTTTCTCCAAAACTATAACACATGCAAGCTTGTCCTGTTTGGTGGAGATGATATTTAATAAAATAAGTAGAAATCCACTAAAAGTTTTGTTTGGTTATCTTGCAATCCCGAGATAATCGTCTCCATGCTCCAAATCCATTTTAAAGCCATTTTTAAGGCATTTCGCGCATACCTGAAATGAACACATTTTTCTCCAAAACTATAACAGATGAAAGCTTGTCCTGTTTGGTGGAGATGATATTTAATAAAATAAGTAGAAATCCACTAAACGTTTTGTTTGGTTATCTTGCAATCCCGAGATAATCGTCTCCATGCTCCAAATCCATTTTAAAGCCATTTTTAAGGCATTTCGCGCATACATGAAATGAACACATTTTTCTCCAAAACTATAACAGATGCAAGCTTGTCCTGTTTGGTGGAGATGATATTTAATAAAATAAGTAGAAATCCACTAAAAGTTTTGTTTGGTTATCTTGCAATCCCGAGATAATCGTCTCCATGCTCCAAATCCATTTTAAAGCCATTTTTAAGGCATTTCGCGCATACATGAAATGAACACATTTTTCTCCAAAACTATAACAGATGCAAGCTTGTCCTGTTTGGTGGAGATGATATTTAATAAAATAAGTAGAAATCCACTAAAAGTTTTGTTTGGTTATCTTGCAATCCCGAGATAATCGTCTCCATGCTCCAAATCCATTTTAAAGCCATTTTTAAGGCATTTCGCGCATACATGAAATGAACACATTTTTCTCCAAAACTATAACAGATGCAAGCTTGTCCTGTTTGGTGGAGATAATATTTAATAAAATAAGTAGAAATCTACTAAAAGTTTCGTTTGTTTATATTGCCATCCTGAGATAATCGTCTCCATGCTCCAAATCCATTTTAAAGCCATTTCAAAGGCATTTTGCGCATACATGAAATGAACACATTTTTCTCCAAAACTATAACACATGCAAGCTTGTCCTGTTTGGTGGAGATGATATTTAATAAAATAAGTAGAAATCCACTAAAAGTTTTGTTTGGTTATCTTGCAATCCCGAGATAATCGTCTCCATGCTCCAAATCCATTTTAAAGCCATTTTTAAGGCATTTCGCGCATACATGAAATGAACACATTTTTCTCCAAAACTATAACAGATGCAAGCTTGTCCTGTTTGGTGGCGATGATATTTAATAAAATAAGTAGAAATCCACTAAAAGTTTTGTTTGGTTATCTTGCAATCCCGAGATAATCGTCTCCATGCTCCAAATCCATTTTAAAGCCATTTTTAAGGCATTTCGCGCATACATAATATGAACACATTTTTCTCCAAAACTATAACACATGCAAGCTTGTCCTGTTTGGTGGAGATGATATTTAATAAAATAAGTAGAAATCCACTAAAAGTTTTGTTTGGTTATCTTGCAATCCCGAGATAATCGTCTCCATGCTCCAAATCCATTTTAAAGCCATTTTTAAGGCATTTCGCACATACATGAAATGAACACATTTTTCTCCAAAACTATAACACATGCAAGCTTGTCCTGTTTGGTGGAGATGATATTTAATAAAATAAGTAGAAATCCACTAAAAGTTTTGTTTGGTTATCTTGCAATCCCGAGATAATCGTCTCCATGCTCCAAATCCATTTTAAAGCCATTTTAAGGCATTTCGCGCATACATGAAATGAACACATTTTTCTCCAAAACTATAACAGATGCAAGCTTGTCCTGTTTGGTGGAGATGATATTTAATAAAATAAGTAGAAATCCACTAAAAGTTTTGTTTGGTTATCTTGCGATCCCGAGATAATCGTCTCCATGCTCCAAATCCATTTTAAAGCCATTTTTAAGGCATTTCGCGCATACATGAAATGAACACATTTTTCTCCAAAACTATAACAGATGCAAGCTTGTCCTGTTTGGTGGAGATAATATTTAATAAAATAAGTAGAAATCTACTAAAAGTTTCGTTTGTTTATATTGCCATCCTGAGATAATCGTCTCCATGCTCCAAATCCATTTTAAAGCCATTTCAAAGGCATTTTGCGCATACATGAAATGAACACATTTTTCTCCAAAACTATAACACATGCAAGCTTGTCCTGTTTGGTGGAGATGATATTTAATAAAATAAGTAGAAATCCACTAAAAGTTTTGTTTGGTTATCTTGCAATCCCGAGATAATCGTCTCCATGCTCCAAATCCATTTTAAAGCCATTTTTAAGGCATTTCGCGCATACATGAAATGAACACATTTTTCTCCAAAACTATAACAGATGCAAGCTTGTCCTGTTTGGTGACGATGATATTTAATAAAATAAGTAGAAATCCACTAAAAGTTTTGTTTGCTTATCTTGCAATCCCGAGATAATCGTCTCCATGCTCCAAATCCATTTTAAAGCCATTTTTAAGGCATTTCGCGCATACATGAAATGAACACATTTTTCTCCAAAACTATAACACATGCAAGCTTGTCCTGTTTGGTGGAGATGATATTTAATAAAATAAGTAGAAATCCACTAAAAGTTTTGTTTGGTTATCTTGCAATCCCGAGATAATCGTCTCCATGCTCCAAATCCATTTTAAAGCCATTTTTAAGGCATTTCGCGCATACATGAAATGAACACATTTTTCTCCAAAACTATAACACATGCAAGCTTGTCCTGTTTGGTGGAGATGATATTTAATAAAATAAGTAGAAATCCACTAAAAGTTTTGTTTGGTTATCTTGCAATCCCGAGATAATCGTCTCCATGCTCCAAATCCATTTTAAAGCCATTTTTAAGGCATTTCGCGCATACATGAAATGAACACATTTTTCTCCAAAACTATAACACATGCAAGCTTGTCCTGTTTGGTGGAGATGATATTTAATAAAATAAGTAGAAATCCACTAAAAGTTTTGTTTGGTTATCTTGCAATCCCGAGATAATCGTCTCCATGCTCCAAATCCATTTTAAAGCCATTTTTAAGGCATTTCGCGCATACATGAAATGAACACATTTTTCTCCAAAACTATAACAGATGCAAGCTTGTCCTGTTTGGTGGAGATGATATTTAATAAAATAAGTAGAAATCCACTAAAAGTTTTGTTTGGTTATCTTGCAATCCCGAGATAATCGTCTCCATGCTCCAAATCCATTTTAAAGCCATTTTTAAGGCATTTCGCGCATACATGAAATGAACACATTTTTCTCCAAAACTATAACAGATGCAAGCTTGTCCTGTTTGGTGGAGATGATATTTAATAAAATAAGTAGAAATCCACTAAAAGTTTTGTTTGGTTATCTTGCAATCCCGAGATAATCGTCTCCATGCTCCAAATCCATTTTAAAGCCATTTTTAAGGCATTTCGCGCATACATGAAATGAACACATTTTTCTTCAAAACTATAACAGATGCAAGCTTGTCCTGTTTGGTGGAGATGATATTTAATAAAATAAGTAGAAATCCACTAAAAGTTTTGTTTGGTTATCTTGCAATCCCGAGATAATCGTCTCCATGCTCCAAATCCATTTTAAAGCCATTTTTAAGGCATTTCGCGCATACATGAAATGAACACATTTTTCTCCAAAACTATAACACATGCAAGCTTGTCCTGTTTGGTGGAGATGATATTTAATAAAATAAGTAGAAATCCACTAAAAGTTTTGTTTGGTTATCTTGCAATCCCGAGATAATCGTCTCCATGCTCCAAATCCATTTTAAAGCCATTTTTAAGGCATTTCGCGCATACATGAAATGAACACATTTTTCTCCAAAACTATAACACATGCAAGCTTGTCCTGTTTGGTGGAGATGATATTTAATAAAATAAGTAGAAATCCACTAAAAGTTTTGTTTGGTTATCTTGCAATCCCGAGATAATCGTCTCCATGCTCCAAATCCATTTTAAAGCCATTTTTAAGGCATTTCGCGCATACATGAAATGAACACATTTTTCTCCAAAACTATAACACATGCAAGCTTGTCCTGTTTGGTGGAGATGATATTTAATAAAATAAGTAGAAATCCACTAAAAGTTTTGTTTGGTTATCTTGCAATCCCGAGATAATCGTCTCCATGCTCCAAATCCATTTTAAAGCCATTTTTAAGGCATTTCGCGCATACATGAAATGAACACATTTTTCTCCAAAACTATAACAGATGCAAGCTTGTCCTGTTTGGTGGAGATGATATTTAATAAAATAAGTAGAAATCCACTAAAAGTTTTGTTTGGTTATCTTGCAATCCCGAGATAATCGTCTCCATGCTCCAAATCCATTTTAAAGCCATTTTTAAGGCATTTCGCGCATACATGAAATGAACACATTTTTCTCCAAAACTATAACAGATGCAAGCTTGTCCTGTTTGGTGGAGATGATATTTAATAAAATAAGTAGAAATCCACTAAAAGTTTTGTTTGGTTATCTTGCAATCCCGAGATAATCGTCTCCATGCTCCAAATCCATTTTAAAGCCATTTTTAAGGCATTTCGCGCATACATGAAATGAACACATTTTTCTCCAAAACTATAACACATGCAAGCTTGTCCTGTTTGGTGGAGATGATATTTAATAAAATAAGTAGAAATCCACTAAAAGTTTTGTTTGGTTATCTTGCAATCCCGAGATAATCGTCTCCATGCTCCAAATCCATTTTAAAGCCATTTTTAAGGCATTTCGCGCATACATGAAATGAACACATTTTTCTCCAAAACTATAACAGATGCAAGCTTGTCCTGTTTGGTGGATATGATATTTAATAAAATAAGTAGAAATCCACTAAAAGTTTTGTTTGGTTATCTTGCAATCCCGAGATAATCGTCTCCATGCTCCAAATCCATTTTAAAGCCATTTTTAAGGCATTTCGCGCATACATGAAATGAACACATTTTTCTCCAAAACTATAACACATGCAAGCTTGTCCTGTTTGGTGGAGATGATATTTAATAAAATAAGTAGAAATCCACTAAAAGTTTTGTTTGGTTATCTTGCAATCCCGAGATAATCGTCTCCATGATCCAAATCCATTTTAAAGCCATTTTTAAGGCATTTCGCGCATACATGAAATGAACACATTTTTCTCCAAAACTATAACACATGCAAGCTTGTCCTGTTTGGTGGAGATGATATTTAATAAAATAAGTAGAAATCCACTAAAAGTTTTGTTTGGTTATCTTGCAATCCCGAGATAATCGTCTCCATGCTCCAAATCCATTTTAAAGCCATTTTTAAGGCATTTCGCGCATACATGAAATGAACACATTTTTCTCCAAAACTATAACAGATGCAAGCTTGTCCTGTTTGGTGGAGATGATATTTAATAAAATAAGTAGAAATCCACTAAAAGTTTTGTTTGGTTATCTTGCAATCCCGAGATAATCGTCTCCATGCTCCAAATCCATTTTAAAGCCATTTTTAAGGCATTTCGCGCATACATGAAATGAACACATTTTTCTCCAAAACTATAACAGATGCAAGCTTGTCCTGTTTGGTGGAGATGATATTTAATAAAATAAGTAGAAATCCACTAAAAGTTTTGTTTGGTTATCTTGCAATCCCGAGATAATCGTCTCCATGCTCCAAATCCATTTTAAAGCCATTTTTAAGGCATTTCGCGCATACATGAAATGAACACATTTTTCTCCAAAACTATAACACATGCAAGCTTGTCCTGTTTGGTGGAGATGATATTTAATAAAATAAGTAGAAATCCACTAAAAGTTTTGTTTGGTTATCTTGCAATCCCGAGATAATCGTCTCCATGCTCCAAATCCATTTTAAAGCCATTTTTAAGGCATTTCGCGCATACATGAAATGAACACATTTTTCTCCAAAACTATAACAGATGCAAGCTTGTCCTGTTTGGTGGAGATGATATTTAATAAAATAAGTAGAAATCCACTAAAAGTTTTGTTTGGTTATCTTGCAATCCCGAGATAATCGTCTCCATGCTCCAAATCCATTTTAAAGCCATTTTTAAGGCATTTCGCGCATACATGAAATGAACACATTTTTCTCCAAAACTATAACAGATGCAAGCTTGTCCTGTTTGGTGGAGATGATATTTAATAAAATAAGTAGAAATCCACTAAAAGTTTTGTTTGGTTATCTTGCAATCCCGAGATAATCGTCTCCATGCTCCAAATCCATTTTAAAGCCATTTTTAAGGCATTTCGCGCATACATGAAATGAACACATTTTTCTCCAAAACTATAACAGATGCAAGCTTGTCCTGTTTGGTGGAGATAATATTTAATAAAATAAGTAGAAATCTACTAAAAGTTTCGTTTGTTTATATTGCCATCCTGAGATAATCGTCTCCATGCTCCAAATCCATTTTAAAGCCATTTCAAAGGCATTTTGCGCATACATGAAATGAACACATTTTTCTCCAAAACTATAACACATGCAAGCTTGTCCTGTTTGGTGGAGATGATATTTAATAAAATAAGTAGAAATCCACTAAAAGTTTTGTTTGGTTATCTTGCAATCCCGAGATAATCGTCTCCATGCTCCAAATCCATTTTAAAGCCATTTTTAAGGCATTTCGCGCATACATGAAATGAACACATTTTTCTCCAAAACTATAACAGATGCAAGCTTGAACTGTTTGGTGGAGATGATATTTAATAAAATAAGTAGAAATCCACTAAAAGTTTTGTTTGGTTATCTTGCAATCCCGAGATAATCGTCTCCATGCTCCAAATCCATTTTAAAGCCATTTTTAAGGCATTTCGCGCATACATGAAATGAACACATTTTTCTCCAAAACTATAACACATGCAAGCTTGTCCTGTTTGGTGGAGATGATATTTAATAAAATAAGTAGAAATCCACTAAAAGTTTTGTTTGGTTATCTTGCAATCCCGAGATAATCGTCTCCATGCTCCAAATCCATTTTAAAGCCATTTTTAAGGCATTTCGCGCATACATGAAATGAACACATTTTTCTCCAAAACTATAACACATGCAAGCTTGTCCTGTTTGGTGGAGATGATATTTAATAAAATAAGTAGAAATCCACTAAAAGTTTTGTTTGGTTATCTTGCAATCTCGAGATAATCGTCTCCATGCTCCAAATCCATTTTAAAGCCATTTTTAAGGCATTTCGCGCATACATGAAATGAACACATTTTTCTCCAAAACTATAACAGATGCAAGCTTGTCCTGTTTGGTGGAGATGATATTTAATAAAATAAGTAGAAATCCACTAAAAGTTTTGTTTGGTTATCTTGCAATCCCGAGATAATCGTCTCCATGCTCCAAATCCATTTTAAAGCCATTTTTAAGGCATTTCGCGCATACATGAAATGAACACATTTTTCTCCATCCTGAGATAATCGTCTCCATGCTTTAAATGGCTTTAAAATGGATTTGGAGCATGGAGACGATTATCTCAGGATGGCAATATAAACAAACGAAACTTTTAGTAGATTTCTACTTATTTTATTAAATATTATCTCCACCAAACAGGACAAGCTTGCATCTGTTATAGTTTTGGAGAAAAATGTGTTCATTTCATGTATGCGCGAAATGCCTTAAAAATGGCTTTAAAATGGATTTGGAGCATGGAGACGATTATCTCGGGATTGCAAGATAACCAAACAAAACTTTTAGTGGATTTCTACTTATTTTATTAAATATCATCTCCACCAAACAGGACAAGCTTGCATCTGTTATAGTTTTGGAGAAAAATGTGTTCATTTCATGTATGCGCGAAATGCCTTAAAAATGGCTTTAAAATGGATTTGGAGCATGGAGACGATTATCTCGGGATTGCAAGATAACCAAACAAAACTTTTAGTGGATTTCTACTTATTTTATTAAATATCATCTCCACCAAACAGGACAAGCTTGCATGTGTTATAGTTTTGGAGAAAAATGTGTTCATTTCATGTATGCGCGAAATGCCTTAAAAATGGCTTTAAAATGGATTTGGAGCATGGAGACGATTATCTCGGGATTGCAAGATAACCAAACAAAACTTTTAGTGGATTTCTACTTATTTTATTAAATATCATCTCCACCAAACAGGACAAGCTTGCATGTGTTATAGTTTTGGAGAAAAATGTGTTCATTTCATGTATGCGCGAAATGCCTTAAAAATGGCTTTAAAATGGATTTGGAGCATGGAGACGATTATCTCGGGATTGCAAGATAACCAAACAAAACTTTTAGTGGATTTCTACTTATTTTATTAAATATCATATCCACCAAACAGGACAAGCTTGCATCTGTTATAGTTTTGGAGAAAAATGTGTTCATTTCATGTATGCGCGAAATACCTTAAAAATGGCTTTAAAATGGATTTGGAGCATGGAGACGATTATCTCGGGATTGCAAGATAACCAAACAAAACTTTTAGTGGATTTCTACTTATTTTATTAAATATCATCTCCACCAAACAGGACAAGCTTGCATGTGTTATAGTTTTGGAGAAAAATGTGTTCATTTCATGTATGCGCGAAATGCCTTAAAAATGGCTTTAAAATGGATTTGGAGCATGGAGACGATTATCTCGGGATTGCAAGATAACCAAACAAAACTTTTAGTGGATTTCTACTTATTTTATTAAATATCATCTCCACCAAACAGGACAAGCTTGCATCTGTTATAGTTTTGGAGAAAAATGTGTTCATTTCATGTATGCGCGAAATGCCTTAAAAATGGCTTTAAAATGGATTTGGAGCATGGAGACGATTATCTCGGGATTGCAAGATAACCAAACAAAACTTTTAGTGGATTTCTACTTATTTTATTAAATATCATCTCCACCAAACAGGACAAGCTTGCATCTGTTATAGTTTTGGAGAAAAATGTGTTCATTTCATGTATGCGCGAAATGCCTTAAAAATGGCTTTAAAATGGATTTGGAGCATGGAGACGATTATCTCGGGATTGCAAGATAACCAAACAAAACTTTTAGTGGATTTCTACTTATTTTATTAAATATCATCTCCACCAAACAGGACAAGCTTGCATGTGTTATAGTTTTGGAGAAAAATGTGTTCATTTCATGTATGCGCGAAATGCCTTAAAAATGGCTTTAAAATGGATTTGGAGCATGGAGACGATTATCTCGGGATTGCAAGATAACCAAACAAAACTTTTAGTGGATTTCTACTTATTTTATTAAATATCATCTCCACCAAACAGGACAAGCTTGCATGTGTTATAGTTTTGGAGAAAAATGTGTTCATTTCATGTATGCGCGAAATGCCTTAAAAATGGCTTTAAAATGGATTTGGAGCATGGAGACGATTATCTCGGGATTGCAAGATAACCAAACAAAACTTTTAGTGGATTTCTACTTATTTTATTAAATATCATCTCCACCAAACAGGACAAGCTTGCATGTGTTATAGTTTTGGAGAAAAATGTGTTCATTTCATGTATGCGCGAAATGCCTTAAAAATGGCTTTAAAATGGATTTGGAGCATGGAGACGATTATCTCGGGATTGCAAGATAACCAAACAAAACTTTTAGTGGATTTCTACTTATTTTATTAAATATCATCTCCACCAAACAGGACAAGCTTGCATCTGTTATAGTTTTGGAGAAAAATGTGTTCATTTCATGTATGCGCGAAATGCCTTAAAAATGGCTTTAAAATGGATTTGGAGCATGGAGACGATTATCTCGGGATTGCAAGATAACCAAACAAAACTTTTAGTGGATTTCTACTTATTTTATTAAATATCATCTCCACCAAACAGGACAAGCTTGCATCTGTTATAGTTTTGGAGAAAAATGTGTTCATTTCATGTATGCGCGAAATGCCTTAAAAATGGCTTTAAAATGGATTTGGAGCATGGAGACGATTATCTCGGGATTGCAAGATAACCAAACAAAACTTTTAGTGGATTTCTACTTATTTTATTAAATATCATCTCCACCAAACAGGACAAGCTTGCATCTGTTATAGTTTTGGAGAAAAATGTGTTCATTTCATGTATGCGCGAAATGCCTTAAAAATGGCTTTAAAATGGATTTGGAGCATGGAGACGATTATCTCGGGATTGCAAGATAACCAAACAAAACTTTTAGTGGATTTCTACTTATTTTATTAAATATCATCTCCACCAAACAGGACAAGCTTGCATGTGTTATAGTTTTGGAGAAAAATGTGTTCATTTCATGTATGCGCGAAATGCCTTAAAAATGGCTTTAAAATGGATTTGGAGCATGGAGACGATTATCTCGGGATTGCAAGATAACCAAACAAAACTTTTAGTGGATTTCTACTTATTTTATTAAATATCATCTCCACCAAACAGGACAAGCTTGCATGTGTTATAGTTTTGGAGAAAAATGTGTTCATTTCATGTATGCGCGAAATGCCTTAAAAATGGCTTTAAAATGGATTTGGAGCATGGAGACGATTATCTCGGGATTGCAAGATAACCAAACAAAACTTTTAGTGGATTTCTACTTATTTTATTAAATATCATCTCCACCAAACAGGACAAGCTTGCATCTGTTATAGTTTTGGAGAAAAATGTGTTCATTTCATGTATGCGCGAAATGCCTTAAAAATGGCTTTAAAATGGATTTGGAGCATGGAGACGATTATCTCGGGATTGCAAGATAACCAAACAAAACTTTTAGTGGATTTCTACTTATTTTATTAAATATCATCTCCACCAAACAGGACAAGCTTGCATGTGTTATAGTTTTGGAGAAAAATGTGTTCATTTCATGTATGCGCGAAATGCCTTAAAAATGGCTTTAAAATGGATTTGGAGCATGGAGACGATTATCTCGGGATTGCAAGATAACCAAACAAAACTTTTAGTGGATTTCTACTTATTTTATTAAATATCATCTCCACCAAACAGGACAAGCTTGCATCTGTTATAGTTTTGGAGAAAAATGTGTTCATTTCATGTATGCGCGAAATGCCTTAAAAATGGCTTTAAAATGGATTTGGAGCATGGAGACGATTATCTCGGGATTGCAAGATAACCAAACAAAACTTTTAGTGGATTTCTACTTATTTTATTAAATATCATCTCCACCAAACAGGACAAGCTTGCATGTGTTATAGTTTTGGAGAAAAATGTGTTCATTTCATGTATGCGCAAAATGCCTTTGAAATGGCTTTAAAATGGATTTGGAGCATGGAGACGATTATCTCAGGATGGCAATATAAACAAACGAAACTTTTAGTAGATTTCTACTTATTTTATTAAATATTATCTCCACCAAACAGGACAAGCTTGCATCTGTTATAGTTTTGGAGAAAAATGTGTTCATTTCATGTATGCGCGAAATGCCTTAAAAATGGCTTTAAAATGGATTTGGAGCATGGAGACGATTATCTCGGGATTGCAAGATAACCAAACAAAACTTTTAGTGGATTTCTACTTATTTTATTAAATATCATCTCCACCAAACAGGACAAGCTTGCATCTGTTATAGTTTTGGAGAAAAATGTGTTCATTTCATGTATGCGCGAAATGCCTTAAAAATGGCTTTAAAATGGATTTGGAGCATGGAGACGATTATCTCGGGATTGCAAGATAACCAAACAAAACTTTTAGTGGATTTCTACTTATTTTATTAAATATCATCTCCACCAAAGAGGACAAGCTTGCATCTGTTATAGTTTTGGAGAAAAATGTGTTCATTTCATGTATGCGCGAAATGCCTTAAAAATGGCTTTAAAATGGATTTGGAGCATGGAGACGATTATCTCGGGATTGCAAGATAACCAAACAAAACTTTTAGTGGATTTCTACTTATTTTATTAAATATCATCTCCACCAAACAGGACAAGCTTTCCTCTGTTATAGTTTTGGAGAAAAATGTGTTCATTTCATGTATGCGCGAAATGCCTTAAAAATGGCTTTAAAATGGATTTGGAGCATGGAGACGATTATCTCGGGATTGCAAGATAACCAAACAAAACTTTTAGTGGATTTCTACTTATTTTATTAAATATCATCTCCACCAAACAGGACAAGCTTGCATGTGTTATAGTTTTGGAGAAAAATGTGTTCATTTCATGTATGCGCAAAATGCCTTTGAAATTGCTTTAAAATGGATTTGGAGCATGGAGACGATTATCTCAGGATGGCAATATAAACAAACAAAACTTTTAGTAGATTTCTACTTATTTTATTAAATATTATCTCCACCAAACAGGACAAGCTTGCATCTGTTATAGTTTTGGAGAAAAATGTGTTCATTTCATGTATGCGCGAAATGCCTTAAAAATGGCTTTAAAATGGATTTGGAGCATGGAGACGATTATCTCGGGATTGCAAGATAACCAAACAAAACTTTTAGTGGATTTCTACTTATTTTATTAAATATCATCTCCACCAAACAGGACAAGCTTGCATGTGTTATAGTTTTGGAGAAAAATGTGTTCATTTCATGTATGCGCAAAATGCCTTTGAAATGGCTTTAAAATGGATTTGGAGCATGGAGACGATTATCTCAGGATGGCAATATAAACAAACGAAACTTTTAGTAGATTTCTACTTATTTTATTAAATATTATCTCCACCAAACAGGACAAGCTTGCATCTGTTATAGTTTTGGAGAAAAATGTGTTCATTTCATGTATGCGCGAAATGCCTTAAAAATGGCTTTAAAATGGATTTGGAGCATGGAGACGATTATCTCGGGATTGCAAGATAACCAAACAAAACTTTTAGTGGATTTCTACTTATTTTATTAAATATCATCTCCACCAAACAGGACAAGCTTGCATCTGTTATAGTTTTGGAGAAAAATGTGTTCATTTCATGTATGCGCGAAATGCCTTAAAATGGCTTTGAAATGGATTTGGAGCATGGAGACGATTATCTCGGGATTGCAAGATAACCAAACAAAACTTTTAGTGGATTTCTACTTATTTTATTAAATATCATCTCCACCAAACAGGACAAGCTTGCATCTGTTATAGTTTTGGAGAAAAATGTGTTCATTTCATGTATGCGCAAAATGCCTTAAAAATGGCTTTAAAATGGATTTGGAGCATGGAGACGATTATCTCGGGATTGCAAGATAACCAAACAAAACTTTTAGTGGATTTCTACTTATTTTATTAAATATCATCTCCACCAAACAGGACAAGCTTGCATGTGTTATAGTTTTGGAGAAAAATGTGTTCATTTCATGTATGCGCGAAATGCCTTAAAAATGGCTTTAAAATGGATTTGGAGCATGGAGACGATTATCTCGGGATTGCAAGATAACCAAACAAAACTTTTAGTGGATTTCTACTTATTTTATTAAATATCATCTCCACCAAACAGGACAAGCTTGCATGTGTTATAGTTTTGGAGAAAAATGTGTTCATTTCATGTATGCGCGAAATGCCTTAAAAATGGCTTTAAAATGGATTTGGAGCATGGAGACGATTATCTCGGGATTGCAAGATAACCAAACAAAACTTTTAGTGGATTTCTACTTATTTTATTAAATATCATCTCCACCAAACAGTTCAAGCTTGTATCTGTTATAGTTTTGGAGAAAAATGTGTTCATTTCATGTATGCGCGAAATGCCTTAAAAATGGCTTTAAAATGGATTTGGAGCATGGAGACGATTATCTCGGGATTGCAAGATAACCAAACAAAACTTTTAGTGGATTTCTACTTATTTTATTAAATATCATCTCCACCAAACAGGACAAGCTTGCATGTGTTATAGTTTTGGAGAAAAATGTGTTCATTTCATGTATGCGCAAAATGCCTTTGAAATGGCTTTAAAATGGATTTGGAGCATGGAGACGATTATCTCAGGATGGCAATATAAACAAACGAAACTTTTAGTAGATTTCTACTTATTTTATTAAATATTATCTCCACCAAACAGGACAAGCTTGCATCTGTTATAGTTTTGGAGAAAAATGTGTTCATTTCATGTATGCGCGAAATGCCTTAAAAATGGCTTTAAAATGGATTTGAAACATGGAGACGATTATCTCGGGATTGCAAGATAACCAAACAAAACTTTTAGTGGATGTCTACTTATTTTATTAAATATCATCTCCACCAAACAGGACAAGCTTGCATCTGTTATAGTTTTGGAGAAAAATGTGTTCATTTCATGTATGCGCGAAATGCCTTAAAAATGGCTTTAAAATGGATTTGGAGCATGGAGACGATTATCTCGGGATTGCAAGATAACCAAACAAAACTTTTAGTGGATTTCTACTTATTTTATTAAATATCATCTCCACCAAACAGGACAAGCTTGCATGTGTTATAGTTTTGGAGAAAAATGTGTTCATTTCATGTATGCGCAAAATGCCTTTGAAATGGCTTTAAAATGGATTTGGAGCATGGAGACGATTATCTCAGGATGGCAATATAAACAAACGAAACTTTTAGTAGATTTCTACTTATTTTATTAAATATTATCTCCACCAAACAGGACAAGCTTGCATCTGTTATAGTTTTGGAGAAAAATGTGTTCATTTCATGTATGCGCGAAATGCCTTAAAAATGGCTTTAAAATGGATTTGGAGCATGGAGACGATTATCTCGGGATTGCAAGATAACCAAACAAAACTTTTAGTGGATTTCTACTTATTTTATTAAATATCATCTCCACCAAACAGGACAAGCTTGCATCTGTTATAGTTTTGGAGAAAAATGTGTTCATTTCATGTATGCGCGAAATGCCTTAAAAATGGCTTTAAAATGGATTTGGAGCATGGAGACGATTATCTCGGGATTGCAAGATAACCAAACAAAACTTTTAGTGGATTTCTACTTATTTTATTAAATATCATCTCCACCAAACAGGACAAGCTTGCATCTGTTATAGTTTTGGAGAAAAATGTGTTCATTTCATGTATGCGCGAAATGCCTTAAAAATGGCTTTAAAATGGATTTGGAGCATGGAGACGATTATCTCGGGATTGCAAGATAACCAAACAAAACTTTTAGTGGATTTCTACTTATTTTATTAAATATCATCTCCACCAAACAGGACAAGCTTGCATGTGTTATAGTTTTGGAGAAAAATGTGTTCATTTCATGTATGCGCAAAATGCCTTTGAAATGGCTTTAAAATGGATTTGGAGCATGGAGACGATTATCTCAGGATGGCAATATAAACAAACGAAACTTTTAGTAGATTTCTACTTATTTTATTAAATATTATCTCCACCAAACAGGACAAGCTTGCATCTGTTATAGTTTTGGAGAAAAATGTGTTCATTTCATGTATGCGCGAAATGCCTTAAAAATGGCTTTAAAATGGATTTGGAGCATGGAGACGATTATCTCGGGATTGCAAGATAACCAAACAAAACTTTTAGTGGATTTCTACTTATTTTATTAAATATCATCTCCACCAAACAGGACAAGCTTGCATCTGTTATAGTTTTGGAGAAAAATGTGTTCATTTCATGTATGCGCGAAATGCCTTAAAAATGGCTTTAAAATGGATTTGGAGCATGGAGACGATTATCTCGGGATTGCAAGATAACCAAACAAAACTTTTAGTGGATTTCTACTTATTTTATTAAATATCATCTCCACCAAAGAGGACAAGCTTGCATCTGTTATAGTTTTGGAGAAAAATGTGTTCATTTCATGTATGCGCGAAATGCCTTAAAAATGGCTTTAAAATGGATTTGGAGCATGGAGACGATTATCTCGGGATTGCAAGATAACCAAACAAAACTTTTAGTGGATTTCTACTTATTTTATTAAATATCATCTCCACCAAACAGGACAAGCTTTCCTCTGTTATAGTTTTGGAGAAAAATGTGTTCATTTCATGTATGCGCGAAATGCCTTAAAAATGGCTTTAAAATGGATTTGGAGCATGGAGACGATTATCTCGGGATTGCAAGATAACCAAACAAAACTTTTAGTGGATTTCTACTTATTTTATTAAATATCATCTCCACCAAACAGGACAAGCTTGCATGTGTTATAGTTTTGGAGAAAAATGTGTTCATTTCATGTATGCGCAAAATGCCTTTGAAATTGCTTTAAAATGGATTTGGAGCATGGAGACGATTATCTCAGGATGGCAATATAAACAAACAAAACTTTTAGTAGATTTCTACTTATTTTATTAAATATTATCTCCACCAAACAGGACAAGCTTGCATCTGTTATAGTTTTGGAGAAAAATGTGTTCATTTCATGTATGCGCGAAATGCCTTAAAAATGGCTTTAAAATGGATTTGGAGCATGGAGACGATTATCTCGGGATTGCAAGATAACCAAACAAAACTTTTAGTGGATTTCTACTTATTTTATTAAATATCATCTCCACCAAACAGGACAAGCTTGCATGTGTTATAGTTTTGGAGAAAAATGTGTTCATTTCATGTATGCGCAAAATGCCTTTGAAATGGCTTTAAAATGGATTTGGAGCATGGAGACGATTATCTCAGGATGGCAATATAAACAAACGAAACTTTTAGTAGATTTCTACTTATTTTATTAAATATTATCTCCACCAAACAGGACAAGCTTGCATCTGTTATAGTTTTGGAGAAAAATGTGTTCATTTCATGTATGCGCGAAATGCCTTAAAAATGGCTTTAAAATGGATTTGGAGCATGGAGACGATTATCTCGGGATTGCAAGATAACCAAACAAAACTTTTAGTGGATTTCTACTTATTTTATTAAATATCATCTCCACCAAACAGGACAAGCTTGCATCTGTTATAGTTTTGGAGAAAAATGTGTTCATTTCATGTATGCGCGAAATGCCTTAAAATGGCTTTGAAATGGATTTGGAGCATGGAGACGATTATCTCGGGATTGCAAGATAACCAAACAAAACTTTTAGTGGATTTCTACTTATTTTATTAAATATCATCTCCACCAAACAGGACAAGCTTGCATCTGTTATAGTTTTGGAGAAAAATGTGTTCATTTCATGTATGCGCAAAATGCCTTAAAAATGGCTTTAAAATGGATTTGGAGCATGGAGACGATTATCTCGGGATTGCAAGATAACCAAACAAAACTTTTAGTGGATTTCTACTTATTTTATTAAATATCATCTCCACCAAACAGGACAAGCTTGCATGTGTTATAGTTTTGGAGAAAAATGTGTTCATTTCATGTATGCGCGAAATGCCTTAAAAATGGCTTTAAAATGGATTTGGAGCATGGAGACGATTATCTCGGGATTGCAAGATAACCAAACAAAACTTTTAGTGGATTTCTACTTATTTTATTAAATATCATCTCCACCAAACAGGACAAGCTTGCATGTGTTATAGTTTTGGAGAAAAATGTGTTCATTTCATGTATGCGCGAAATGCCTTAAAAATGGCTTTAAAATGGATTTGGAGCATGGAGACGATTATCTCGGGATTGCAAGATAACCAAACAAAACTTTTAGTGGATTTCTACTTATTTTATTAAATATCATCTCCACCAAACAGTTCAAGCTTGTATCTGTTATAGTTTTGGAGAAAAATGTGTTCATTTCATGTATGCGCGAAATGCCTTAAAAATGGCTTTAAAATGGATTTGGAGCATGGAGACGATTATCTCGGGATTGCAAGATAACCAAACAAAACTTTTAGTGGATTTCTACTTATTTTATTAAATATCATCTCCACCAAACAGGACAAGCTTGCATGTGTTATAGTTTTGGAGAAAAATGTGTTCATTTCATGTATGCGCAAAATGCCTTTGAAATGGCTTTAAAATGGATTTGGAGCATGGAGACGATTATCTCAGGATGGCAATATAAACAAACGAAACTTTTAGTAGATTTCTACTTATTTTATTAAATATTATCTCCACCAAACAGGACAAGCTTGCATCTGTTATAGTTTTGGAGAAAAATGTGTTCATTTCATGTATGCGCGAAATGCCTTAAAAATGGCTTTAAAATGGATTTGAAACATGGAGACGATTATCTCGGGATTGCAAGATAACCAAACAAAACTTTTAGTGGATGTCTACTTATTTTATTAAATATCATCTCCACCAAACAGGACAAGCTTGCATCTGTTATAGTTTTGGAGAAAAATGTGTTCATTTCATGTATGCGCGAAATGCCTTAAAAATGGCTTTAAAATGGATTTGGAGCATGGAGACGATTATCTCGGGATTGCAAGATAACCAAACAAAACTTTTAGTGGATTTCTACTTATTTTATTAAATATCATCTCCACCAAACAGGACAAGCTTGCATGTGTTATAGTTTTGGAGAAAAATGTGTTCATTTCATGTATGCGCAAAATGCCTTTGAAATGGCTTTAAAATGGATTTGGAGCATGGAGACGATTATCTCAGGATGGCAATATAAACAAACGAAACTTTTAGTAGATTTCTACTTATTTTATTAAATATTATCTCCACCAAACAGGACAAGCTTGCATCTGTTATAGTTTTGGAGAAAAATGTGTTCATTTCATGTATGCGCGAAATGCCTTAAAAATGGCTTTAAAATGGATTTGGAGCATGGAGACGATTATCTCGGGATTGCAAGATAACCAAACAAAACTTTTAGTGGATTTCTACTTATTTTATTAAATATCATCTCCACCAAACAGGACAAGCTTGCATCTGTTATAGTTTTGGAGAAAAATGTGTTCATTTCATGTATGCGCGAAATGCCTTAAAAATGGCTTTAAAATGGATTTGGAGCATGGAGACGATTATCTCGGGATTGCAAGATAACCAAACAAAACTTTTAGTGGATTTCTACTTATTTTATTAAATATCATCTCCACCAAACAGGACAAGCTTGCATGTGTTATAGTTTTGGAGAAAAATGTGTTCATTTCATGTATGCGCAAAATGCCTTTGAAATGGCTTTAAAATGGATTTGGAGCATGGAGACGATTATCTCAGGATGGCAATATAAACAAACGAAACTTTTAGTAGATTTCTACTTATTTTATTAAATATTATCTCCACCAAACAGGACAAGCTTGCATCTGTTATAGTTTTGGAGAAAAATGTGTTCATTTCATGTATGCGCGAAATGCCTTAAAAATGGCTTTAAAATGGATTTGGAGCATGGAGACGATTATCTCGGGATTGCAAGATAACCAAACAAAACTTTTAGTGGATTTCTACTTATTTTATTAAATATCATCTCCACCAAACAGGACAAGCTTGCATGTGTTATAGTTTTGGAGAAAAATGTGTTCATTTCATGTATGCGCGAAATGCCTTAAAAATGGCTTTAAAATGGATTTGGAGCATGGAGACGATTATCTCGGGATTGCAAGATAACCAAACAAAACTTTTAGTGGATTTCTATTTATTTTATTAAATATTATCTCCACCAAACAGGACAAGCTTGCATCTGTTATAGTTTTGGAGAAAAATGTGTTCATTTCATGTATGCGCGAAATGCCTTAAAAATGGCTTTAAAATGGATTTGGAGCATGGAGACGATTATCTCGGGATTGCAAGATAACCAAACAAAACTTTTAGTGGATTTCTACTTATTTTATTAAATATCATCTCCACCAAACAGGACAAGCTTGCATGTGTTATAGTTTTGGAGAAAAATGTGTTCATTTCATGTATGCGCGAAATGCCTTAAAAATGGCTTTAAAATGGATTTGGAGCATGGAGACGATTATCTCGGGATTGCAAGATAACCAAACAAAACTTTTAGTGGATTTCTACTTATTTTATTAAATATCATCTCCACCAAACAGGACAAGCTTGCATCTGTTATAGTTTTGGAGAAAAATGTGTTCATTTCATGTATGCGCGAAATGCCTTAAAAATGGCTTTAAAATGGATTTGGAGCATGGAGACGATTATCTCGGGATTGCAAGATAACCAAACAAAACTTTTAGTGGATTTCTACTTATTTTATTAAATATCATCTTCACCAAACAGGACAAGCTTGCATGTGTTATAGTTTTGGAGAAAAATGTGTTCATTTCATGTATGCGCAAAATGCCTTTGAAATGGCTTTAAAATGGATTTGGAGCATGGAGACGATTATCTCAGGATGGCAATATAAACAAACGAAACTTTTAGTAGATTTCTACTTATTTTATTAAATATTATCTCCACCAAACAGGACAAGCTTGCATCTGTTATAGTTTTGGAGAAAAATGTGTTCATTTCATGTATGCGCGAAATGCCTTAAAAATGGCTTTAAAATGGATTTGGAGCATGGAGACGATTATCTCGGGATTGCAAGATAACCAAACAAAACTTTTAGTGGATTTCTACTTATTTTATTAAATATCATCTCCACCAAACAGGACAAGCTTGCATCTGTTATAGTTTTGGAGAAAAATGTGTTCATTTCATGTATGCGCGAAATGCCTTAAAAATGGCTTTAAAATGGATTTGGAGCATGGAGACGATTATCTCGGGATTGCAAGATAACCAAACAAAACTTTTAGTGGATTTCTACTTATTTTATTAAATATCATCTCCACCAAACAGGACAAGCTTGCATCTGTTATAGTTTTGGAGAAAAATGTGTTCATTTCATGTATGCGCGAAATGCCTTAAAAATGGCTTTAAAATGGATTTGGAGCATGGAGACGATTATCTCGGGATTGCAAGATAACCAAACAAAACTTTTAGTGGATTTCTACTTATTTTATTAAATATCATCTCCACCAAACAGGACAAGCTTTCATCTGTTATAGTTTTGGAGAAAAATGTGTTCATTTCATGTATGCGCGAAATGCCTTAAAAATGGCTTTAAAATGGATTTGGAGCATGGAGACGATTATCTCGGGATTGCAAGATAACCAAACAAAACTTTTAGTGGATTTCTACTTATTTTATTAAATATCATCTCCACCAAACAGGACAAGCTTGCATGTGTTATAGTTTTGGAGAAAAATGTGTTCATTTCATGTATGCGCAAAATGCCTTTGAAATGGCTTTAAAATGGATTTGGAGCATGGAGACGATTATCTCAGGATGGCAATATAAACAAACAAAACTTTTAGTAGATTTCTACTTATTTTATTAAATATTATCTCCACCAAACAGGACAAGCTTGCATCTGTTATAGTTTTGGAGAAAAATGTGTTCATTTCATGTATGCGCGAAATGCCTTAAAAATGGCTTTAAAATGGATTTGGAGCATGGAGACGATTATCTCGGGATTGCAAGATAACCAAACAAAACTTTTAGTGGATTTCTACTTATTTTATTAAATATCATCTCCACCAAACAGGACAAGCTTGCATGTGTTATAGTTTTGGAGAAAAATGTGTTCATTTCATGTATGCGCAAAATGCCTTTGAAATGGCTTTAAAATGGATTTGGAGCATGGAGACGATTATCTCAGGATGGCAATATAAACAAACGAAACTTTTAGTAGATTTCTACTTATTTTATTAAATATTATCTCCACCAAACAGGACAAGCTTGCATCTGTTATAGTTTTGGAGAAAAATGTGTTCATTTCATGTATGCGCGAAATGCCTTAAAAATGGCTTTAAAATGGATTTGGAGCATGGAGACGATTATCTCGGGATTGCAAGATAACCAAACAAAACTTTTAGTGGATTTCTACTTATTTTATTAAATATCATCTCCACCAAACAGGACAAGCTTGCATCTGTTATAGTTTTGGAGAAAAATGTGTTCATTTCATGTATGCGCGAAATGCCTTAAAAATGGCTTTAAAATGGATTTGGAGCATGGAGACGATTATCTCGGGATTGCAAGATAACCAAACAAAACTTTTAGTGGATTTCTACTTATTTTATTAAATATCATCTCCACCAAACAGGACAAGCTTGCATGTGTTATAGTTTTGGAGAAAAATGTGTTCATTTCATGTATGCGCAAAATGCCTTTGAAATGGCTTTAAAATGGATTTGGAGCATGGAGACGATTATCTCAGGATGGCAATATAAACAAACGAAACTTTTAGTAGATTTCTACTTATTTTATTAAATATTATCTCCACCAAACAGGACAAGCTTGCATCTGTTATAGTTTTGGAGAAAAATGTGTTCATTTCATGTATGCGCGAAATGCCTTAAAAATGGCTTTAAAATGGATTTGGAGCATGGAGACGTTTATCTCGGGATTGCAAGATAACCAAACAAAACTTTTAGTGGATTTCTACTTATTTTATTAAATATCATCTCCACCAAACAGGACAAGCTTGCATCTGTTATAGTTTTGGAGAAAAATGTGTTCATTTCATGTATGCGCGAAATGCCTTAAAAATGGCTTTAAAATGGATTTGGAGCATGGAGACGATTATCTCGGGATTGCAAGATAACCAAACAAAACTTTTAGTGGATTTCTACTTATTTTATTAAATATCATCTCCACCAAACAGGACAAGCTTGCATCTGTTATAGTTTTGGAGAAAAATGTGTTCATTTCATGTATGCGCGAAATGCCTTAAAAATGGCTTTAAAATGGATTTGGAGCATGGAGACGATTATCTCGGGATTGCAAGATAACCAAACAAAACTTTTAGTGGATTTCTACTTATTTTATTAAATATCATCTCCACCAAACAGGACAAGCTTGCATCTGTTATAGTTTTGGAGAAAAATGTGTTCATTTCATGTATGCGCGAAATGCCTTAAAAATGGCTTTAAAATGGATTTGGAGCATGGAGACGATTATCTCGGGATTGCAAGATAACCAAACAAAACTTTTAGTGGATTTCTACTTATTTTATTAAATATCATCTCCACCAAACAGGACAAGCTTGCATGTGTTATAGTTTTGGAGAAAAATGTGTTCATTTCATGTATGCGCGAAATGCCTTAAAAATGGCTTTAAAATGGATTTGGAGCATGGAGACGATTATCTCGGGATTGCAAGATAACCAAACAAAACTTTTAGTGGATTTCTACTTATTTTATTAAATATCATCTCCACCAAACAGGACAAGCTTGCATCTGTTATAGTTTTGGAGAAAAATGTGTTCATTTCATGTATGCGCGAAATGCCTTAAAAATGGCTTTAAAATGGATTTGGAGCATGGAGACGATTATCTCGGGATTGCAAGATAACCAAACAAAACTTTTAGTGGATTTCTACTTATTTTATTAAATATCATCTCCACCAAACAGGACAAGCTTGCATCTGTTATAGTTTTGGAGAAAAATGTGTTCATTTCATGTATGCGCGAAATGCCTTAAAAATGGCTTTAAAATGGATTTGGAGCATGGAGACGATTATCTCGGGATTGCAAGATAACCAAACAAAACTTTTAGTGGATTTCTACTTATTTTATTAAATATCATCTCCACCAAACAGGACAAGCTTGCATCTGTTATAGTTTTGGAGAAAAATGTGTTCATTTCATGTATGCGCGAAATGCCTTAAAAATGGCTTTAAAATGGATTTGGAGCATGGAGACGATTATCTCGGGATTGCAAGATAAACAAACAAAACTTTTAGTGGATTTCTACTTATTTTATTAAATATCATCTCCACCAAACAGGACAAGCTTGCATGTGTTATAGTTTTGGAGAAAAATGTGTTCATTTCATGTATGCGCAAAATGCCTTTGAAATGGCTTTAAAATGGATTTGGAGCATGGAGACGATTATCTCAGGATGGCAATATAAACAAACGAAACTTTTAGTAGATTTCTACTTATCTTATTAAATATTATCTCCACCAAACAGGACAAGCTTGCATCTGTTATAGTTTTGGAGAAAAATGTGTTCATTTCATGTATGCGCGAAATGCCTTAAAAATGGCTTTAAAATGGATTTGGAGCATGGAGACGATTATCTCGGGATTGCAAGATAACCAAACAAAACTTTTAGTGGATTTCTACTTATTTTATTAAATATCATCTCCACCAAACAGGACAAGCTTGCATCTGTTATAGTTTTGGAGAAAAATGTGTTCATTTCATGTATGCGCGAAATGCCTTAAAAATGGCTTTAAAATGGATTTGGAGCATGGAGACGATTATCTCGGGATTGCAAGATAACCAAACAAAACTTTTAGTGGATTTCTACTTATTTTATTAAATATCATCTCCACCAAACAGGACAAGCTTGCATGTGTTATAGTTTTGGAGAAAAATGTGTTCATTTCATGTATGCGCAAAATGCCTTTAAAATGGCTTTAAAATGGATTTGGAGCATGGAGACGATTATCTCAGGATGGCAATATAAACAAACGAAACTTTTAGTAGATTTCTACCTATTTTATTAAATATTATCTCCACCAAACAGGACAAGCTTGCATCTGTTATAGTTTTGGAGAAAAATGTGTTCATTTCATGTATGCGCGAAATGCCTTAAAAATGGCTTTAAAATGGATTTGGAGCATGGAGACGATTATCTCGGGATTGCAAGATAACCAAACAAAACTTTTAGTGGATTTCTACTTATTTTATTAAATATCATCTCCACCAAACAGGACAAGCTTGCATCTGTTATAGTTTTGGAGAAAAATGTGTTCATTTCATGTATGCGCGAAATGCCTTAAAAATCGCTTTAAAATGGATTTGGAGCATGGAGACGATTATCTCGGGATTGCAAGATAACCAAACAAAACTTTTAGTGGATTTCTACTTATTTTATTAAATATCATCTCCACCAAACAGGACAAGCTTGCATCTGTTATAGTTTTGGAGAAAAATGTGTTCATTTCATGTATGCGCGAAATGCCTTAAAAATGGCTTTAAAATGGATTTGGAGCATGGAGACGATTATCTCGGGATTGCAAGATAACCAAACAAAACTTTTAGTGGATTTCTACTTATTTTATTAAATATCATCTCCACCAAACAGGACAAGCTTGCATCTGTTATAGTTTTGGAGAAAAATGTGTTCATTTCATGTATGCGCGAAATGCCTTAAAAATGGCTTTAAAATGGATTTGGAGCATGGAGACGATTATCTCGGGATTGCAAGATAACCAAACAAAACTTTTAGTGGATTTCTACTTATTTTATTAAATATCATCTCCACCAAACAGGACAAGCTTGCATGTGTTATAGTTTTGGAGAAAAATGTGTTCATTTCATGTATGCGCAAAAAGCCTTTGAAATGGCTTTAAAATGGATTTGGAGCATGGAGACGATTATCTCGGGATTGCAAGATAACCAAACAAAACTTTTAGTGGATTTCTACTTATTTTATTAAATATCATCTCCACCAAACAGGACAAGCTTGCATGTGTTATAGTTTTGGAGAAAAATGTGTTCATTTCATGTATGCGCGAAATGCCTTAAAAATGGCTTTAAAATGGATTTGGAGCATGGAGACGATTATCTCGGGATTGCAAGATAACCAAACAAAACTTTTAGTGGATTTCTACTTATTTTATTAAATATCATCTCCACCAAACAGGACAAGCTTGCATGTGTTATAGTTTTGGAGAAAAATGTGTTCATTTCATGTATGCGCAAAATGCCTTTGAAATGGCTTTAAAATGGATTTGGAGCATGGAGACGATTATCTCAGGATGGCAATATAAACAAACGAAACTTTTAGTAGATTTCTACTTATTTTATTAAATATTATCTCCACCAAACAGGACAAGCTTGCATCTGTTATAGTTTTGGAGAAAAATGTGTTCATTTCATGTATGCGCGAAATGCCTTAAAAATGGCTTTAAAATGGATTTGGAGCATGGAGACGATTATCTCGGGATTGCAAGATAACCAAACAAAACTTTTAGTGGATTTCTACTTATTTTATTAAATATCATCTCCACCAAACAGGACAAGCTTGCATGTGTTATAGTTTTGGAGAAAAATGTGTTCATTTCATGTATGCGCAAAATGTCTTTGAAATGGCTTTAAAATGGATTTGGAGCATGGAGACGATTATCTCAGGATTGCAAGATAAACAAACGAAACTTTTAGTAGATTTCTACTTATCTTATTAAATATTATCTCCACCAAACAGGACAAGCTTGCATCTGTTATAGTTTTGGAGAAAAATGTGTTCATTTCATGTATGCGCGAAATGCCTTAAAAATGGCTTTAAAATGGATTTGGAGCATGGAGACGATTATCTCGGGATTGCAAGATAACCAAACAAAACTTTTAGTGGATTTCTACTTATTTTATTAAATATCATCTCCACCAAACAGGACAAGCTTGCATCTGTTATAGTTTTGGAGAAAAATGTGTTCATTTCATGTATGCGCGAAATGCCTTAAAATGGCTTTAAAATGGATTTGGAGCATGGAGACGATTATCTCGGGATTGCAAGATAACCAAACAAAACTTTTAGTGGATTTCTACTTATTTTATTAAATATCATCTCCACCAAACAGGACAAGCTTGCATGTGTTATAGTTTTGGAGAAAAATGTGTTCATTTCATGTATGCGCAAAATGCCTTTAAAATGGCTTTAAAATGGATTTGGAGCATGGAGACGATTATCTCAGGATGGCAATATAAACAAACGAAACTTTTAGTAGATTTCTACTTATTTTATTAAATATTATCTCCACCAAACAGGACAAGCTTGCATCTGTTATAGTTTTGGAGAAAAATGTGTTCATTTCATGTATGCGCGAAATGCCTTAAAAATGGCTTTAAAATGGATTTGGAGCATGGAGACGATTATCTCGGGATTGCAAGATAACCAAACAAAACTTTTAGTGGATTTCTACTTATTTTATTAAATATCATCTCCACCAAACAGGACAAGCTTGCATCTGTTATAGTTTTGGAGAAAAATGTGTTCATTTCATGTATGCGCGAAATGCCTTAAAAATGGCTTTAAAATGGATTTGGAGCATGGAGACGATTATCTCGGGATTGCAAGATAACCAAACAAAACTTTTAGTGGATTTCTACTTATTTTATTAAATATCATCTCCACCAAACAGGACAAGCTTGCATCTGTTATAGTTTTGGAGAAAAATGTGTTCATTTCATGTATGCGCGAAATGCCTTAAAAATGGCTTTAAAATGGATTTGGAGCATGGAGACGATTATCTCGGGATTGCAAGATAACCAAACAAAACTTTTAGTGGATTTCTACTTATTTTATTAAATATCATCTCCACCAAACAGGACAAGCTTGCATGTGTTATAGTTTTGGAGAAAAATGTGTTCATTTCATGTATGCGCAAAATGCCTTTGAAATGGCTTTAAAATGGATTTGGAGCATGGAGACGATTATCTCAGGATGGCAATATAAACAAACGAAACTTTTATTAGATTTCAACTTATTTTATTAAATATTATCTCCACCAAACAGGACAAGCTTGCATCTGTTATAGTTTTGGAGAAAAATGTGTTCATTTCATGTATGCACGAAATGCCTTAAAAATGGCTTTAAAATGGATTTGGAGCATGGAGACGATTATCTCGGGATTGCAAGATAACCAAACAAAACTTTTAGTGGATTTCTACTTATTTTATTAAATATCATCTCCACCAAACAGGACAAGCTTGCATCTGTTATAGTTTTGGAGAAAAATGTGTTCATTTCATGTATGCGCGAAATGCCTTAAAAATGGCTTTAAAATGGATTTGGAGCATGGAGACGATTATCTCGGGATTGCAAGATAACCAAACAAAACTTTTAGTGTATTTCTACTTATTTTATTAAATATCATCTCCACCAAACAGGACAAGCTTGCATGTGTTATAGTTTTGGAGAAAAATGTGTTCATTTCATGTATGCGCAAAATGCCTTTGAAATGGCTTTAAAATGGATTTGGAGCATGGAGACGATTATCTCAGGATGGCAATATAAACAAACGAAACTTTTAGTAGATTTCTACTTATTTTATTAAATATTATCTCCACCAAACAGGACAAGCTTGCATCTGTTATAGTTTTGGAGAAAAATGTGTTCATTTCATGTATGCGCGAAATGCCTTAAAAATGGCTTTAAAATGGATTTGAAACATGGAGACGATTATCTCGGGATTGCAAGATAACCAAACAAAACTTTTAGTGGATGTCTACTTATTTTATTAAATATCATCTCCACCAAACAGGACAAGCTTGCATCTGTTATAGTTTTGGAGAAAAATGTGTTCATTTCATGTATGCGCGAAATGCCTTAAAAATGGCTTTAAAATGGATTTGGAGCATGGAGACGATTATCTCGGGATTGCAAGATAACCAAACAAAACTTTTAGTGGATTTCTACTTATTTTATTAAATATCATCTCCACCAAACAGGACAAGCTTGCATGTGTTATAGTTTTGGAGAAAAATGTGTTCATTTCATGTATGCGCGAAATGCCTTAAAAATGGCTTTAAAATGGATTTGGAGCATGGAGACGATTATCTCGGGATTGCAAGATAACCAAACAAAACTTTTAGTGGATTTCTACTTATTTTATTAAATATCATCTCCACCAAACAGGACAAGCTTGCATGTGTTATAGTTTTGGAGAAAAATGTGTTCATTTCATGTATGCGCAAAATGCCTTTGAAATGGCTTTAAAATGGATTTGGAGCATGGAGACGATTATCTCAGGATGGCAATATAAACAAACGAAACTTTTAGTAGATTTCTACTTATTTTATTAAATATTATCTCCACCAAACAGGACAAGCTTGCATCTGTTATAGTTTTGGAGAAAAATGTGTTCATTTCATGTATGCGCGAAATGCCTTAAAAATGGCTTTAAAATGGATTTGGAGCATGGAGACGATTATCTCGGGATTGCAAGATAACCAAACAAAACTTTTAGTGGATTTCTACTTATTTTATTAAATATCATCTCCACCAAACAGGACAAGCTTGCATCTGTTATAGTTTTGGAGAAAAATGTGTTCATTTCATGTATGCGCAAAATGCCTTTGAAATGGCTTTAAAATGGATTTGGAGCATGGAGACGATTATCTCAGGATGGCAATATAAACAAACGAAACTTTTAGTAGATTTCTACTTATTTTATTAAATATTATCTCCACCAAACAGGACAAGCTTGCATCTGTTATAGTTTTGGAGAAAAATGTGTTCATTTCATGTATGCGCGAAATGCCTTAAAAATGGCTTTAAAATGGATTTGGAGCATGGAGACGATTATCTCGGGATTGCAAGATAACCAAACAAAACTTTTAGTGTATTTCTACTTATTTTATTAAATATCATCTCCACCAAACAGGACAAGCTTGCATGTGTTATAGTTTTGGAGAAAAATGTGTTCATTTCATGTATGCGCAAAATGCCTTTGAAATGGCTTTAAAATGGATTTGGAGCATGGAGACGATTATCTCAGGATGGCAATATAAACAAACGAAACTTTTAGTAGATTTCTACTTATTTTATTAAATATTATCTCCACCAAACAGGACAAGCTTGCATCAGTTATAGTTTTGGAGAAAAATGTGTTCATTTCATGTATGCGCGAAATGCCTTAAAAATGGCTTTAAAATGGATTTGAAACATGGAGACGATTATCTCGGGATTGCAAGATAACCAAACAAAACTTTTAGTGGATGTCTACTTATTTTATTAAATATCATCTCCACCAAACAGGACAAGCTTGCATCTGTTATAGTTTTGGAGAAAAATGTGTTCATTTCATGTATGCGCGAAATGCCTTAAAAATGGCTTTAAAATGGATTTGGAGCATGGAGACGATTATCTCGGGATTGCAAGATAACCAAACAAAACTTTTAGTGGATTTCTACTTATTTTATTAAATATCATCTCCACCAAACAGGACAAGCTTGCATGTGTTATAGTTTTGGAGAAAAATGTGTTCATTTCATGTATGCGCAAAATGCCTTTGAAATGGCTTTAAAATGGATTTGGAGCATGGAGACGATTATCTCAGGATGGCAATATAAACAAACGAAACTTTTAGTAGATTTCTACTTATTTTATTAAATATTATCTCCACCAAACAGGACAAGCTTGCATCTGTTATAGTTTTGGAGAAAAATGTGTTCATTTCATGTATGCGCGAAATGCCTTAAAAATGGCTTTAAAATGGATTTGGAGCATGGAGACGATTATCTCGGGATTGCAAGATAACCAAACAAAACTTTTAGTGGATTTCTACTTATTTTATTAAATATCATCTCCACCAAACAGGACAAGCTTGCATCTGTTATAGTTTTGGAGAAAAATGTGTTCATTTCATGTATGCGCGAAATGCCTTAAAAATGGCTTTAAAATGGATTTGGAGCATGGAGACGATTATCTCGGGATTGCAAGATAACCAAACAAAACTTTTAGTGGATTTCTACTTATTTTATTAAATATCATCTCCACCAAACAGGACAAGCTTGCATCTGTTATAGTTTTGGAGAAAAATGTGTTCATTTCATGTATGCGCGAAATGCCTTAAAAATGGCTTTAAAATGGATTTGGAGCATGGAGACGATTATCTCGGGATTGCAAGATAACCAAACAAAACTTTTAGTGGATTTCTACTTATTTTATTAAATATCATCTTCACCAAACAGGACAAGCTTGCATGTGTTATAGTTTTGGAGAAAAATGTGTTCATTTCATGTATGCGCAAAATGCCTTTGAAATGGCTTTAAAATGGATTTGGAGCATGGAGACGATTATCTCAGGATGGCAATATAAACAAACGAAACTTTTAGTAGATTTCTACTTATTTTATTAAATATTATCTCCACCAAACAGGACAAGCTTGCATCTGTTATAGTTTTGGAGAAAAATGTGTTCATTTCATGTATGCGCGAAATGCCTTAAAAATGGCTTTAAAATGGATTTGGAGCATGGAGACGATTATCTCGGGATTGCAAGATAACCAAACAAAACTTTTAGTGGATTTCTACTTATTTTATTAAATATCATCTCCACCAAACAGGACAAGCTTGCATCTGTTATAGTTTTGGAGAAAAATGTGTTCATTTCATGTATGCGCGAAATGCCTTAAAAATGGCTTTAAAATGGATTTGGAGCATGGAGACGATTATCTCGGGATTGCAAGATAACCAAACAAAACTTTTAGTGGATTTCTACTTATTTTATTAAATATCATCTCCACCAAACAGGACAAGCTTGCATCTGTTATAGTTTTGGAGAAAAATGTGTTCATTTCATGTATGCGCGAAATGCCTTAAAAATGGCTTTAAAATGGATTTGGAGCATGGAGACGATTATCTCGGGATTGCAAGATAACCAAACAAAACTTTTAGTGGATTTCTACTTATTTTATTAAATATCATCTCCACCAAACAGGACAAGCTTTCATCTGTTATAGTTTTGGAGAAAAATGTGTTCATTTCATGTATGCGCGAAATGCCTTAAAAATGGCTTTAAAATGGATTTGGAGCATGGAGACGATTATCTCGGGATTGCAAGATAACCAAACAAAACTTTTAGTGGATTTCTACTTATTTTATTAAATATCATCTCCACCAAACAGGACAAGCTTGCATGTGTTATAGTTTTGGAGAAAAATGTGTTCATTTCATGTATGCGCAAAATGCCTTTGAAATGGCTTTAAAATGGATTTGGAGCATGGAGACGATTATCTCAGGATGGCACTATAAACAAACAAAACTTTTAGTAGATTTCTACTTATTTTATTAAATATTATCTCCACCAAACAGGACAAGCTTGCATCTGTTATAGTTTTGGAGAAAAATGTGTTCATTTCATGTATGCGCGAAATGCCTTAAAAATGGCTTTAAAATGGATTTGGAGCATGGAGACGATTATCTCGGGATTGCAAGATAACCAAACAAAACTTTTAGTGGATTTCTACTTATTTTATTAAATATCATCTCCACCAAACAGGACAAGCTTGCATGTGTTATAGTTTTGGAGAAAAATGTGTTCATTTCATGTATGCGCAAAATGCCTTTGAAATGGCTTTAAAATGGATTTGGAGCATGGAGACGATTATCTCAGGATGGCAATATAAACAAACGAAACTTTTAGTAGATTTCTACTTATTTTATTAAATATTATCTCCACCAAACAGGACAAGCTTGCATCTGTTATAGTTTTGGAGAAAAATGTGTTCATTTCATGTATGCGCGAAATGCCTTAAAAATGGCTTTAAAATGGATTTGGAGCATGGAGACGATTATCTCGGGATTGCAAGATAACCAAACAAAACTTTTAGTAGATTTCTACTTATTTTATTAAATATCATCTCCACCAAACAGGACAAGCTTGCATCTGTTATAGTTTTGGAGAAAAATGTGTTCATTTCATGTATGCGCGAAATGCCTTAAAAATGGCTTTAAAATGGATTTGGAGCATGGAGACGATTATCTCGGGATTGCAAGATAACCAAACAAAACTTTTAGTGGATTTCTACTTATTTTATTAAATATCATCTCCACCAAACAGGACAAGCTTGCATGTGTTATAGTTTTGGAGAAAAATGTGTTCATTTCATGTATGCGCAAAATGCCTTTGAAATGGCTTTAAAATGGATTTGGAGCATGGAGACGATTATCTCAGGATGGCAATATAAACAAACGAAACTTTTAGTAGATTTCTACTTATTTTATTAAATATTATCTCCACCAAACAGGACAAGCTTGCATCTGTTATAGTTTTGGAGAAAAATGTGTTCATTTCATGTATGCGCGAAATGCCTTAAAAATGGCTTTAAAATGGATTTGGAGCATGGAGACGATTATCTCGGGATTGCAAGATAACCAAACAAAACTTTTAGTGGATTTCTACTTATTTTATTAAATATCATCTCCACCAAACAGGACAAGCTTGCATCTGTTATAGTTTTGGAGAAAAATGTGTTCATTTCATGTATGCGCGAAATGCCTTAAAAATGGCTTTAAAATGGATTTGGAGCATGGAGACGATTATCTCGGGATTGCAAGATAACCAAACAAAACTTTTAGTGGATTTCTACTTATTTTATTAAATATCATCTCCACCAAACAGGACAAGCTTGCATCTGTTATAGTTTTGGAGAAAAATGTGTTCATTTCATGTATGCGCGAAATGCCTTAAAAATGGCTTTAAAATGGATTTGGAGCATGGAGACGATTATCTCGGGATTGCAAGATAACCAAACAAAACTTTTAGTGGATTTCTACTTATTTTATTAAATATCATCTCCACCAAACAGGACAAGCTTGCATCTGTTATAGTTTTGGAGAAAAATGTGTTCATTTCATGTATGCGCGAAATGCCTTAAAAATGGCTTTAAAATGGATTTGGAGCATGGAGACGATTATCTCGGGATTGCAAGATAACCAAACAAAACTTTTAGTGGATTTCTACTTATTTTATTAAATATCATCTCCACCAAACAGGACAAGCTTGCATCTGTTATAGTTTTGGAGAAAAATGTGTTCATTTCATGTATGCGCGAAATGCCTTAAAAATGGCTTTAAAATGGATTTGGAGCATGGAGACGATTATCTCGGGATTGCAAGATAACCAAACAAAACTTTTAGTGGATTTCTACTTATTTTATTAAATATCATCTCCACCAAACAGGACAAGCTTGCATCTGTTATAGTTTTGGAGAAAAATGTGTTCATTTCATGTATGCGCGAAATGCCTTAAAAATGGCTTTAAAATGGATTTGGAGCATGGAGACGATTATCTCGGGATTGCAAGATAACCAAACAAAACTTTTAGTGGATTTCTACTTATTTTATTAAATATCATCTCCACCAAACAGGACAAGCTTGCATGTGTTATAGTTTTGGAGAAAAATGTGTTCATTTCATGTATGCGCGAAATGCCTTAAAAATGGCTTTAAAATGGATTTGGAGCATGGAGACGATTATCTCGGGATTGCAAGATAACCAAACAAAACTTTTAGTGGATTTCTACTTATTTTATTAAATATCATCTCCACCAAACAGGACAAGCTTGCATCTGTTATAGTTTTGGAGAAAAATGTGTTCATTTCATGTATGCGCGAAATGCCTTAAAAATGGCTTTAAAATGGATTTGGAGCATGGAGACGATTATCTCGGGATTGCAAGATAACCAAACAAAACTTTTAGTGGATTTCTACTTATTTTATTAAATATCATCTCCACCAAACAGGACAAGCTTGCATCTGTTATAGTTTTGGAGAAAAATGTGTTCATTTCATGTATGCGCGAAATGCCTTAAAAATGGCTTTAAAATGGATTTGGAGCATGGAGACGATTATCTCGGGATTGCAAGATAAACAAACAAAACTTTTAGTGGATTTCTACTTATTTTATTAAATATCATCTCCACCAAACAGGACAAGCTTGCATGTGTTATAGTTTTGGAGAAAAATGTGTTCATTTCATGTATGCGCAAAATGCCTTTGAAATGGCTTTAAAATGGATTTGGAGCATGGAGACGATTATCTCAGGATGGCAATATAAACAAACGAAACTTTTAGTAGATTTCTACTTATTTTATTAAATATTATCTCCACCAAACAGGACAAGCTTGCATCTGTTATAGTTTTGGAGAAAAATGTGTTCATTTCATGTATGCGCGAAATGCCTTAAAAATGGCTTTAAAATGGATTTGGAGCATGGAGACGATTATCTCGGGATTGCAAGATAACCAAACAAAACTTTTAGTGGATTTCTACTTATTTTATTAAATATCATCTCCACCAAACAGGACAAGCTTGCATGTGTTATAGTTTTGAAGAAAAATGTGTTCATTTCATGTATGCGCAAAATGTCTTTGAAATGGCTTTAAAATGGATTTGGAGCATGGAGACGATTATCTCAGGATTGCAAGATAAACAAACGAAACTTTTAGTAGATTTCTACTTATCTTATTAAATATTATCTCCACCAAACAGGACAAGCTTGCATCTGTTATAGTTTTGGAGAAAAATGTGTTCATTTCATGTATGCGCGAAATGCCTTAAAAATGGCTTTAAAATGGATTTGGAGCATGGAGACGATTATCTCGGGATTGCAAGATAACCAAACAAAACTTTTAGTGGATTTCTACTTATTTTATTAAATATCATCTCCACCAAACAGGACAAGCTTGCATGTGTTATAGTTTTGGAGAAAAATGTGTTCATTTCATGTATGCGCAAAATGCCTTTAAAATGGCTTTAAAATGGATTTGGAGCATGGAGACGATTATCTCAGGATGGCAATATAAACAAACGAAACTTTTAGTAGATTTCTACCTATTTTATTAAATATTATCTCCACCAAACAGGACAAGCTTGCATCTGTTATAGTTTTGGAGAAAAATGTGTTCATTTCATGTATGCGCGAAATGCCTTAAAAATGGCTTTAAAATGGATTTGGAGCATGGAGACGATTATCTCGGGATTGCAAGATAACCAAACAAAACTTTTAGTGGATTTCTACTTATTTTATTAAATATCATCTCCACCAAACAGGACAAGCTTGCATCTGTTATAGTTTTGGAGAAAAATGTGTTCATTTCATGTATGCGCGAAATGCCTTAAAAATGGCTTTAAAATGGATTTGGAGCATGGAGACGATTATCTCGGGATTGCAAGATAAACAAACAAAACTTTTAGTGGATTTCTACTTATTTTATTAAATATCATCTCCACCAAACAGGACAAGCTTGCATGTGTTATAGTTTTGGAGAAAAATGTGTTCATTTCATGTATGCGCAAAATGCCTTTGAAATGGCTTTAAAATGGATTTGGAGCATGGAGACGATTATCTCAGGATGGCAATATAAACAAACGAAACTTTTAGTAGATTTCTACTTATTTTATTAAATATTATCTCCACCAAACAGGACAAGCTTGCATCTGTTATAGTTTTGGAGAAAAATGTGTTCATTTCATGTATGCGCGAAATGCCTTAAAAATGGCTTTAAAATGGATTTGGAGCATGGAGACGATTATCTCGGGATTGCAAGATAACCAAACAAAACTTTTAGTGGATTTCTACTTATTTTATTAAATATCATCTCCACCAAACAGGACAAGCTTGCATCTGTTATAGTTTTGGAGAAAAATGTGTTCATTTCATGTATGCGCGAAATGCCTTAAAAATCGCTTTAAAATGGATTTGGAGCATGGAGACGATTATCTCGGGATTGCAAGATAACCAAACAAAACTTTTAGTGGATTTCTACTTATTTTATTAAATATCATCTCCACCAAACAGGACAAGCTTGCATCTGTTATAGTTTTGGAGAAAAATGTGTTCATTTCATGTATGCGCGAAATGCCTTAAAAATGGCTTTAAAATGGATTTGGAGCATGGAGACGATTATCTCGGGATTGCAAGATAACCAAACAAAACTTTTAGTGGATTTCTACTTATTTTATTAAATATCATCTCCACCAAACAGGACAAGCTTGCATCTGTTATAGTTTTGGAGAAAAATGTGTTCATTTCATGTATGCGCGAAATGCCTTAAAAATGGCTTTAAAATGGATTTGGAGCATGGAGACGATTATCTCGGGATTGCAAGATAACCAAACAAAACTTTTAGTGGATTTCTACTTATTTTATTAAATATCATCTCCACCAAACAGGACAAGCTTGCATGTGTTATAGTTTTGGAGAAAAATGTGTTCATTTCATGTATGCGCAAAATGCCTTAAAAATGGCTTTAAAATGGATTTGGAGCATGGAGACGATTATCTCGGGATTGCAAGATAACCAAACAAAACTTTTAGTGGATTTCTACTTATTTTATTAAATATCATCTCCACCAAACAGGACAAGCTTGCATCTGTTATAGTTTTGGAGAAAAATGTGTTCATTTCATGTATGCGCGAAATGCCTTAAAAATGGCTTTAAAATGGATTTGGAGCATGGAGACGATTATCTCGGGATTGCAAGATAACCAAACAAAACTTTTAGTGGATTTCTACTTATTTTATTAAATATCATCTCCACCAAACAGGACAAGCTTGCATCTGTTATAGTTTTGGAGAAAAATGTGTTCATTTCATGTATGCGCGAAATGCCTTAAAAATGGCTTTAAAATGGATTTGGAGCATGGAGACGATTATCTCGGGATTGCAAGATAACCAAACAAAACTTTTAGTGGATTTCTACTTATTTTATTAAATATCATCTCCACCAAACAGGACAAGCTTGCATCTGTTATAGTTTTGGAGAAAAATGTGTTCATTTCATGTATGCGCGAAATGCCTTAAAAATGGCTTTAAAATGGATTTGGAGCATGGAGACGATTATCTCGGGATTGCAAGATAACCAAACAAAACTTTTAGTGGATTTCTACTTATTTTATTAAATATCATCTCCACCAAACAGGACAAGCTTGCATGTGTTATAGTTTTGGAGAAAAATGTGTTCATTTCATGTATGCGCGAAATGCCTTAAAAATGGCTTTAAAATGGATTTGGAGCATGGAGACGATTATCTCGGGATTGCAAGATAACCAAACAAAACTTTTAGTGGATTTCTACTTATTTTATTAAATATCATCTCCACCAAACAGGACAAGCTTGCATCTGTTATAGTTTTGGAGAAAAATGTGTTCATTTCATGTATGCGCGAAATGCCTTAAAAATGGCTTTAAAATGGATTTGGAGCATGGAGACGATTATCTCGGGATTGCAAGATAACCAAACAAAACTTTTAGTGGATTTCTACTTATTTTATTAAATATCATCTCCACCAAACAGGACAAGCTTGCATCTGTTATAGTTTTGGAGAAAAATGTGTTCATTTCATGTATGCGCGAAATGCCTTAAAAATGGCTTTAAAATGGATTTGGAGCATGGAGACGATTATCTCGGGATTGCAAGATAAACAAACAAAACTTTTAGTGGATTTCTACTTATTTTATTAAATATCATCTCCACCAAACAGGACAAGCTTGCATGTGTTATAGTTTTGGAGAAAAATGTGTTCATTTCATGTATGCGCAAAATGCCTTTGAAATGGCTTTAAAATGGATTTGGAGCATGGAGACGATTATCTCAGGATGGCAATATAAACAAACGAAACTTTTAGTAGATTTCTACTTATTTTATTAAATATTATCTCCACCAAACAGGACAAGCTTGCATCTGTTATAGTTTTGGAGAAAAATGTGTTCATTTCATGTATGCGCGAAATGCCTTAAAAATGGCTTTAAAATGGATTTGGAGCATGGAGACGATTATCTCGGGATTGCAAGATAACCAAACAAAACTTTTAGTGGATTTCTACTTATTTTATTAAATATCATCTCCACCAAACAGGACAAGCTTGCATGTGTTATAGTTTTGAAGAAAAATGTGTTCATTTCATGTATGCGCAAAATGTCTTTGAAATGGCTTTAAAATGGATTTGGAGCATGGAGACGATTATCTCAGGATTGCAAGATAAACAAACGAAACTTTTAGTAGATTTCTACTTATCTTATTAAATATTATCTCCACCAAACAGGACAAGCTTGCATCTGTTATAGTTTTGGAGAAAAATGTGTTCATTTCATGTATGCGCGAAATGCCTTAAAAATGGCTTTAAAATGGATTTGGAGCATGGAGACGATTATCTCGGGATTGCAAGATAACCAAACAAAACTTTTAGTGGATTTCTACTTATTTTATTAAATATCATCTCCACCAAACAGGACAAGCTTGCATGTGTTATAGTTTTGGAGAAAAATGTGTTCATTTCATGTATGCGCAAAATGCCTTTAAAATGGCTTTAAAATGGATTTGGAGCATGGAGACGATTATCTCAGGATGGCAATATAAACAAACGAAACTTTTAGTAGATTTCTACCTATTTTATTAAATATTATCTCCACCAAACAGGACAAGCTTGCATCTGTTATAGTTTTGGAGAAAAATGTGTTCATTTCATGTATGCGCGAAATGCCTTAAAAATGGCTTTAAAATGGATTTGGAGCATGGAGACGATTATCTCGGGATTGCAAGATAACCAAACAAAACTTTTAGTGGATTTCTACTTATTTTATTAAATATCATCTCCACCAAACAGGACAAGCTTGCATCTGTTATAGTTTTGGAGAAAAATGTGTTCATTTCATGTATGCGCGAAATGCCTTAAAAATGGCTTTAAAATGGATTTGGAGCATGGAGACGATTATCTCGGGATTGCAAGATAAACAAACAAAACTTTTAGTGGATTTCTACTTATTTTATTAAATATCATCTCCACCAAACAGGACAAGCTTGCATGTGTTATAGTTTTGGAGAAAAATGTGTTCATTTCATGTATGCGCAAAATGCCTTTGAAATGGCTTTAAAATGGATTTGGAGCATGGAGACGATTATCTCAGGATGGCAATATAAACAAACGAAACTTTTAGTAGATTTCTACTTATTTTATTAAATATTATCTCCACCAAACAGGACAAGCTTGCATCTGTTATAGTTTTGGAGAAAAATGTGTTCATTTCATGTATGCGCGAAATGCCTTAAAAATGGCTTTAAAATGGATTTGGAGCATGGAGACGATTATCTCGGGATTGCAAGATAACCAAACAAAACTTTTAGTGGATTTCTACTTATTTTATTAAATATCATCTCCACCAAACAGGACAAGCTTGCATCTGTTATAGTTTTGGAGAAAAATGTGTTCATTTCATGTATGCGCGAAATGCCTTAAAAATCGCTTTAAAATGGATTTGGAGCATGGAGACGATTATCTCGGGATTGCAAGATAACCAAACAAAACTTTTAGTGGATTTCTACTTATTTTATTAAATATCATCTCCACCAAACAGGACAAGCTTGCATCTGTTATAGTTTTGGAGAAAAATGTGTTCATTTCATGTATGCGCGAAATGCCTTAAAAATGGCTTTAAAATGGATTTGGAGCATGGAGACGATTATCTCGGGATTGCAAGATAACCAAACAAAACTTTTAGTGGATTTCTACTTATTTTATTAAATATCATCTCCACCAAACAGGACAAGCTTGCATCTGTTATAGTTTTGGAGAAAAATGTGTTCATTTCATGTATGCGCGAAATGCCTTAAAAATGGCTTTAAAATGGATTTGGAGCATGGAGACGATTATCTCGGGATTGCAAGATAACCAAACAAAACTTTTAGTGGATTTCTACTTATTTTATTAAATATCATCTCCACCAAACAGGACAAGCTTGCATGTGTTATAGTTTTGGAGAAAAATGTGTTCATTTCATGTATGCGCAAAATGCCTTTGAAATGGCTTTAAAATGGATTTGGAGCATGAAGACGATTATCTCAGGATGGCAATATAAACAAACGAAACTTTTAGTAGATTTCTACTTATTTTATTAAATATTATCTCCACCAAACAGGACAAGCTTGCATCTGTTATAGTTTTGGAGAAAAATGTGTTCATTTCATGTATGCGCGAAATGCCTTAAAAATGGCTTTAAAATGGATTTGGAGCATGGAGACGATTATCTCGGGATTGCAAGATAACCAAACAAAACTTTTAGTGGATTTCTACTTATTTTATTAAATATCATCTCCACCAAACAGGACAAGCTTGCATCTGTTATAGTTTTGGAGAAAAATGTGTTCATTTCATGTATGCGCGAAATGCCTTAAAAATGGCTTTAAAATGGATTTGGAGCATGGAGACGATTATCTCGGGATTGCAAGATAACCAAACAAAACTTTTAGTGTATTTCTACTTATTTTATTAAATATCATCTCCACCAAACAGGACAAGCTTGCATGTGTTATAGTTTTGGAGAAAAATGTGTTCATTTCATGTATGCGCAAAATGCCTTTGAAATGGCTTTAAAATGGATTTGGAGCATGGAGACGATTATCTCAGGATGGCAATATAAACAAACGAAACTTTTAGTAGATTTCTACTTATTTTATTAAATATTATCTCCACCAAACAGGACAAGCTTGCATCTGTTATAGTTTTGGAGAAAAATGTGTTCATTTCATGTATGCGCGAAATGCCTTAAAAATGGCTTTAAAATGGATTTGAAACATGGAGACGATTATCTCGGGATTGCAAGATAACCAAACAAAACTTTTAGTGGATGTCTACCTATTTTATTAAATATCATCTCCACCAAACAGGACAAGCTTGCATCTGTTATAGTTTTGGAGAAAAATGTGTTCATTTCATGTATGCGCGAAATGCCTTAAAAATGGCTTTAAAATGGATTTGGAGCATGGAGACGATTATCTCGGGATTGCAAGATAACCAAACAAAACTTTTAGTGGATTTCTACTTATTTTATTAAATATCATCTCCACCAAACAGGACAAGCTTGCATCTGTTATAGTTTTGGAGAAAAATGTGTTCATTTCATGTATGCGCGAAATGCCTTAAAAATGGCTTTAAAATGGATTTGGAGCATGGAGACGATTATCTCGGGATTGCAAGATAACCAAACAAAACTTTTAGTGGATTTCTACTTATTTTATTAAATATCATCTCCACCAAACAGGACAAGCTTTCATCTGTTATAGTTTTGGAGAAAAATGTGTTCATTTCATGTATGCGCGAAATGCCTTAAAAATGGCTTTAAAATGGATTTGGAGCATGGAGACGATTATCTCAGGATGGCAATATAAACAAACGAAACTTTTAGTAGATTTCTACTTATTTTATTAAATATTATCTCCACCAAACAGGACAAGCTTGCATCTGTTATAGTTTTGGAGAAAAATGTGTTCATTTCATGTATGCGCGAAATGCCTTAAAAATGGCTTTAAAATGGATTTGGAGCATGGAGACGATTATCTCGGGATTGCAAGATAACCAAACAAAACTTTTAGTGGATTTCTACTTATTTTATTAAATATCATCTCCACCAAACAGGACAAGCTTGCATGTGTTATAGTTTTGGAGAAAAATGTGTTCATTTCATGTATGCGCAAAATGTCTTTGAAATGGCTTTAAAATGGATTTGGAGCATGGAGACGATTATCTCAGGATTGCAAGATAAACAAACGAAACTTTTAGTAGATTTCTACTTATCTTATTAAATATTATCTCCACCAAACAGGACAAGCTTGCATCTGTTATAGTTTTGGAGAAAAATGTGTTCATTTCATGTATGCGCGAAATGCCTTAAAAATGGCTTTAAAATGGATTTGGAGCATGGAGACGATTATCTCGGGATTGCAAGATAACCAAACAAAACTTTTAGTGGATTTCTACTTATTTTATTAAATATCATCTCCACCAAACAGGACAAGCTTGCATCTGTTATAGTTTTGGAGAAAAATGTGTTCATTTCATGTATGCGCGAAATGCCTTAAAAATGGCTTTAAAATGGATTTGGAGCATGGAGACGATTATCTCGGGATTGCAAGATAACCAAACAAAACTTTTAGTGGATTTCTACTTATTTTATTAAATATCATCTCCACCAAACAGGACAAGCTTGCATGTGTTATAGTTTTGGAGAAAAATGTGTTCATTTCATGTATGCGCAAAATGCCTTTAAAATGGCTTTCAAATGGATTTGGAGCATGGAGACGATTATCTCAGGATGGCAATATAAACAAACGAAACTTTTAGTAGATTTCTACTTATTTTATTAAATATTATCTCCACTAAACAGGACAAGCTTGCATCTGTTATAGTTTTGGAGAAAAATGTGTTCATTTCATGTATGCGCGAAATGCCTTAAAAATGGCTTTAAAATGGATTTGGAGCATGGAGACGATTATCTCGGGATTGCAAGATAACCAAACAAAACTTTTAGTGGATTTCTACTTATTTTATTAAATATCATCTCCACCAAACAGGACAAGCTTGCATCTGTTATAGTTTTGGAGAAAAATGTGTTCATTTCATGTATGCGCGAAATGCCTTAAAAATGGCTTTAAAATGGATTTGGAGCATGGAGACGATTATCTCGGGATTGCAAGATAACCAAACAAAACTTTTAGTGGATTTCTACTTATTTTATTAAATATCATCTCCACCAAACAGGACAAGCTTGCATCTGTTATAGTTTTGGAGAAAAATGTGTTCATTTCATGTATGCGCGAAATGCCTTAAAAATGGCTTTAAAATGGATTTGGAGCATGGAGACGATTATCTCGGGATTGCAAGATAACCAAACAAAACTTTTAGTGGATTTCTACTTATTTTATTAAATATCATCTCCACCAAACAGGACAAGCTTTCATCTGTTATAGTTTTGGAGAAAAATGTGTTCATTTCATGTATGCGCGAAATGCCTTAAAAATGGCTTTAAAATGGATTTGGAGCATGGAGACGATTATCTCGGGATTGCAAGATAACCAAACAAAACTTTTAGTGGATTTCTACTTATTTTATTAAATATCATCTCCACCAAACAGGACAAGCTTGCATGTGTTATAGTTTTGGAGAAAAATGTGTTCATTTCATGTATGCGCAAAATGCCTTTGAAATGGCTTTAAAATGGATTTGGAGCATGGAGACGATTATCTCAGGATGGCAATATAAACAAACGAAACTTTTAGTAGATTTCTACTTATTTTATTAAATATTATCTCCACCAAACAGGACAAGCTTGCATCTGTTATAGTTTTGGAGAAAAATGTGTTCATTTCATGTATGCGCGAAATGCCTTAAAAATGGCTTTAAAATGGATTTGGAGCATGGAGACGATTATCTCGGGATTGCAAGATAACCAAACAAAACTTTTAGTGGATTTCTACTTATTTTATTAAATATCATCTCCACCAAACAGGACAAGCTTGCATCTGTTATAGTTTTGGAGAAAAATGTGTTCATTTCATGTATGCGCGAAATGCCTTAAAAATGGCTTTAAAATGGATTTGGAGCATGGAGACGATTATCTCGGGATTGCAAGATAACCAAACAAAACTTTTAGTGGATTTCTACTTATTTTATTAAATATCATCTCCACCAAACAGGACAAGCTTGCATGTGTTATAGTTTTGGAGAAAAATGTGTTCATTTCATGTATGCGCGAAATGCCTTAAAAATGGCTTTAAAATGGATTTGGAGCATGGAGACGATTATCTCGGGATTGCAAGATAACCAAACAAAACTTTTAGTGGATTTCTACTTATTTTATTAAATATCATCTCCACCAAACAGGACAAGCTTGCATCTGTTATAGTTTTGGAGAAAAATGTGTTCATTTCATGTATGCGCGAAATGCCTTAAAAATGGCTTTAAAATGGATTTGGAGCATGGAGACGATTATCTCGGGATTGCAAGATAACCAAACAAAACTTTTAGTGGATTTCTACTTATTTTATTAAATATCATCTCCACCAAACAGGACAAGCTTGCATGTGTTATAGTTTTGGAGAAAAATGTGTTCATTTCATGTATGCGCGAAATGCCTTAAAAATGGCTTTAAAATGGATTTGGAGCATGGAGACGATTATCTCGGGATTGCAAGATAACCAAACAAAACTTTTAGTGGATTTCTACTTATTTTATTAAATATCATCTCCACCAAACAGGACAAGCTTGCATCTGTTATAGTTTTGGAGAAAAATGTGTTCATTTCATGTATGCGCGAAATGCCTTAAAAATGGCTTTAAAATGGATTTGGAGCATGGAGACGATTATCTCGGGATTGCAAGATAACCAAACAAAACTTTTAGTGGATTTCTACTTATTTTATTAAATATCATCTCCACCAAACAGGACAAGCTTGCATCTGTTATAGTTTTGGAGAAAAATGTGTTCATTTCATGTATGCGCGAAATGCCTTAAAAATGGCTTTAAAATGGATTTGGAGCATGGAGACGATTATCTCGGGATTGCAAGATAACCAAACAAAACTTTTAGTGGATTTCTACTTATTTTATTAAATATCATCTCCACCAAACAGGACAAGCTTTCATCTGTTATAGTTTTGGAGAAAAATGTGTTCATTTCATGTATGCGCGAAATGCCTTAAAAATGGCTTTAAAATGGATTTGGAGCATGGAGACGATTATCTCGGGATTGCAAGATAACCAAACAAAACTTTTAGTGGATTTCTACTTATTTTATTAAATATCATCTCCACCAAACAGGACAAGCTTGCATGTGTTATAGTTTTGGAGAAAAATGTGTTCATTTCATGTATGCGCAAAATGCCTTTGAAATGGCTTTAAAATGGATTTGGAGCATGGAGACGATTATCTCAGGATGGCAATATAAACAAACGAAACTTTTAGTAGATTTCTACTTATTTTATTAAATATTATCTCCACCAAACAGGACAAGCTTGCATCTGTTATAGTTTTGGAGAAAAATGTGTTCATTTCATGTATGCGCGAAATGCCTTAAAAATGGCTTTAAAATGGATTTGGAGCATGGAGACGATTATCTCGGGATTGCAAGATAACCAAACAAAACTTTTAGTGGATTTCTACTTATTTTATTAAATATCATCTCCACCAAACAGGACAAGCTTGCATCTGTTATAGTTTTGGAGAAAAATGTGTTCATTTCATGTATGCGCGAAATGCCTTAAAAATGGCTTTAAAATGGATTTGGAGCATGGAGACGATTATCTCGGGATTGCAAGATAACCAAACAAAACTTTTAGTGGATTTCTACTTATTTTATTAAATATCATCTCCACCAAACAGGACAAGCTTGCATGTGTTATAGTTTTGGAGAAAAATGTGTTCATTTCATGTATGCGCGAAATGCCTTAAAAATGGCTTTAAAATGGATTTGGAGCATGGAGACGATTATCTCGGGATTGCAAGATAACCAAACAAAACTTTTAGTGGATTTCTACTTATTTTATTAAATATCATCTCCACCAAACAGGACAAGCTTGCATCTGTTATAGTTTTGGAGAAAAATGTGTTCATTTCATGTATGCGCGAAATGCCTTAAAAATGGCTTTAAAATGGATTTGGAGCATGGAGACGATTATCTCGGGATTGCAAGATAACCAAACAAAACTTTTAGTGGATTTCTACTTATTTTATTAAATATCATCTCCACCAAACAGGACAAGCTTGCATGTGTTATAGTTTTGGAGAAAAATGTGTTCATTTCATGTATGCGCGAAATGCCTTAAAAATGGCTTTAAAATGGATTTGGAGCATGGAGACGATTATCTCGGGATTGCAAGATAACCAAACAAAACTTTTAGTGGATTTCTACTTATTTTATTAAATATCATCTCCACCAAACAGGACAAGCTTGCATCTGTTATAGTTTTGGAGAAAAATGTGTTCATTTCATGTATGCGCGAAATGCCTTAAAAATGGCTTTAAAATGGATTTGGAGCATGGAGACGATTATCTCGGGATTGCAAGATAACCAAACAAAACTTTTAGTGGATTTCTACTTATTTTATTAAATATCATCTCCACCAAACAGGACAAGCTTGCATCTGTTATAGTTTTGGAGAAAAATGTGTTCATTTCATGTATGCGCGAAATGCCTTAAAAATGGCTTTAAAATGGATTTGGAGCATGGAGACGATTATCTCGGGATTGCAAGATAACCAAACAAAACTTTTAGTGGATTTCTACTTATTTTATTAAATATCATCTCCACCAAACAGGACAAGCTTGCATGTGTTATAGTTTTGGAGAAAAATGTGTTCATTTCATGTATGCGCGAAATGCCTTAAAAATGGCTTTAAAATGGATTTGGAGCATGGAGACGATTATCTCGGGATTGCAAGATAACCAAACAAAACTTTTAGTGGATTTCTACTTATTTTATTAAATATCATCTCCACCAAACAGGACAAGCTTGCATCTGTTATAGTTTTGGAGAAAAATGTGTTCATTTCATGTATGCGCGAAATGCCTTAAAAATGGCTTTAAAATGGATTTGGAGCATGGAGACGATTATCTCGGGATTGCAAGATAACCAAACAAAACTTTTAGTGGATTTCTACTTATTTTATTAAATATCATCTCCACCAAACAGGACAAGCTTGCATCTGTTATAGTTTTGGAGAAAAATGTGTTCATTTCATGTATGCGCGAAATGCCTTAAAAATGGCTTTAAAATGGATTTGGAGCATGGAGACGATTATCTCGGGATTGCAAGATAACCAAACAAAACTTTTAGTGGATTTCTACTTATTTTATTAAATATCATCTCCACCAAACAGGACAAGCTTGCATGTGTTATAGTTTTGGAGAAAAATGTGTTCATTTCATGTATGCGCAAAATGCCTTTGAAATGGCTTTAAAATGGATTTGGAGCATGGAGACGATTATCTCAGGATGGCAATATAAACAAACGAAACTTTTAGTAGATTTCTACTTATTTTATTAAATATTATCTCCACCAAACAGGACAAGCTTGCATCTGTTATAGTTTTGGAGAAAAATGTGTTCATTTCATGTATGCGCGAAATGCCTTAAAAATGGCTTTAAAATGGATTTGGAGCATGGAGACGATTATCTCGGGATTGCAAGATAACCAAACAAAACTTTTAGTGGATTTCTACTTATTTTATTAAATATCATCTCCACCAAACAGGACAAGCTTGCATCTGTTATAGTTTTGGAGAAAAATGTGTTCATTTCATGTATGCGCGAAATGCCTTAAAAATGGCTTTAAAATGGATTTGGAGCATGGAGACGATTATCTCGGGATTGCAAGATAACCAAACAAAACTTTTAGTGGATTTCTACTTATTTTATTAAATATCATCTCCACCAAACAGGACAAGCTTGCATGTGTTATAGTTTTGGAGAAAAATGTGTTCATTTCATGTATGCGCGAAATGCCTTAAAAATGGCTTTAAAATGGATTTGGAGCATGGAGACGATTATCTCGGGATTGCAAGATAACCAAACAAAACTTTTAGTGGATTTCTACTTATTTTATTAAATATCATCTCCACCAAACAGGACAAGCTTGCATCTGTTATAGTTTTGGAGAAAAATGTGTTCATTTCATGTATGCGCGAAATGCCTTAAAAATGGCTTTAAAATGGATTTGGAGCATGGAGACGATTATCTCGGGATTGCAAGATAACCAAACAAAACTTTTAGTGGATTTCTACTTATTTTATTAAATATCATCTCCACCAAACAGGACAAGCTTGCATCTGTTATAGTTTTGGAGAAAAATGTGTTCATTTCATGTATGCGCGAAATGCCTTAAAAATGGCTTTAAAATGGATTTGGAGCATGGAGACGATTATCTCGGGATTGCAAGATAACCAAACAAAACTTTTAGTGGATTTCTACTTATTTTATTAAATATCATCTCCACCAAACAGGACAAGCTTGCATGTGTTATAGTTTTGGAGAAAAATGTGTTCATTTCATGTATGCGCAAAATGCCTTTGAAATGGCTTTAAAATGGATTTGGAGCATGGAGACGATTATCTCAGGATGGCAATATAAACAAACGAAACTTTTAGTAGATTTCTACTTATTTTATTAAATATTATCTCCACCAAACAGGACAAGCTTGCATCTGTTATAGTTTTGGAGAAAAATGTGTTCATTTCATGTATGCGCGAAATGCCTTAAAAATGGCTTTAAAATGGATTTGGAGCATGGAGACGATTATCTCGGGATTGCAAGATAACCAAACAAAACTTTTAGTGGATTTCTACTTATTTTATTAAATATCATCTCCACCAAACAGGACAAGCTTGCATCTGTTATAGTTTTGGAGAAAAATGTGTTCATTTCATGTATGCGCGAAATGCCTTAAAAATGGCTTTAAAATGGATTTGGAGCATGGAGACGATTATCTCGGGATTGCAAGATAACCAAACAAAACTTTTAGTGGATTTCTACTTATTTTATTAAATATCATCTCCACCAAACAGGACAAGCTTGCATGTGTTATAGTTTTGGAGAAAAATGTGTTCATTTCATGTATGCGCGAAATGCCTTAAAAATGGCTTTAAAATGGATTTGGAGCATGGAGACGATTATCTCGGGATTGCAAGATAACCAAACAAAACTTTTAGTGGATTTCTACTTATTTTATTAAATATCATCTCCACCAAACAGGACAAGCTTGCATCTGTTATAGTTTTGGAGAAAAATGTGTTCATTTTATGTATGCGCGAAATGCCTTAAAAATGGCTTTAAAATGGATTTGGAGCATGGAGACGATTATCTCGGGATTGCAAGATAACCAAACAAAACTTTTAGTGGATTTCTACTTATTTTATTAAATATCATCTCCACCAAACAGGACAAGCTTGCATCTGTTATAGTTTTGGAGAAAAATGTGTTCATTTCATGTATGCGCGAAATGCCTTAAAAATGGCTTTAAAATGGATTTGGAGCATGGAGACGATTATCTCGGGATTGCAAGATAACCAAACAAAACTTTTAGTGGATTTCTACTTATTTTATTAAATATCATCTCCACCAAACAGGACAAGCTTGCATCTGTTATAGTTTTGGAGAAAAATGTGTTCATTTCATGTATGCGCGAAATGCCTTAAAAATGGCTTTAAAATGGATTTGGAGCATGGAGACGATTATCTCGGGATTGCAAGATAACCAAACAAAACTTTTAGTGGATTTCTACTTATTTTATTAAATATCATCTCCACCAAACAGGACAAGCTTGCATCTGTTATAGTTTTGGAGAAAAATGTGTTCATTTCATGTATGCGCGAAATGCCTTAAAAATGGCTTTAAAATGGATTTGGAGCATGGAGACGATTATCTCGGGATTGCAAGATAACCAAACAAAACTTTTAGTGGATTTCTACTTATTTTATTAAATATCATCTCCACCAAACAGGACAAGCTTGCATGTGTTATAGTTTTGGAGAAAAATGTGTTCATTTCATGTATGCGCGAAATGCCTTAAAAATGGCTTTAAAATGGATTTGGAGCATGGAGACGATTATCTCGGGATTGCAAGATAACCAAACAAAACTTTTAGTGGATTTCTACTTATTTTATTAAATATCATCTCCACCAAACAGGACAAGCTTGCATCTGTTATAGTTTTGGAGAAAAATGTGTTCATTTCATGTATGCGCGAAATGCCTTAAAAATGGCTTTAAAATGGATTTGGAGCATGGAGACGATTATCTCGGGATTGCAAGATAACCAAACAAAACTTTTAGTGGATTTCTACTTATTTTATTAAATATCATCTCCACCAAACAGGACAAGCTTGCATCTGTTATAGTTTTGGAGAAAAATGTGTTCATTTCATGTATGCGCGAAATGCCTTAAAAATGGCTTTAAAATGGATTTGGAGCATGGAGACGATTATCTCGGGATTGCAAGATAACCAAACAAAACTTTTAGTGGATTTCTACTTATTTTATTAAATATCATCTCCACCAAACAGGACAAGCTTGCATGTGTTATAGTTTTGGAGAAAAATGTGTTCATTTCATGTATGCGCGAAATGCCTTAAAAATGGCTTTAAAATGGATTTGGAGCATGGAGACGATTATCTCGGGATTGCAAGATAACCAAACAAAACTTTTAGTGGATTTCTACTTATTTTATTAAATATCATCTCCACCAAACAGGACAAGCTTGCATCTGTTATAGTTTTGGAGAAAAATGTGTTCATTTCATGTATGCGCGAAATGCCTTAAAAATGGCTTTAAAATGGATTTGGAGCATGGAGACGATTATCTCGGGATTGCAAGATAACCAAACAAAACTTTTAGTGGATTTCTACTTATTTTATTAAATATCATCTCCACCAAACAGGACAAGCTTGCATCTGTTATAGTTTTGGAGAAAAATGTGTTCATTTCATGTATGCGCGAAATGCCTTAAAAATGGCTTTAAAATGGATTTGGAGCATGGAGACGATTATCTCGGGATTGCAAGATAACCAAACAAAACTTTTAGTGGATTTCTACTTATTTTATTAAATATCATCTCCACCAAACAGGACAAGCTTGCATGTGTTATAGTTTTGGAGAAAAATGTGTTCATTTCATGTATGCGCAAAATGCCTTTGAAATGGCTTTAAAATGGATTTGGAGCATGGAGACGATTATCTCAGGATGGCAATATAAACAAACGAAACTTTTAGTAGATTTCTACTTATTTTATTAAATATTATCTCCACCAAACAGGACAAGCTTGCATCTGTTATAGTTTTGGAGAAAAATGTGTTCATTTCATGTATGCGCGAAATGCCTTAAAAATGGCTTTAAAATGGATTTGGAGCATGGAGACGATTATCTCGGGATTGCAAGATAACCAAACAAAACTTTTAGTGGATTTCTACTTATTTTATTAAATATCATCTCCACCAAACAGGACAAGCTTGCATGTGTTATAGTTTTGGAGAAAAATGTGTTCATTTCATGTATGCGCAAAATGTCTTTGAAATGGCTTTAAAATGGATTTGGAGCATGGAGACGATTATCTCAGGATTGCAAGATAAACAAACGAAACTTTTAGTAGATTTCTACTTATCTTATTAAATATTATCTCCACCAAACAGGACAAGCTTGCATCTGTTATAGTTTTGGAGAAAAATGTGTTCATTTCATGTATGCGCAAAATGCCTTTAAAATGGCTTTAAAATGGATTTGGAGCATGGAGACGATTATCTCAGGATGGCAATATAAACAAACGAAACTTTTAGTAGATTTCTACTTATTTTATTAAATATTATCTCCACCAAACAGGACAAGCTTGCATCTGTTATAGTTTTGGAGAAAAATGTGTTCATTTCATGTATGCGCGAAATGCCTTAAAAATGGCTTTAAAATGGATTTGGAGCATGGAGACGATTATCTCGGGATTGCAAGATAACCAAACAAAACTTTTAGTGGATTTCTACTTATTTTATTAAATATCATCTCCACCAAACAGGACAAGCTTGCATCTGTTATAGTTTTGGAGAAAAATGTGTTCATTTCATGTATGCGCGAAATGCCTTAAAAATGGCTTTAAAATGGATTTGGAGCATGCAGACGATTATCTCGGGATTGCAAGATAACCAAACAAAACTTTTAGTGGATTTCTACTTATTTTATTAAATATCATCTCCACCAAACAGGACAAGTTTGCATCTGTTATAGTTTTGGAGAAAAATGTGTTCATTTCATGTATGCGCGAAATGCCTTAAAAATGGCTTTAAAATGGATTTGGAGCATGGAGACGATTATCTCGGGATTGCAAGATAACCAAACAAAACTTTTAGTGGATTTCTACTTATTTTATTAAATATCATCTCCACCAAACAGGACAAGCTTTCATCTGTTATAGTTTTGGAGAAAAATGTGTTCATTTCATGTATGCGCGAAATGCCTTAAAAATGGCTTTAAAATGGATTTGGAGCATGGAGACGATTATCTCGGGATTGCAAGATAACCAAACAAAACTTTTAGTGGATTTCTACTTATTTTATTAAATATCATCTCCACCAAACAGGACAAGCTTGCATGTGTTATAGTTTTGGAGAAAAATGTGTTCATTTCATGTATGCGCAAAATGCCTTTGAAATGGCTTTAAAATGGATTTGGAGCATGGAGACGATTATCTCAGGATGGCAATATAAACAAACGAAACTTTTAGTAGATTTCTACTTATTTTATTAAATATTATCTCCACCAAACAGGACAAGCTTGCATCTGTTATAGTTTTGGAGAAAAATGTGTTCATTTCATGTATGCGCGAAATGCCTTAAAAATGGCTTTAAAATGGATTTGGAGCATGGAGACGATTATCTCGGGATTGCAAGATAACCAAACAAAACTTTTAGTGGATTTCTACTTATTTTATTAAATATCATCTCCACCAAACAGGACAAGCTTGCATGTGTTATAGTTTTGGAGAAAAATGTGTTCATTTCATGTATGCGCGAAATGCCTTAAAAATGGCTTTAAAATGGATTTGGAGCATGGAGACGATTATCTCGGGATTGCAAGATAACCAAACAAAACTTTTAGTGGATTTCTACTTATTTTATTAAATATCATCTCCACCAAACAGGACAAGCTTGCATCTGTTATAGTTTTGGAGAAAAATGTGTTCATTTCATGTATGCGCGAAATGCCTTAAAAATGGCTTTAAAATGGATTTGGAGCATGGAGACGATTATCTCGGGATTGCAAGATAACCAAACAAAACTTTTAGTGGATTTCTACTTATTTTATTAAATATCATCTCCACCAAACAGGACAAGCTTGCATCTGTTATAGTTTTGGAGAAAAATGTGTTCATTTCATGTATGCGCGAAATGCCTTAAAAATGGCTTTAAAATGGATTTGGAGCATGGAGACGATTATCTCGGGATTGCAAGATAACCAAACAAAACTTTTAGTGGATTTCTACTTATTTTATTAAATATCATCTCCACCAAACAGGACAAGCTTGCATCTGTTATAGTTTTGGAGAAAAATGTGTTCATTTCATGTATGCGCGAAATGCCTTAAAAATGGCTTTAAAATGGATTTGGAGCATGGAGACGATTATCTCGGGATTGCAAGATAACCAAACAAAACTTTTAGTGGATTTCTACTTATTTTATTAAATATCATCTCCACCAAACAGGACAAGCTTGCATGTGTTATAGTTTTGGAGAAAAATGTGTTCATTTCATGTATGCGCAAAATGCCTTTAAAATGGCTTTAAAATGGATTTGGAGCATGGAGACGATTATCTCAGGATGGCAATATAAACAAACGAAACTTTTAGTAGATTTCTACTTATTTTATTAAATATTATCTCCACCAAACAGGACAAGCTTGCATCTGTTATAGTTTTGGAGAAAAATGTGTTCATTTCATGTATGCGCGAAATGCCTTAAAAATGGCTTTAAAATGGATTTGGAGCATGGAGACGATTATCTCGGGATTGCAAGATAACCAAACAAAACTTTTAGTGGATTTCTACTTATTTTATTAAATATCATCTCCACCAAACAGGACAAGCTTGCATCTGTTATAGTTTTGGAGAAAAATGTGTTCATTTCATGTATGCGCGAAATGCCTTAAAAATGGCTTTAAAATGGATTTGGAGCATGCAGACGATTATCTCGGGATTGCAAGATAACCAAACAAAACTTTTAGTGGATTTCTACTTATTTTATTAAATATCATCTCCACCAAACAGGACAAGTTTGCATCTGTTATAGTTTTGGAGAAAAATGTGTTCATTTCATGTATGCGCGAAATGCCTTAAAAATGGCTTTAAAATGGATTTGGAGCATGGAGACGATTATCTCGGGATTGCAAGATAACCAAACAAAACTTTTAGTGGATTTCTACTTATTTTATTAAATATCATCTCCACCAAACAGGACAAGCTTTCATCTGTTATAGTTTTGGAGAAAAATGTGTTCATTTCATGTATGCGCGAAATGCCTTAAAAATGGCTTTAAAATGGATTTGGAGCATGGAGACGATTATCTCGGGATTGCAAGATAACCAAACAAAACTTTTAGTGGATTTCTACTTATTTTATTAAATATCATCTCCACCAAACAGGACAAGCTTGCATGTGTTATAGTTTTGGAGAAAAATGTGTTCATTTCATGTATGCGCAAAATGCCTTTGAAATGGCTTTAAAATGGATTTGGAGCATGGAGACGATTATCTCAGGATGGCAATATAAACAAACGAAACTTTTAGTAGATTTCTACTTATTTTATTAAATATTATCTCCACCAAACAGGACAAGCTTGCATCTGTTATAGTTTTGGAGAAAAATGTGTTCATTTCATGTATGCGCGAAATGCCTTAAAAATGGCTTTAAAATGGATTTGGAGCATGGAGACGATTATCTCGGGATTGCAAGATAACCAAACAAAACTTTTAGTGGATTTCTACTTATTTTATTAAATATCATCTCCACCAAACAGGACAAGCTTGCATCTGTTATAGTTTTGGAGAAAAATGTGTTCATTTCATGTATGCGCGAAATGCCTTAAAAATGGCTTTAAAATGGATTTGGAGCATGGAGACGATTATCTCGGGATTGCAAGATAACCAAACAAAACTTTTAGTGTATTTCTACTTATTTTGATAAATATCATCTCCACCAAACAGGACAAGCTTGCATGTGTTGTAGTTTTGGAGAAAAATGTGTTCATTTCATGTATGCGCAAAAAGCCTTTGAAATGGCTTTAAAATGGATTTGGAGCATGGAGACGATTATCTCAGGATGGCAATATAAACAAACGAAACTTTTAGTAGATTTCTACTTATTTTATTAAATATTATCTCCACCAAACAGGACAAGCTTGCATCTGTTAAACTATAACAGATGCAAGCTTGTCCTGTTTCGTGGAGATGATATTTAATAAAATAAGTAGAAATCCACTAAAAGTTTTGTTTGGTTATCTTGCAATCCCGAGATAATCGTCTCCATGCTCCAAATCCATTTTAAAGCCATTTTTAAGGCATTTCGCGCATACATGAAATGAACACATTTTTCTCCAAAACTATAACAGATGCAAGCTTGTCCTGTTTGGTGGAGATGATATTTAATAAAACAAGTAGAAATCCACTAAAAGTTTTGTTTGGTTATCTTGCAATCCCGAGATAATCGTCTCCATGCTCCAAATCCATTTTAAAGCCATTTTTAAGGCATTTCGCGCATACATGAAATGAACACATTTTTCTCCAAAACTATAACAGATGCAAGCTTGTCCTGTTTGGTGGAGATAATATTTAATAAAATAAGTAGAAATCTACTAAAAGTTTCGTTTGTTTATATTGCCATCCTGAGATAATCGTCTCCATGCTCCAAATCCATTTTAAAGCCATTTTAAAGGCATTTTGCGCATACATGAAATGAACACATTTTTCTCCAAAACTATAACACATGCAAGCTTGTCCTGTTTGGTGGAGATGATATTTAATAAAATAAGTAGAAATCCACTAAAAGTTTTGTTTGGTTATCTTGCAATCCCGAGATAATCGTCTCCATGCTCCAAATCCATTTTAAAGCCATTTTTAAGGCATTTCGCGCATACATGAAATGAACACATTTTTCTCCAAAACTATAACAGATGCAAGCTTGTCCTGTTTGGTGGAGATAATATTTAATAAGATAAGTAGAAATCTACTAAAAGTTTCGTTTGTTTATCTTGCAATCCTGAGATAATCGTCTCCATGCTCCAAATCCATTTTAAAGCCATTTCAAAGACATTTTGCGCATACATGAAATGAACACATTTTTCTCCAAAACTATAACACATGCAAGCTTGTCCTGTTTGGTGGAGATGATATTTAATAAAATAAGTAGAAATCCACTAAAAGTTTTGTTTGGTTATCTTGCAATCCCGAGATAATCGTCTCCATGCTCCAAATCCATTTTAAAGCCATTTTTAAGGCATTTCGCGCATACATGAAATGAACACATTTTTCTCCAAAACTATAACAGATGCAAGCTTGTCCTGTTTGGTGGAGATAATATTTAAAAAAATAAGTAGAAATCTACTAAAAGTTTCGTTTGTTTATATTGCCATCCTGAGATAATCGTCTCCATGCTCCAAATCCATTTTAAAGCCATTTTTAAGGCATTTCGCGCATACATGAAATGAACACATTTTTCTCCAAAACTATAACAGATGCAAGCTTGTCCTGTTTGGTGGAGATGATATTTAATAAAATAAGTAGAAATCCACTAAAAGTTTTGTTTGGTTATCTTGCAATCCCGAGATAATCGTCTCCATGCTCCAAATCCATTTTAAAGCCATTTTTAAGGCATTTCGCGCATACATGAAATGAACACATTTTTCTCCAAAACTATAACACATGCAAGCTTGTCCTGTTTGGTGGAGATGATATTTAATAAAATAAGTAGAAATCCACTAAAAGTTTTGTTTGGTTATCTTGCAATCCCGAGATAATCGTCTCCATGCTCCAAATCCATTTTAAAGCCATTTTTAAGGCATTTCGCGCATACATGAAATGAACACATTTTTCTCCAAAACTATAACAGATGCAAGCTTGTCCTGTTTGGTGGAGATAATATTTAAAAAAATAAGTAGAAATCTACTAAAAGTTTCGTTTGTTTATATTGCCATCCTGAGATAATCGTCTCCATGCTCCAAATCCATTTTAAAGCCATTTCAAAGGCATTTTGCGCATACATGAAATGAACACATTTTTCTCCAAAACTATAACACATGCAAGCTTGTCCTGTTTGGTGGAGATGATATTTAATAAAATAAGTAGAAATCCACTAAAAGTTTTGTTTGGTTATCTTGCAATCCCGAGATAATCGTCTCCATGCTCCAAATCCATTTTAAAGCCATTTTTAAGGCATTTCGCGCATACATGAAATGAACACATTTTTCTCCAAAACTATAACAGATGCAAGCTTGTCCTGTTTGGTGGAGATGATATTTAATAAAATAAGTAGAAATCCACTAAAAGTTTTGTTTGGTTATCTTGCAATCCCGAGATAATCGTCTCCATGCTCCAAATCCATTTTAAAGCCATTTTTAAGGCATTTCGCGCATACATGAAATGAACACATTTTTCTCCAAAACTATAACAGATGCAAGCTTGTGCTGTTTGGTGGAGATAATATTTAATAAAATAAGTAGAAATCTACTAAAAGTTTCGTTTGTTTATATTGCCATCCTGAGATAATCGTCTCCATGCTCCAAATCCATTTTAAAGCCATTTCAAAGGCATTTTGCGCATACATGAAATGAACACATTTTTCTCCAAAACTATAACACATGCAAGCTTGTCCTGTTTGGTGGAGATGATATTTAATAAAATAAGTAGAAATCCACTAAAAGTTTTGTTTGGTTATCTTGCAATCCCGAGATAATCGTCTCCATGCTCCAAATCCATTTTAAAGCCATTTTTAAGGCATTTCGCGCATACATGAAATGAACACATTTTTCTCCAAAACTATAACAGATGCAAGCTTGTCCTGTTTGGTGGAGATAATATTTAATAAGATAAGTAGAAATCTACTAAAAGTTTCGTTTGTTTATCTTGCAATCCTGAGATAATCGTCTCCATGCTCCAAATCCATTTTAAAGCCATTTCAAAGACATTTTGCGCATACATGAAATGAACACATTTTTCTCCAAAACTATAACACATGCAAGCTTGTCCTGTTTGGTGGAGATGATATTTAATAAAATAAGTAGAAATCCACTAAAAGTTTTGTTTGGTTATCTTGCAATCCCGAGATAATCGTCTCCATGCTCCAAATCCATTTTAAAGCCATTTTTAAGGCATTTCGCGCATACATGAAATGAACACATTTTTCTCCAAAACTATAACAGATGCAAGCTTGTCCTGTTTGGTGGAGATGATATTTAATAAAATAAGTAGAAATCCACTAAAAGTTTTGTTTGGTTATCTTGCAATCCCGAGATAATCGTCTCCATGCTCCAAATCCATTTTAAAGCCATTTTTAAGGCATTTCGCGCATACATGAAATGAACACATTTTTCTCCAAAACTATAACACATGCAAGCTTGTCCTGTTTGGTGGAGATGATATTTAATAAAATAAGTAGAAATCCACTAAAGGTTTTGTTTGGTTATCTTGCAATCCCGAGATAATCGTCTCCATGCTCCAAATCCATTTTAAAGCCATTTTTAAGGCATTTCGCGCATACATGAAATGAACACATTTTTCTCCAAAACTATAACAGATGCAAGCTTGTCCTGTTTGGTGGAGATGATATTTAATAAAATAAGTAGAAATCCACTAAAAGTTTTGTTTGGTTATCTTGCAATCCCGAGATAATCGTCTCCATGCTCCAAATCCATTTTAAAGCCATTTTTAAGGCATTTCGCGCATACATGAAATGAACACATTTTTCTCCAAAACTATAACAGATGCAAGCTTGTGCTGTTTGGTGGAGATAATATTTAATAAAATAAGTAGAAATCTACTAAAAGTTTCGTTTGTTTATATTGCCATCCTGAGATAATCGTCTCCATGCTCCAAATCCATTTTAAAGCCATTTCAAAGGCATTTTGCGCATACATGAAATGAACACATTTTTCTCCAAAACTATAACACATGCAAGCTTGTCCTGTTTGGTGGAGATGATATTTAATAAAATAAGTAGAAATCCACTAAAAGTTTTGTTTGGTTATCTTGCAATCCCGAGATAATCGTCTCCATGCTCCAAATCCATTTTAAAGCCATTTTTAAGGCATTTCGCGCATACATGAAATGAACACATTTTTCTCCAAAACTATAACAGATGCAAGCTTGTCCTGTTTGGTGGAGATAATATTTAATAAGATAAGTAGAAATCTACTAAAAGTTTCGATTGTTTATCTTGCAATCCTGAGATAATCGTCTCCATGCTCCAAATCCATTTTAAAGCCATTTCAAAGACATTTTGCGCATACATGAAATGAACACATTTTTCTCCAAAACTATAACACATGCAAGCTTGTCCTGTTTGGTGGAGATGATATTTAATAAAATAAGTAGAAATCCACTAAAAGTTTTGTTTGGTTATCTTGCAATCCCGAGATAATCGTCTCCATGCTCCAAATCCATTTTAAAGCCATTTTTAAGGCATTTCGCGCATACATGAAATGAACACATTTTTCTCCAAAACTATAACAGATGCAAGCTTGTCCTGTTTGGTGGAGATGATATTTAATAAAATAAGTAGAAATCCACTAAAAGTTTTGTTTGGTTATCTTGCAATCCCGAGATAATCGTCTCCATGCTCCAAATCCATTTTAAAGCCATTTTTAAGGCATTTCGCGCATACATGAAATGAACACATTTTTCTCCAAAACTATAACACATGCAAGCTTGTCCTGTTTGGTGGAGATGATATTTAATAAAATAAGTAGAAATCCACTAAAGGTTTTGTTTGGTTATCTTGCAATCCCGAGATAATCGTCTCCATGCTCCAAATCCATTTTAAAGCCATTTTTAAGGCATTTCGCGCATACATGAAATGAACACATTTTTCTCCAAAACTATAACAGATGCAAGATTGTCCTGTTTGGTGAAGATAATATTTAAAAAAATAAGTAGAAATCTACTAAAAGTTTCGTTTGTTTATATTGCCATCCTGAGATAATCGTCTCCATGCTCCAAATCCATTTTAAAGCCATTTCAAAGGCATTTTGCGCATACATGAAATGAACACATTTTTCTCCAAAACTATAACACATGCAAGCTTGTCCTGTTTGGTGGAGATGATATTTAATAAAATAAGTAGAAATCCACTAAAAGTTTTGTTTGGTTATCTTGCAATCCCGAGATAATCGTCTCCATGCTCCAAATCCATTTTAAAGCCATTTTTAAGGCATTTCGCGCATACATGAAATGAACACATTTTTCTCCAAAACTTTAACAGATGCAAGCTTGTCCTGTTTGGTGGAGATGATATTTAATAAAATAAGTAGAAATCCACTAAAAGTTTTGTTTGGTTATCTTGCAATCCCGAGATAATCGTCTCCATGCTCCAAATCCATTTTAAAGCCATTTTTAAGGCATTTCGCGCATACATGAAATGAACACATTTTTCTCCAAAACTATAACAGATGCAAGCTTGTGCTGTTTGGTGGAGATAATATTTAATAAAATAAGTAGAAATCTACTAAAAGTTTCGTTTGTTTATATTGCCATCCTGAGATAATCGTCTCCATGCTCCAAATCCATTTTAAAGCCATTTCAAAGGCATTTTGCGCATACATGAAATGAACACATTTTTCTCCAAAACTATAACACATGCAAGCTTGTCCTGTTTGGTGGAGATGATATTTAATAAAATAAGTAGAAATCCACTAAAAGTTTTGTTTGGTTATCTTGCAATCCCGAGATAATCGTCTCCATGCTCCAAATCCATTTTAAAGCCATTTTTAAGGCATTTCGCGCATACATGAAATGAACACATTTTTCTCCAAAACTATAACAGATGCAAGCTTGTCCTGTTTGGTGGAGATGATATTTAATAAAATAAGTAGAAATCCACTAAAAGTTTTGTTTGGTTATCTTGCAATCCCGAGATAATCGTCTCCATGCTCCAAATCCATTTTAAAGCCATTTTTAAGGCATTTCGCGCATACATGAAATGAACACATTTTTCTCCAAAACTATAACAGATGCAAGCTTGTCCTGTTTGGTGGAGATGATATTTAATAAAATAAGTAGAAATCCACTAAAAGTTTTGTTTGGTTATCTTGCAATCCCGAGATAATCGTCTCCATGCTCCAAATCCATTTTAAAGCCATTTTTAAGGCATTTCGCGCATACATGAAATGAACACATTTTTCTCCAAAACTATAACAGATGCAAGCTTGTCCTGTTTGGTGGAGATGATATTTAATAAAATAAGTAGAAATCCACTAAAAGTTTTGTTTGGTTATCTTGCAATCCCGAGATAATCGTCTCCATGCTCCAAATCCATTTTAAAGCCATTTTTAAGGCATTTCGCGCATACATGAAATGAACACATTTTTCTCCAAAACTATAACAGATGCAAGCTTGTCCTGTTTGGTGGAGATAATATTTAATAAAATAAGTAGAAATCTACTAAAAGTTTCGTTTGTTTATATTGCCATCCTGAGATAATCGTCTCCATGCTCCAAATCCATTTTAAAGCCATTTCAAAGGCATTTTGCGCATACATGAAATGAACACATTTTTCTCCAAAACTATAACACATGCAAGCTTGTCCTGTTTGGTGGAGATGATATTTAATAAAATAAGTAGAAATCCACTAAAAGTTTTGTTTGGTTATCTTGCAATCCCGAGATAATCGTCTCCATGCTCCAAATCCATTTTAAAGCCATTTTTAAGGCATTTCGCGCATACATGAAATGAACACATTTTTCTCCAAAACTATAACAGATGCAAGCTTGTCCTGTTTGGTGGAGATGATATTTAATAAAATAAGTAGAAATCCACTAAAAGTTTTGTTTGGTTATCTTGCAATCCCGAGTTAATCGTCTCCATGCTCCAAATCCATTTTAAAGCCATTTTTAAGGCATTTCGCGCATACATGAAATGAACACATTTTTCTCCAAAACTATAACAGATGCAAGCTTGTCCTGTTTGGTGGAGATAATATTTAATAAAATGAGTAGAAATCTACTAAAAGTTTCGTTTGTTTATATTGCCATCCTGAGATAATCGTCTCCATGCTCCAAATCCATTTTAAAGCCATTTCAAAGGCATTTTGCGCATACATGAAATGAACACATTTTTCTCCAAAACTATAACAGATGCAAGCTTGTCCTGTTTGGTGGAGATGATATTTAATAAAATAAGTAGAAATCCACTAAAAGTTTTGTTTGGTTATCTTGCAATCCCGAGATAATCGTCTCCATGCTCCAAATCCATTTTAAAGCCATTTTTAAGGCATTTCGCGCATACATGAAATGAACACATTTTTCTCCAAAACTATAACAGATGCAAGCTTGTCCTGTTTGGTGGAGATGATATTTAATAAAATAAGTAGAAATCCACTAAAAGTTTTGTTTGGTTATCTTGCAATCCCGAGATAATCGTCTCCATGCTCCAAATCCATTTTAAAGCCATTTTTAAGGCATTTCGCGCATACATGAAATGAACACATTTTTCTCCAAAACTATAACAGATGCAAGCTTGTCCTGTTTGGTGGAGATAATATTTAATAAAATAAGTAGAAATCTACTAAAAGTTTCGTTTGTTTATATTGCCATCCTGAGATAATCGTCTCCATGCTCCAAATCCATTTTAAAGCCATTTCAAAGGCATTTTGCGCATACATGAAATGAACACATTTTTCTCCAAAACTATAACACATGCAAGCTTGTCCTGTTTGGTGGAGATGATATTTAATAAAATAAGTAGAAATCCACTAAAAGTTTTGTTTGGTTATCTTGCAATCCCGAGATAATCGTCTCCATGCTCCAAATCCATTTTAAAGCCATTTTTAAGGCATTTCGCGCATACATGAAATGAACACATTTTTCTCCAAAACTATAACAGATGCAAGCTTGTCCTGTTTGGTGGAGATGATATTTAATAAAATAAGTAGAAATCCACTAAAAGTTTTGTTTGGTTATCTTGCAATCCCGAGATAATCGTCTCCATGCTCCAAATCCATTTTAAAGCCATTTTTAAGGCATTTCGCGCATACATGAAATGAACACATTTTTCTCCAAAACTATAACACATGCAAGCTTGTCCTGTTTGGTGGAGATGATATTTAATAAAATAAGTAGAAATCCACTAAAAGTTTTGTTTGGTTATCTTGCAATCCCGAGATAATCGTCTCCATGCTCCAAATCCATTTTAAAGCCATTTTTAAGGCATTTCGCGCATACATGAAATGAACACATTTTTCTCCAAAACTATAACAGATGCAAGCTTGTCCTGTTTGGTGGAGATAATATTTAATAAAATAAGTAGAAATCTACTAAAAGTTTCGTTTGTTTATATTGCCATCCTGAGATAATCGTCTCCATGCTCCAAATCCATTTTAAAGCCATTTCAAAGGCATTTTGCGCATACATGAAATGAACACATTTTTCTCCAAAACTATAACACATGCAAGCTTGTCCTGTTTGGTGGAGATGATATTTAATAAAATAAGTAGAAATCCACTAAAAGTTTTGTTTGGTTATCTTGCAATCCCGAGATAATCGTCTCCATGCTCCAAATCCATTTTAAAGCCATTTTTAAGGCATTTCGCGCATACATGAAATGAACACATTTTTCTCCAAAACTATAACAGATGCAAGCTTGTCCTGTTTGGTGGATATGATATTTAATAAAATAAGTAGAAATCCACTAAAAGTTTTGTTTGGTTATCTTGCAATCCCGAGATAATCGTCTCCATGCTCCAAATCCATTTTAAAGCCATTTTTAAGGCATTTCGCGCATACATGAAATGAACACATTTTTCTCCAAAACTATAACACATGCAAGCTTGTCCTGTTTGGTGGAGATGATATTTAATAAAATAAGTAGAAATCCACTAAAAGTTTTGTTTGGTTATCTTGCAATCCCGAGATAATCGTCTCCATGCTCCAAATCCATTTTAAAGCCATTTTTAAGGCATTTCGCGCATACATGAAATGAACACATTTTTCTCCAAAACTATAACAGATGCAAGCTTGTCCTGTTTGGTGGAGATGATATTTAATAAAATAAGTAGAAATCCACTAAAAGTTTTGTTTGGTTATCTTGCAATCCCGAGATAATCGTCTCCATGCTCCAAATCCATTTCAAAGCCATTTTAAGGCATTTCGCGCATACATGAAATGAACACATTTTTCTCCAAAACTATAACAGATGCAAGCTTGTCCTGTTTGGTGGAGATGATATTTAATAAAATAAGTAGAAATCCACTAAAAGTTTTGTTTGGTTATCTTGCAATCCCGAGATAATCGTCTCCATGCTCCAAATCCATTTTAAAGCCATTTTTAAGGCATTTCGCGCATACATGAAATGAACACATTTTTCTCCAAAACTATAACAGATGCAAGCTTGTCCTGTTTGGTGGAGATGATATTTAATAAAATAAGTAGAAATCCACTAAAAGTTTTGTTTGGTTATCTTGCAATCCCGAGATAATCGTCTCCATGCTCCAAATCCATTTTAAAGCCATTTTTAAGGCATTTCGCGCATACATGAAATGAACACATTTTTCTCCAAAACTATAACAGATGCAAGCTTGTCCTGTTTGGTGGAGATAATATTTAATAAAATAAGTAGAAATCTACTAAAAGTTTCGTTTGTTTATATTGCCATCCTGAGATAATCGTCTCCATGCTCCAAATCCATTTTAAAGCCATTTCAAAGGCATTTTGCGCATACATGAAATGAACACATTTTTCTCCAAAACTATAACACATGCAAGCTTGTCCTGTTTGGTGGAGATGATATTTAATAAAATAAGTAGAAATCCACTAAAAGTTTTGTTTGGTTATCTTGCAATCCCGAGATAATCGTCTCCATGCTCCAAATCCATTTTAAAGCCATTTTTAAGGCATTTCGCGCATACATGAAATGAACACATTTTTCTCCAAAACTATAACAGATGCAAGCTTGTCCTGTTTGGTGGAGATGATATTTAATAAAATAAGTAGAAATCCACTAAAAGTTTTGTTTGGTTATCTTGCAATCCCGAGATAATCGTCTCCATGCTCCAAATCCATTTTAAAGCCATTTTTAAGGCATTTCGCGCATACATGAAATGAACACATTTTTCTCCAAAACTATAACAGATGCAAGCTTGTCCTGTTTGGTGGAGATGATATTTAATAAAATAAGTAGAAATCCACTAAAAGTTTTGTTTGGTTATCTTGCAATCCCGAGATAATCGTCTCCATGCTCCAAATCCATTTTAAAGCCATTTTTAAGGCATTTCGCGCATACATGAAATGAACACATTTTTCTCCAAAACTATAACACATGCAAGCTTGTCCTGTTTGGTGGAGATGATATTTAATAAAATAAGTAGAAATCCACTAAAAGTTTTGTTTGGTTATCTTGCAATCCCGAGATAATCGTCTCCATGCTCCAAATCCATTTTAAAGCCATTTTTAAGGCATTTGGCGCATACATGAAATGAACACATTTTTCTCCAAAACTATAACAGATGCAAGCTTGTCCTGTTTGGTGGATATGATATTTAATAAAATAAGTAGAAATCCACTAAAAGTTTTGTTTGGTTATCTTGCAATCCCGAGATAATCGTCTCCATGCTCCAAATCCATTTTAAAGCCATTTTTAAGGCATTTCGCGCATACATGAAATGAACACATTTTTCTCCAAAACTATAACACATGCAAGCTTGTCCTGTTTGGTGGAGATGATATTTAATAAAATAAGTAGAAATCCACTAAAAGTTTTGTTTGGTTATCTTGCAATCCCGAGATAATCGTCTCCATGCTCCAAATCCATTTTAAAGCCATTTTTAAGGCATTTCGCGCATACATGAAATGAACACATTTTCTCCAAAACTATAACACATGCAAGCTTGTCCTGTTTGGTGGAGATGATATTTAATAAAATAAGTAGAAATCCACTAAAAGTTTTGTTTGGTTATCTTGCAATCCCGAGATAATCGTCTCCATGCTCCAAATTCATTTTAAAGCCATTTTTAAGGCATTTCGCGCATACATGAAATGAACACATTTTTCTCCAAAACTATAACAGATGCAAGATTGTCCTGTTTGGTGGAGATGATATTTAATAAAATAAGTAGAAATCCACTAAAAGTTTTGTTTGGTTATCTTGCAATCCCGAGATAATCGTCTCCATGCTCCAAATCCATTTCAAAGCCATTTTAAGGCATTTCGCGCATACATGAAATGAACACATTTTTCTCCAAAACTATAACAGATGCAAGCTTGTCCTGTTTGGTGGAGATGATATTTAATAAAATAAGTAGAAATCCACTAAAAGTTTTGTTTGGTTATCTTGCAATCCCGAGATAATCGTCTCCATGCTCCAAATCCATTTTAAAGCCATTTTTAAGGCATTTCGCGCATACATGAAATGAACACATTTTTCTCCAAAACTATAACAGATGCAAGCTTGTCCTGTTTGGTGGAGATGATATTTAATAAAATAAGTAGAAATCCACTAAAAGTTTTGTTTGGTTATCTTGCAATCCCGAGATAATCGTCTCCATGCTCCAAATTCATTTTAAAGCCATTTTTAAGGCATTTCGCGCATACATGAAATGAACACATTTTTCTCCAAAACTATAACAGATGCAAGCTTGTCCTGTTTGGTGGAGATAATATTTAATAAAATAAGTAGAAATCTACTAAAAGTTTCGTTTGTTTATATTGCCATCCTGAGATAATCGTCTCCATGCTCCAAATCCATTTTAAAGCCATTTCAAAGGCATTTTGCGCATACATGAAATGAACACATTTTTCTCCAAAACTATAACACATGCAAGCTTGTCCTGTTTGGTGGAGATGATATTTAATAAAATAAGTAGAAATCCACTAAAAGTTTTGTTTGGTTATCTTGCAATCCCGAGATAATCGTCTCCATGCTCCAAATCCATTTTAAAGCCATTTTTAAGGCATTTCGCGCATGCATGAAATGAACACATTTTTCTCCAAAACTATAACAGATACAAGCTTGAACTGTTTGGTGGAGATGATATTTAATAAAATAAGTAGAAATCCACTAAAAGTTTTGTTTGGTTATCTTGCAATCCCGAGATAATCGTCTCCATGCTCCAAATCCATTTTAAAGCCATTTTTAAGGCATTTCGCGCATACATGAAATGAACACATTTTTCTCCAAAACTATAACACATGCAAGCTTGTCCTGTTTGGTGGAGATGATATTTAATAAAATAAGTAGAAATCCACTAAAAGTTTTGTTTGGTTATCTTGCAATCCCGAGATAATCGTCTCCATGCTCCAAATCCATTTTAAAGCCATTTTTAAGGCATTTCGCGCATACATGAAATGAACACATTTTTCTCCAAAACTATAACAGATGCAAGCTTGTCCTGTTTGGTGGAGATAATATTTAATAAAATAAGTAGAAATCTACTAAAAGTTTTGTTTGTTTATATTGCCATCCTGAGATAATCGTCTCCATGCTCCAAATCCATTTTAAAGCCATTTCAAAGGCATTTTGCGCATACATGAAATAAACACATTTTTCTCCAAAACTATAACACATGCAAGCTTGTCCTGTTTGGTGGAGATGATATTTAATAAAATAAGTAGAAATCCACTAAAAGTTTTGTTTGGTTATCTTGCAATCCCGAGATAATCGTCTCCATGCTCCAAATCCATTTTAAAGCCATTTTTAAGGCATTTCGCGCATACATGAAATGAACACATTTTTCTCCAAAACTATAACACATGCAAGCTTGTCCTGTTTGGTGGAGATGATATTTAATAAAATAAGTAGAAATCCACTAAAAGTTTTGTTTGGTTATCTTGCAATCCCGAGATAATCGTCTCCATGCTCCAAATCCATTTTAAAGCCATTTTTAAGGCATTTTGCGCATACATGAAATGAACACATTTTTCTCCAAAACTATAACAGATGCAAGCTTGTCCTGTTTGGTGGAGATGATATTTAATAAAATAAGTAGAAATCCACTAAAAGTTTTGTTTGGTTATCTTGCAATCCCGAGATAATCGTCTCCATGCTCCAAATCCATTTCAAAGCCATTTTAAGGCATTTCGCGCATACATGAAATGAACACATTTTTCTCCAAAACTATAACAGATGCAAGCTTGTCCTGTTTGGTGGAGATGATATTTAATAAAATAAGTAGAAATCCACTAAAAGTTTTGTTTGGTTATCTTGCAATCCCGAGATAATCGTCTCCATGCTCCAAATCCATTTTAAAGCCATTTTTAAGGCATTTCGCGCATACATGAAATGAACACATTTTTCTCCAAAACTATAACACATGCAAGCTTGTCCTGTTTGGTGGAGATGATATTTAATAAAATAAGTAGAAATCCACTAAAGTTTTGTTTGGTTATCTTGCAATCCCGAGATAATCGTCTCCATGCTCCAAATCCATTTTAAAGCCATTTTTAAGGCATTTCGCGCATACATGAAATGAACACATTTTTCTCCAAAACTATAACACATGCAAGCTTGTCCTGTTTGGTGGAGATGATATTTAATAAAATAAGTAGAAATCCACTAAAAGTTTTGTTTGGTTATCTTGCAATCCCGAGATAATCGTCTCCATGCTCCAAATCCATTTTAAAGCCATTTTTAAGGCATTTTGCGCATACATGAAATGAACACATTTTTCTCCAAAACTATAACAGATGCAAGCTTGTCCTGTTTGGTGGAGATGATATTTAATAAAATAAGTAGAAATCCACTAAAAGTTTTGTTTGGTTATCTTGCAATCCCGAGATAATCGTCTCCATGCTCCAAATCCATTTCAAAGCCATTTTAAGGCATTTCGCGCATACATGAAATGAACACATTTTTCTCCAAAACTATAACAGATGCAAGCTTGTCCTGTTTGGTGGAGATGATATTTAATAAAATAAGTAGAAATCCACTAAAAGTTTTGTTTGGTTATCTTGCAATCCCGAGATAATCGTCTCCATGCTCCAAATCCATTTTAAAGCCATTTTTAAGGCATTTCGCGCATACATGAAATGAACACATTTTTCTCCAAAACTATAACAGATGCAAGCTTGTCCTGTTTGGTGGAGATAATATTTAATAAAATAAGTAGAAATCTACTAAAAGTTTCGTTTGTTTATATTGCCATCCTGAGATAATCGTCTCCATGCTCCAAATCCATTTTAAAGCCATTTCAAAGGCATTTTGCGCATACATGAAATGAACACATTTTTCTCCAAAACTATAACACATGCAAGCTTGTCCTGTTTGGTGGAGATGATATTTAATAAAATAAGTAGAAATCCACTAAAAGTTTTGTTTGGTTATCTTGCAATCCCGAGATAATCGTCTCCATGCTCCAAATCCATTTTAAAGCCATTTTTAAGGCATTTCGCGCATACATGAAATGAACACATTTTTCTCCAAAACTATAACAGATACAAGCTTGAACTGTTTGGTGGAGATGATATTTAATAAAATAAGTAGAAATCCACTAAAAGTTTTGTTTGGTTATCTTGCAATCCCGAGATAATCGTCTCCATGCTCCAAATCCATTTTAAAGCCATTTTTAAGGCATTTCGCGCATACATGAAATGAACACATTTTTCTCCAAAACTATAACACATGCAAGCTTGTCCTGTTTGGTGGAGATGATATTTAATAAAATAAGTAGAAATCCACTAAAAGTTTTGTTTGGTTATCTTGCAATCCCGAGATAATCGTCTCCATGCTCCAAATCCATTTTAAAGCCATTTTTAAGGCATTTCGCGCATACATGAAATGAACACATTTTTCTCCAAAACTATAACAGATGCAAGCTTGTCCTGTTTGGTGGAGATAATATTTAATAAAATAAGTAGAAATCTACTAAAAGTTTTGTTTGTTTATATTGCCATCCTGAGATAATCGTCTCCATGCTCCAAATCCATTTTAAAGCAATTTCAAAGGCATTTTGCGCATACATGAAATGAACACATTTTTCTCCAAAACTATAACACATGCAAGCTTGTCCTGTTTGGTGGAGATGATATTTAATAAAATAAGTAGAAATCCACTAAAAGTTTTGTTTGGTTATCTTGCAATCCCGAGATAATCGTCTCCATGCTCCAAATCCATTTTAAAGCCATTTTTAAGGCATTTCGCGCATACATGAAATGAACACATTTTTCTCCAAAACTATAACAGAGGAAAGCTTGTCCTGTTTGGTGGAGATGATATTTAATAAAATAAGTAGAAATCCACTAAAAGTTTTGTTTGGTTATCTTGCAATCCCGAGATAATCGTCTCCATGCTCCAAATCCATTTTAAAGCCATTTTTAAGGCATTTCGCGCATACATGAAATGAACACATTTTTCTCCAAAACTATAACAGATGCAAGCTTGTCCTGTTTGGTGGAGATGATATTTAATAAAATAAGTAGAAATCCACTAAAAGTTTTGTTTGGTTATCTTGCAATCCCGAGATAATCGTCTCCATGCTCCAAATCCATTTTAAAGCCATTTTTAAGGCATTTCGCGCATACATGAAATGAACACATTTTTCTCCAAAACTATAACAGATGCAAGCTTGTCCTGTTTGGTGGAGATGATATTTAATAAAATAAGTAGAAATCCACTAAAAGTTTTGTTTGGTTATCTTGCAATCCCGAGATAATCGTCTCCATGCTCCAAATCCATTTTAAAGCCATTTTTAAGGCATTTCGCGCATACATGAAATGAACACATTTTTCTCCAAAACTATAACAGATGCAAGCTTGTCCTGTTTGGTGGAGATAATATTTAATAAAATAAGTAGAAATCTACTAAAAGTTTCGTTTGTTTATATTGCCATCCTGAGATAATCGTCTCCATGCTCCAAATCCATTTTAAAGCCATTTCAAAGGCATTTTGCGCATACATGAAATGAACACATTTTTCTCCAAAACTATAACACATGCAAGCTTGTCCTGTTTGGTGGAGATGATATTTAATAAAATAAGTAGAAATCCACTAAAAGTTTTGTTTGGTTATCTTGCAATCCCGAGATAATCGTCTCCATGCTCCAAATCCATTTTAAAGCCATTTTTAAGGCATTTCGCGCATACATGAAATGAACACATTTTTCTCCAAAACTATAACAGATGCAAGCTTGTCCTGTTTGGTGGAGATGATATTTAATAAAATAAGTAGAAATCCACTAAAAGTTTTGTTTGGTTATCTTGCAATCCCGAGATAATCGTCTCCATGCTCCAAATCCATTTTAAAGCCATTTTTAAGGCATTTCGCGCATACATGAAATGAACACATTTTTCTCCAAAACTATAACACATGCAAGCTTGTCCTGTTTGGTGGAGATGATATTTAATAAAATAAGTAGAAATCCACTAAAAGTTTTGTTTGGTTATCTTGCAATCCCGAGATAATCGTCTCCATGCTCCAAATCCATTTTAAAGCCATTTTTAAGGCATTTCGCGCATACATGAAATGAACACATTTTTCTCCAAAACTATAACAGATGCAAGCTTGTCCTGTTTGGTGGAGATGATATTTAATAAAATAAGTAGAAATCCACTAAAAGTTTTGTTTGGTTATCTTGCAATCCCGAGATAATCGTCTCCATGCTCCAAATCCATTTTAAAGCCATTTTTAAGGCATTTCGCGCATACATGAAATGAACACATTTTTCTCCAAAACTATAACAGATGCAAGCTTGTCCTGTTTGGTGGAGATGATATTTAATAAAATAAGTAGAAATCCACTAAAAGTTTTGTTTGGTTATCTTGCAATCCCGAGATAATCGTCTCCATGCTCCAAATCCATTTTAAAGCCATTTTTAAGGCATTTCGCGCATACATGAAATGAACACATTTTTCTCCAAAACTATAACAGATGCAAGCTTGTCCTGTTTGGTGGAGATGATATTTAATAAAATAAGTAGAAATCCACTAAAAGTTTTGTTTGGTTATCTTGCAATCCCGAGATAATCGTCTCCATGCTCCAAATCCATTTTAAAGCCATTTTTAAGGCATTTCGCGCATACATGAAATGAACACATTTTTCTCCAAAACTATAACACATGCAAGCTTGTCCTGTTTGGTGGAGATGATATTTAATAAAATAAGTAGAAATCCACTAAAAGTTTTGTTTGGTTATCTTGCAATCCCGAGATAATCGTCTCCATGCTCCAAATCCATTTTAAAGCCATTTTTAAGGCATTTCGCGCATACATGAAATGAACACATTTTTCTCCAAAACTATAACACATGCAAGCTTGTCCTGTTTGGTGGAGATGATATTTAATAAAATAAGTAGAAATCCACTAAAAGTTTTGTTTGGTTATCTTGCAATCCCGAGATAATCGTCTCCATGCTCCAAATCCATTTTAAAGCCATTTTTAAGGCATTTCGCGCATACATGAAATGAACACATTTTTCTCCAAAACTATAACACATGCAAGCTTGTCCTGTTTGGTGGAGATGATATTTAATAAAATAAGTAGAAATCCACTAAAAGTTTTGTTTGGTTATCTTGCAATCCCGAGATAATCGTCTCCATGCTCCAAATCCATTTTAAAGCCATTTTTAAGGCATTTCGCGCATACATGAAATGAACACATTTTTCTCCAAAACTATAACAGATGCAAGCTTGTCCTGTTTGGTGGAGATGATATTTAATAAAATAAGTAGAAATCCACTAAAAGTTTTGTTTGGTTATCTTGCAATCCCGAGATAATCGTCTCCATGCTCCAAATCCATTTTAAAGCCATTTTTAAGGCATTTCGCGCATACATGAAATGAACACATTTTTCTCCAAAACTATAACAGATGCAAGCTTGTCCTGTTTGGTGGAGATGATATTTAATAAAATAAGTAGAAATCCACTAAAAGTTTTGTTTGGTTATCTTGCAATCCCGAGATAATCGTCTCCATGCTCCAAATCCATTTTAAAGCCATTTTTAAGGCATTTCGCGCATACATGAAATGAACACATTTTTCTCCAAAACTATAACACATGCAAGCTTGTCCTGTTTGGTGGAGATGATATTTAATAAAATAAGTAGAAATCCACTAAAAGTTTTGTTTGGTTATCTTGCAATCCCGAGATAATCGTCTCCATGCTCCAAATCCATTTTAAAGCCATTTTTAAGGCATTTCGCGCATACATGAAATGAACACATTTTTCTCCAAAACTATAACAGATGCAAGCTTGTCCTGTTTGGTGGAGATGATATTTAATAAAATAAGTAGAAATCCACTAAAAGTTTTGTTTGGTTATCTTGCAATCCCGAGATAATCGTCTCCATGCTCCAAATCCATTTTAAAGCCATTTTTAAGGCATTTCGCGCATACATGAAATGAACACATTTTTCTCCAAAACTATAACAGATGCAAGCTTGTCCTGTTTGGTGGAGATGATATTTAATAAAATAAGTAGAAATCCACTAAAAGTTTTGTTTGGTTATCTTGCAATCCCGAGATAATCGTCTCCATGCTCCAAATCCATTTTAAAGCCATTTTTAAGGCATTTCGCGCATACATGAAATGAACACATTTTTCTCCAAAACTATAACACATGCAAGCTTGTCCTGTTTGGTGGAGATGATATTTAATAAAATAAGTAGAAATCCACTAAAAGTTTTGTTTGGTTATCTTGCAATCCCGAGATAATCGTCTCCATGCTCCAAATCCATTTTAAAGCCATTTTTAAGGTATTTCGCGCATACATGAAATGAACACATTTTTCTCCAAAACTATAACAGATGCAAGCTTGTCCTGTTTGGTGGATATGATATTTAATAAAATAAGTAGAAATCCACTAAAAGTTTTGTTTGGTTATCTTGCAATCCCGAGATAATCGTCTCCATGCTCCAAATCCATTTTAAAGCCATTTTTAAGGCATTTCGCGCATACATGAAATGAACACATTTTTCTCCAAAACTATAACACATGCAAGCTTGTCCTGTTTGGTGGAGATGATATTTAATAAAATAAGTAGAAATCCACTAAAAGTTTTGTTTGGTTATCTTGCAATCCCGAGATAATCGTCTCCATGCTCCAAATCCATTTTAAAGCCATTTTTAAGGCATTTCGCGCATACATGAAATGAACACATTTTTCTCCAAAACTATAACACATGCAAGCTTGTCCTGTTTGGTGGAGATGATATTTAATAAAATAAGTAGAAATCCACTAAAAGTTTTGTTTGGTTATCTTGCAATCCCGAGATAATCGTCTCCATGCTCCAAATCCATTTTAAAGCCATTTTTAAGGCATTTCGCGCATACATGAAATGAACACATTTTTCTCCAAAACTATAACAGATGCAAGCTTGTCCTGTTTGGTGGAGATGATATTTAATAAAATAAGTAGAAATCCACTAAAAGTTTTGTTTGGTTATCTTGCAATCCCGAGATAATCGTCTCCATGCTCCAAATCCATTTTAAAGCCATTTTTAAGGCATTTCGCGCATACATGAAATGAACACATTTTTCTCCAAAACTATAACAGATGCAAGCTTGTCCTGTTTGGTGGAGATGATATTTAATAAAATAAGTAGAAATCCACTAAAAGTTTTGTTTGGTTATCTTGCAATCCCGAGATAATCGTCTCCATGCTCCAAATCCATTTTAAAGCCATTTTTAAGGCATTTCGCGCATACATGAAATGAACACATTTTTCTCCAAAACTATAACAGATGCAAGCTTGTCCTGTTTGGTGGAGATAATATTTAATAAAATAAGTAGAAATCTACTAAAAGTTTCGTTTGTTTATATTGCCATCCTGAGATAATCGTCTCCATGCTCCAAATCCATTTTAAAGCCATTTAAAGCATGGAGACGATTATCTCAGGATGGAGAAAAATGTGTTCATTTCATGTATGCGCGAAATGCCTTAAAAATGGCTTTAAAATGGATTTGGAGCATGGAGACGATTATCTCGGGATTGCAAGATAACCAAACAAAACTTTTAGTGGATTTCTACTTATTTTATTAAATATCATCTCCACCAAACAGGACAAGCTTGCATCTGTTATAGTTTTGGAGAAAAATGTGTTCATTTCATGTATGCGCGAAATGCCTTAAAAATGGCTTTAAAATGGATTTGGAGCATGGAGACGATTATCTCGGGATTGCAAGATAACCAAGCAAAACTTTTAGTGGATTTCTACTTATTTTATTAAATATCATCTCCACCAAACAGGACAAGCTTGCATGTGTTATAGTTTTGGAGAAAAATGTGTTCATTTCATGTATGCGCGAAATGCCTTAAAAATGGCTTTAAAATGGATTTGGAGCATGGAGACGATTATCTCGGGATTGCAAGATAACCAAACAAAACTTTTAGTGGATTTCTACTTATTTTATTAAATATCATCTCCACCAAACAGGACAAGCTTGCATGTGTTATAGTTTTGGAGAAAAATGTGTTCATTTCATGTATGCGCGAAATGCCTTAAAAATGGCTTTAAAATGGATTTGGAGCATGGAGACGATTATCTCGGGATTGCAAGATAACCAAACAAAACTTTTAGTGGATTTCTACTTATTTTATTAAATATCATCTCCACCAAACAGTTCAAGCTTGCATCTGTTATAGTTTTGGAGAAAAATGTGTTCATTTCATGTATGCGCGAAATGCCTTAAAAATGGCTTTAAAATGGATTTGGAGCATGGAGACGATTATCTCGGGATTGCAAGATAACCAAACAAAACTTTTAGTGGATTTCTACTTATTTTATTAAATATCATCTCCACCAAACAGGACAAGCTTGCATGTGTTATAGTTTTGGAGAAAAATGTGTTCATTTCATGTATGCGCAAAATGCCTTTGAAATGGCTTTAAAATGGATTTGGAGCATGGAGACGATTATCTCAGGATGGCAATATAAACAAACGAAACTTTTAGTAGATTTCTACTTATTTTATTAAATATTATCTCCACCAAACAGGACAAGCTTGCATCTGTTATAGTTTTGGAGAAAAATGTGTTCATTTCATGTATGCGCGAAATGCCTTAAAAATGGCTTTAAAATGGATTTGGAGCATGGAGACGGTTATCTCGGGATTGCAAGATAACCAAACAAAACTTTTAGTGGATTTCTACTTATTTTATTAAATATCATCTCCACCAAACAGGACAAGCTTGCATCTGTTATAGTTTTGGAGAAAAATGTGTTCATTTCATGTATGCGCGAAATGCCTTAAAAATGGCTTTAAAATGGATTTGGAGCATGGAGACGATTATCTCGGGATTGCAAGATAACCAAACAAAACTTTTAGTGGATTTCTACTTATTTTATTAAATATCATCTCCACCAAACAGGACAAGCTTGCATGTGTTATAGTTTTGGAGAAAAATGTGTTCATTTCATGTATGCGCGAAATGCCTTAAAAATGGCTTTAAAATGGATTTGGAGCATGGAGACGATTATCTCGGGATTGCAAGATAACCAAACAAAACTTTTAGTGGATTTCTACTTATTTTATTAAATATCATCTCCACCAAACAGTTCAAGCTTGCATCTGTTATAGTTTTGGAGAAAAATGTGTTCATTTCATGTATGCGCGAAATTCCTTAAAAATGGCTTTAAAATGGATTTGGAGCATGGAGACGATTATCTCGGGATTGCAAGATAACCAAACAAAACTTTTAGTGGATTTCTACTTATTTTATTAAATATCATCTCCACCAAACAGGACAAGCTTGCATGTGTTATAGTTTTGGAGAAAAATGTGTTCATTTCATGTATGCGCAAAATGCCTTTGAAATGGCTTTAAAATGGATTTGGAGCATGGAGACGATTATCTCAGGATGGCAATATAAACAAACGAAACTTTTAGTAGATTTCTACTTATTTTATTAAATATTATCTCCACCAAACAGGACAAGCTTGCATCTGTTATAGTTTTGGAGAAAAATGTGTTCATTTCATGTATGCGCGAAATGCCTTAAAAATGGCTTTAAAATGGATTTGGAGCATGGAGACGATTATCTCGGGATTGCAAGATAACCAAACAAAACTTTTAGTGGATTTCTACTTATTTTATTAAATATCATCTCCACCAAACAGGACAAGCTTGCATCTGTTATAGTTTTGGAGAAAAATGTGTTCATTTCATGTATGCGCGAAATGCCTTAAAAATGGCTTTAAAATGGATTTGGAGCATGGAGACGATTATCTCGGGATTGCAAGATAACCAAACAAAACTTTTAGTGGATTTCTACTTATTTTATTAAATATCATCTCCACCAAACAGGACAAGCTTGCATCTGTTATAGTTTTGGAGAAAAATGTGTTCATTTCATGTATGCGCGAAATGCCTTAAAAATGGCTTTAAAATGGATTTGGAGCATGGAGACGATTATCTCGGGATTGCAAGATAACCAAACAAAACTTTTAGTGGATTTCTACTTATTTTATTAAATATCATCTCCACCAAACAGGACAAGCTTGCATCTGTTATAGTTTTGGAGAAAAATGTGTTCATTTCATGTATGCGCGAAATGCCTTAAAAATGGCTTTAAAATGGATTTGGAGCATGGAGACGATTATCTCGGGATTGCAAGATAACCAAACAAAACTTTTAGTGGATTTCTACTTATTTTATTAAATATCATCTCCACCAAACAGGACAAGCTTGCATGTGTTATAGTTTTGGAGAAAAATGTGTTCATTTCATGTATGCGCGAAATGCCTTAAAAATGGCTTTAAAATGGATTTGGAGCATGGAGACGATTATCTCGGGATTGCAAGATAACCAAACAAAACTTTTAGTGGATTTCTACTTATTTTATTAAATATCATCTCCACCAAACAGGACAAGCTTGCATGTGTTATAGTTTTGGAGAAAAATGTGTTCATTTCATGTATGCGCGAAATGCCTTAAAAATGGCTTTAAAATGGATTTGGAGCATGGAGACGATTATCTCGGGATTGCAAGATAACCAAACAAAACTTTTAGTGGATTTCTACTTATTTTATTAAATATCATATCCACCAAACAGGACAAGCTTGCATCTGTTATAGTTTTGGAGAAAAATGTGTTCATTTCATGTATGCGCGAAATGCCTTAAAAATGGCTTTAAAATGGATTTGGAGCATGGAGACGATTATCTCGGGATTGCAAGATAACCAAACAAAACTTTTAGTGGATTTCTACTTATTTTATTAAATATCATCTCCACCAAACAGGACAAGCTTGCATGTGTTATAGTTTTGGAGAAAAATGTGTTCATTTCATGTATGCGCGAAATGCCTTAAAAATGGCTTTAAAATGGATTTGGAGCATGGAGACGATTATCTCGGGATTGCAAGATAACCAAACAAAACTTTTAGTGGATTTCTACTTATTTTATTAAATATCATCTCCACCAAACAGGACAAGCTTGCATCTGTTATAGTTTTGGAGAAAAATGTGTTCATTTCATGTATGCGCGAAATGCCTTAAAAATGGCTTTAAAATGGATTTGGAGCATGGAGACGATTATCTCGGGATTGCAAGATAACCAAACAAAACTTTTAGTGGATTTCTACTTATTTTATTAAATATCATCTCCACCAAACAGGACAAGCTTGCATCTGTTATAGTTTTGGAGAAAAATGTGTTCATTTCATGTATGCGCGAAATGCCTTAAAAATGGCTTTAAAATGGATTTGGAGCATGGAGACGATTATCTCGGGATTGCAAGATAACCAAACAAAACTTTTAGTGGATTTCTACTTATTTTATTAAATATCATCTCCACCAAACAGGACAAGCTTGCATGTGTTATAGTTTTGGAGAAAAATGTGTTCATTTCATGTATGCGCGAAATGCCTTAAAAATGGCTTTAAAATGGATTTGGAGCATGGAGACGATTATCTCGGGATTGCAAGATAACCAAACAAAACTTTTAGTGGATTTCTACTTATTTTATTAAATATCATCTCCACCAAACAGGACAAGCTTGCATGTGTTATAGTTTTGGAGAAAAATGTGTTCATTTCATGTATGCGCGAAATGCCTTAAAAATGGCTTTAAAATGGATTTGGAGCATGGAGACGATTATCTCGGGATTGCAAGATAACCAAACAAAACTTTTAGTGGATTTCTACTTATTTTATTAAATATCATCTCCACCAAACAGGACAAGCTTGCATGTGTTATAGTTTTGGAGAAAAATGTGTTCATTTCATGTATGCGCGAAATGCCTTAAAAATGGCTTTAAAATGGATTTGGAGCATGGAGACGATTATCTCGGGATTGCAAGATAACCAAACAAAACTTTTAGTGGATTTCTACTTATTTTATTAAATATCATCTCCACCAAACAGGACAAGCTTGCATCTGTTATAGTTTTGGAGAAAAATGTGTTCATTTCATGTATGCGCGAAATGCCTTAAAAATGGCTTTAAAATGGATTTGGAGCATGGAGACGATTATCTCGGGATTGCAAGATAACCAAACAAAACTTTTAGTGGATTTCTACTTATTTTATTAAATATCATCTCCACCAAACAGGACAAGCTTGCATCTGTTATAGTTTTGGAGAAAAATGTGTTCATTTCATGTATGCGCGAAATGCCTTAAAAATGGCTTTAAAATGGATTTGGAGCATGGAGACGATTATCTCGGGATTGCAAGATAACCAAACAAAACTTTTAGTGGATTTCTACTTATTTTATTAAATATCATCTCCACCAAACAGGACAAGCTTGCATCTGTTATAGTTTTGGAGAAAAATGTGTTCATTTCATGTATGCGCGAAATGCCTTAAAAATGGCTTTAAAATGGATTTGGAGCATGGAGACGATTATCTCGGGATTGCAAGATAACCAAACAAAACTTTTAGTGGATTTCTACTTATTTTATTAAATATCATCTCCACCAAACAGGACAAGCTTGCATCTGTTATAGTTTTGGAGAAAAATGTGTTCATTTCATGTATGCGCGAAATGCCTTAAAAATGGCTTTAAAATGGATTTGGAGCATGGAGACGATTATCTCGGGATTGCAAGATAACCAAACAAAACTTTTAGTGGATTTCTACTTATTTTATTAAATATCATCTCCACCAAACAGGACAAGCTTGCATGTGTTATAGTTTTGGAGAAAAATGTGTTCATTTCATGTATGCGCGAAATGCCTTAAAAATGGCTTTAAAATGGATTTGGAGCATGGAGACGATTATCTCGGGATTGCAAGATAACCAAACAAAACTTTTAGTGGATTTCTACTTATTTTATTAAATATCATCTCCACCAAACAGGACAAGCTTGCATGTGTTATAGTTTTGGAGAAAAATGTGTTCATTTCATGTATGCGCGAAATGCCTTAAAAATGGCTTTAAAATGGATTTGGAGCATGGAGACGATTATCTCGGGATTGCAAGATAACCAAACAAAACTTTTAGTGGATTTCTACTTATTTTATTAAATATCATCTCCACCAAACAGGACAAGCTTGCATGTGTTATAGTTTTGGAGAAAAATGTGTTCATTTCATGTATGCGCGAAATGCCTTAAAAATGGCTTTAAAATGGATTTGGAGCATGGAGACGATTATCTCGGGATTGCAAGATAACCAAACAAAACTTTTAGTGGATTTCTACTTATTTTATTAAATATCATCTCCACCAAACAGGACAAGCTTGCATCTGTTATAGTTTTGGAGAAAAATGTGTTCATTTCATGTATGCGCGAAATGCCTTAAAAATGGCTTTAAAATGGATTTGGAGCATGGAGACGATTATCTCGGGATTGCAAGATAACCAAACAAAACTTTTAGTGGATTTCTACTTATTTTATTAAATATCATCTCCACCAAACAGGACAAGCTTGCATCTGTTATAGTTTTGGAGAAAAATGTGTTCATTTCATGTATGCGCGAAATGCCTTAAAAATGGCTTTAAAATGGATTTGGAGCATGGAGACGATTATCTCGGGATTGCAAGATAACCAAACAAAACTTTTAGTGGATTTCTACTTATTTTATTAAATATCATCTCCACCAAACAGGACAAGCTTGCATCTGTTATAGTTTTGGAGAAAAATGTGTTCATTTCATGTATGCGCGAAATGCCTTAAAAATGGCTTTAAAATGGATTTGGAGCATGGAGACGATTATCTCGGGATTGCAAGATAACCAAACAAAACTTTTAGTGGATTTCTACTTATTTTATTAAATATCATCTCCACCAAACAGGACAAGCTTGCATGTGTTATAGTTTTGGAGAAAAATGTGTTCATTTCATGTATGCGCGAAATGCCTTAAAAATGGCTTTAAAATGGATTTGGAGCATGGAGACGATTATCTCGGGATTGCAAGATAACCAAACAAAACTTTTAGTGGATTTCTACTTATTTTATTAAATATCATCTCCACCAAACAGGACAAGCTTGCATGTGTTATAGTTTTGGAGAAAAATGTGTTCATTTCATGTATGCGCGAAATGCCTTAAAAATGGCTTTAAAATGGATTTGGAGCATGGAGACGATTATCTCGGGATTGCAAGATAACCAAACAAAACTTTTAGTGGATTTCTACTTATTTTATTAAATATCATCTCCACCAAACAGGACAAGCTTGCATGTGTTATAGTTTTGGAGAAAAATGTGTTCATTTCATGTATGCGCGAAATGCCTTAAAAATGGCTTTAAAATGGATTTGGAGCATGGAGACGATTATCTCGGGATTGCAAGATAAGCAAACAAAACTTTTAGTGGATTTCTACTTATTTTATTAAATATCATCGCCACCAAACAGGACAAGCTTGCATCTGTTATAGTTTTGGAGAAAAATGTGTTCATTTCATGTATGCGCGAAATGCCTTAAAAATGGCTTTAAAATGGATTTGGAGCATGGAGACGATTATCTCGGGATTGCAAGATAACCAAACAAAACTTTTAGTGGATTTCTACTTATTTTATTAAATATCATCTCCACCAAACAGGACAAGCTTGCATGTGTTATAGTTTTGGAGAAAAATGTGTTCATTTCATGTATGCGCGAAATGCCTTAAAAATGGCTTTAAAATGGATTTGGAGCATGGAGACGATTATCTCGGGATTGCAAGATAAGCAAACAAAACTTTTAGTGGATTTCTACTTATTTTATTAAATATCATCGCCACCAAACAGGACAAGCTTGCATCTGTTATAGTTTTGGAGAAAAATGTGTTCATTTCATGTATGCGCGAAATGCCTTAAAAATGGCTTTAAAATGGATTTGGAGCATGGAGACAATTATCTCGGGATTGCAAGATAACCAAACAAAACTTTTAGTGGATTTCTACTTATTTTATTAAATATCATCTCCACCAAACAGGACAAGCTTGCATGTGTTATAGTTTTGGAGAAAAATGTGTTCATTTCATGTATGCGCAAAATGCCTTTGAAATGGCTTTAAAATGGATTTGGAGCATGGAGACGATTATCTCAGGATGGCAATATAAACAAACGAAACTTTTAGTAGATTTCTACTTATTTTATTAAATATTATCTCCACCAAACAGGACAAGCTTGCATCTGTTATAGTTTTGGAGAAAAATGTGTTCATTTCATGTATGCGCGAAATGCCTTAAAAATGGCTTTAAAATGGATTTGGAGCATGGAGACGATTATCTCGGGATCGCAAGATAACCAAACAAAACTTTTAGTGGATTTCTACTTATTTTATTAAATATCATCTCCACCAAACAGGACAAGCTTGCATCTGTTATAGTTTTGGAGAAAAATGTGTTCATTTCATGTATGCGCGAAATGCCTTAAAATGGCTTTAAAATGGATTTGGAGCATGGAGACGATTATCTCGGGATTGCAAGATAACCAAACAAAACTTTTAGTGGATTTCTACTTATTTTATTAAATATCATCTCCACCAAACAGGACAAGCTTGCATGTGTTATAGTTTTGGAGAAAAATGTGTTCATTTCATGTATGCGCGAAATGCCTTAAAAATGGCTTTAAAATGGATTTGGAGCATGGAGACGATTATCTCGGGATTGCAAGATAACCAAACAAAACTTTTAGTGGATTTCTACTTATTTTATTAAATATCATCTCCACCAAACAGGACAAGCTTGCATGTGTTATAGTTTTGGAGAAAAATGTGTTCATTTCATGTATGCGCGAAATGCCTTAAAATGGCTTTAAAATGGATTTGGAGCATGGAGACGATTATCTCGGGATTGCAAGATAACCAAACAAAACTTTTAGTGGATTTCTACTTATTTTATTAAATATCATCGCCACCAAACAGGACAAGCTTGCATCTGTTATAGTTTTGGAGAAAAATGTGTTCATTTCATGTATGCGCGAAATGCCTTAAAAATGGCTTTAAAATGGATTTGGAGCATGGAGACGATTATCTCGGGATTGCAAGATAACCAAACAAAACTTTTAGTGGATTTCTACTTATTTTATTAAATATCATCTCCACCAAACAGGACAAGCTTGCATGTGTTATAGTTTTGGAGAAAAATGTGTTCATTTCATGTATGCGCAAAATGCCTTTGAAATGGCTTTAAAATGGATTTGGAGCATGGAGACGATTATCTCAGGATGGCAATATAAACAAACGAAACTTTTAGTAGATTTCTACTTATTTTATTAAATATTATCTCCACCAAACAGGACAAGCTTGCATCTGTTATAGTTTTGGAGAAAAATGTGTTCATTTCATGTATGCGCGAAATGCCTTAAAAATGGCTTTAAAATGGATTTGGAGCATGGAGACGATTATCTCGGGATTGCAAGATAACCAAACAAAACTTTTAGTGGATTTCTACTTATTTTATTAAATATCATCTCCACCAAACAGGACAAGCTTGCATCTGTTATAGTTTTGGAGAAAAATGTGTTCATTTCATGTATGCGCGAAATGCCTTAAAAATGGCTTTAAAATGGATTTGGAGCATGGAGACGATTATCTCGGGATTGCAAGATAACCAAACAAAACTTTTAGTGGATTTCTACTTATTTTATTAAATATCATCTCCACCAAACAGGACAAGCTTGCATCTGTTATAGTTTTGGAGAAAAATGTGTTCATTTCATGTATGCGCGAAATGCCTTAAAAATGGCTTTAAAATGGATTTGGAGCATGGAGACGATTATCTCGGGATTGCAAGATAACCAAACAAAACGTTTAGTGGATTTCTACTTATTTTATTAAATATCATCTCCACCAAACAGGACAAGCTTTCATCTGTTATAGTTTTGGAGAAAAATGTGTTCATTTCAGGTATGCGCGAAATGCCTTAAAAATGGCTTTAAAATGGATTTGGAGCATGGAGACGATTATCTCGGGATTGCAAGATAACCAAACAAAACTTTTAGTGGATTTCTACTTATTTTATTAAATATCATCTCCACCAAACAGGACAAGCTTGCATGTGTTATAGTTTTGGAGAAAAATGTGTTCATTTCATGTATGCGCAAAATGCCTTTGAAATGGCTTTAAAATGGATTTGGAGCATGGAGACGATTATCTCAGGATGGCAATATAAACAAACAAAACTTTTAGTAGATTTCTACTTATTTTATTAAATATTATCTCCACCAAACAGGACAAGCTTGCATCTGTTATAGTTTTGGAGAAAAATGTGTTCATTTCATGTATGCGCGAAATGCCTTAAAAATGGCTTTAAAATGGATTTGGAGCATGGAGACGATTATCTCGGGATTGCAAGATAACCAAACAAAACTTTTAGTGGATTTCTACTTATTTTATTAAATATCATCTCCACCAAACAGTTCAAGCTTGTATCTGTTATAGTTTTGGAGAAAAATGTGTTCATTTCATGTATGCGCGAAATGCCTTAAAAATGGCTTTAAAATGGATTTGGAGCATGGAGACGATTATCTCGGGATTGCAAGATAACCAAACAAAACTTTTAGTGGATTTCTACTTATTTTATTAAATATCATCTCCACCAAACAGGACAAGCTTGCATGTGTTATAGTTTTGGAGAAAAATGTGTTCATTTCATGTATGCGCAAAATGCCTTTGAAATGGCTTTAAAATGGATTTGGAGCATGGAGACGATTATCTCAGGATGGCAATATAAACAAACGAAACTTTTAGTAGATTTCTACTTATTTTATTAAATATTATCTCCACCAAACAGGACAAGCTTGCATCTGTTATAGTTTTGGAGAAAAATGTGTTCATTTCATGTATGCGCGAAATGCCTTAAAAATGGCTTTAAAATGGATTTGGAGCATGGAGACGATTATCTCGGGATTGCAAGATAACCAAACAAAACTTTTAGTGGATTTCTACTTGTTTTATTAAATATCATCTCCACCAAACAGGACAAGCTTGCATCTGTTATAGTTTTGGAGAAAAATGTGTTCATTTCATGTATGCGCGAAATGCCTTAAAAATGGCTTTAAAATGGATTTGGAGCATGGAGACGATTATCTCGGGATTGCAAGATAACCAAACAAAACTTTTAGTGGATTTCTACTTATTTTATTAAATATCATCTCCACCAAACAGGACAAGCTTGCATCTGTTATAGTTTTGGAGAAAAATGTGTTCATTTCATGTATGCGCGAAATGCCTTAAAAATGGCTTTAAAATGGATTTGGAGCATGGAGACGATTATCTCGGGATTGCAAGATAACCAAACAAAACTTTTAGTGGATTTCTACTTATTTTATTAAATATCATCTCCACCAAACAGGACAAGCTTGCATCTGTTATAGTTTTGGAGAAAAATGTGTTCATTTCATGTATGCGCGAAATGCCTTAAAAATGGCTTTAAAATGGATTTGGAGCATGGAGACGATTATCTCGGGATTGCAAGATAACCAAACAAAACTTTTAGTGGATTTCTACTTATTTTATTAAATATCATCTCCACCAAACAGGACAAGCTTGCATGTGTTATAGTTTTGGAGAAAAATGTGTTCATTTCATGTATGCGCGAAATGCCTTAAAAATGGCTTTAAAATGGATTTGGAGCATGGAGACGATTATCTCGGGATTGCAAGATAACCAAACAAAACTTTTAGTGGATTTCTACTTATTTTATTAAATATCATCTCCACCAAACAGGACAAGCTTGCATGTGTTATAGTTTTGGAGAAAAATGTGTTCATTTCATGTATGCGCGAAATGCCTTAAAAATGGCTTTAAAATGGATTTGGAGCATGGAGACGATTATCTCGGGATTGCAAGATAACCAAACAAAACTTTTAGTGGATTTCTACTTATTTTATTAAATATCATCTCCACCAAACAGTTCAAGCTTGTATCTGTTATAGTTTTGGAGAAAAATGTGTTCATTTCATGTATGCGCGAAATGCCTTAAAAATGGCTTTAAAATGGATTTGGAGCATGGAGACGATTATCTCGGGATTGCAAGATAACCAAACAAAACTTTTAGTGGATTTCTACTTATTTTATTAAATATCATCTCCACCAAACAGGACAAGCTTGCATGTGTTATAGTTTTGGAGAAAAATGTGTTCATTTCATGTATGCGCAAAATGCCTTTGAAATGGCTTTAAAATGGATTTGGAGCATGGAGACGATTATCTCAGGATGGCAATATAAACAAACGAAACTTTTAGTAGATTTCTACTTATTTTATTAAATATTATCTCCACCAAACAGGACAAGCTTGCATCTGTTATAGTTTTGGAGAAAAATGTGTTCATTTCATGTATGCGCGAAATGCCTTAAAAATGGCTTTAAAATGGATTTGGAGCATGGAGACGATTATCTCGGGATTGCAAGATAACCAAACAAAACTTTTAGTGGATTTCTACTTATTTTATTAAATATCATCTCCACCAAACAGGACAAGCTTGCATCTGTTATAGTTTTGGAGAAAAATGTGTTCATTTCATGTATGCGCGAAATGCCTTAAAAATGGCTTTAAAATGGATTTGGAGCATGGAGACGATTATCTCGGGATTGCAAGATAACCAAACAAAACTTTTAGTGGATTTCTACTTATTTTATTAAATATCATCTCCACCAAACAGGACAAGCTTGCATCTGTTATAGTTTTGGAGAAAAATGTGTTCATTTCATGTATGCGCGAAATGCCTTAAAAATGGCTTTAAAATGGATTTGGAGCATGGAGACGATTATCTCGGGATTGCAAGATAACCAAACAAAACGTTTAGTGGATTTCTACTTATTTTATTAAATATCATCTCCACCAAACAGGACAAGCTTTCATCTGTTATAGTTTTGGAGAAAAATGTGTTCATTTCAGGTATGCGCGAAATGCCTTAAAAATGGCTTTAAAATGGATTTGGAGCATGGAGACGATTATCTCGGGATTGCAAGATAACCAAACAAAACTTTTAGTGGATTTCTACTTATTTTATTAAATATCATCTCCACCAAACAGGACAAGCTTGCATGTGTTATAGTTTTGGAGAAAAATGTGTTCATTTCATGTATGCGCAAAATGCCTTTGAAATGGCTTTAAAATGGATTTGGAGCATGGAGACGATTATCTCAGGATGGCAATATAAACAAACAAAACTTTTAGTAGATTTCTACTTATTTTATTAAATATTATCTCCACCAAACAGGACAAGCTTGCATCTGTTATAGTTTTGGAGAAAAATGTGTTCATTTCATGTATGCGCGAAATGCCTTAAAAATGGCTTTAAAATGGATTTGGAGCATGGAGACGATTATCTCGGGATTGCAAGATAACCAAACAAAACTTTTAGTGGATTTCTACTTATTTTATTAAATATCATCTCCACCAAACAGTTCAAGCTTGTATCTGTTATAGTTTTGGAGAAAAATGTGTTCATTTCATGTATGCGCGAAATGCCTTAAAAATGGCTTTAAAATGGATTTGGAGCATGGAGACGATTATCTCGGGATTGCAAGATAACCAAACAAAACTTTTAGTGGATTTCTACTTATTTTATTAAATATCATCTCCACCAAACAGGACAAGCTTGCATGTGTTATAGTTTTGGAGAAAAATGTGTTCATTTCATGTATGCGCAAAATGCCTTTGAAATGGCTTTAAAATGGATTTGGAGCATGGAGACGATTATCTCAGGATGGCAATATAAACAAACGAAACTTTTAGTAGATTTCTACTTATTTTATTAAATATTATCTCCACCAAACAGGACAAGCTTGCATCTGTTATAGTTTTGGAGAAAAATGTGTTCATTTCATGTATGCGCGAAATGCCTTAAAAATGGCTTTAAAATGGATTTGGAGCATGGAGACGATTATCTCGGGATTGCAAGATAACCAAACAAAACTTTTAGTGGATTTCTACTTGTTTTATTAAATATCATCTCCACCAAACAGGACAAGCTTGCATCTGTTATAGTTTTGGAGAAAAATGTGTTCATTTCATGTATGCGCGAAATGCCTTAAAAATGGCTTTAAAATGGATTTGGAGCATGGAGACGATTATCTCGGGATTGCAAGATAACCAAACAAAACTTTTAGTGGATTTCTACTTATTTTATTAAATATCATCTCCACCAAACAGGACAAGCTTGCATCTGTTATAGTTTTGGAGAAAAATGTGTTCATTTCATGTATGCGCGAAATGCCTTAAAAATGGCTTTAAAATGGATTTGGAGCATGGAGACGATTATCTCGGGATTGCAAGATAACCAAACAAAACTTTTAGTGGATTTCTACTTATTTTATTAAATATCATCTCCACCAAACAGGACAAGCTTGCATCTGTTATAGTTTTGGAGAAAAATGTGTTCATTTCATGTATGCGCGAAATGCCTTAAAAATGGCTTTAAAATGGATTTGGAGCATGGAGACGATTATCTCGGGATTGCAAGATAACCAAACAAAACTTTTAGTGGATTTCTACTTATTTTATTAAATATCATCTCCACCAAACAGGACAAGCTTGCATGTGTTATAGTTTTGGAGAAAAATGTGTTCATTTCATGTATGCGCGAAATGCCTTAAAAATGGCTTTAAAATGGATTTGGAGCATGGAGACGATTATCTCGGGATTGCAAGATAACCAAACAAAACTTTTAGTGGATTTCTACTTATTTTATTAAATATCATCTCCACCAAACAGGACAAGCTTGCATGTGTTATAGTTTTGGAGAAAAATGTGTTCATTTCATGTATGCGCGAAATGCCTTAAAAATGGCTTTAAAATGGATTTGGAGCATGGAGACGATTATCTCGGGATTGCAAGATAACCAAACAAAACTTTTAGTGGATTTCTACTTATTTTATTAAATATCATATCCACCAAACAGGACAAGCTTGCATCTGTTATAGTTTTGGAGAAAAATGTGTTCATTTCATGTATGCGCGAAATGCCTTAAAAATGGCTTTAAAATGGATTTGGAGCATGGAGACGATTATCTCGGGATTGCAAGATAACCAAACAAAACTTTTAGTGGATTTCTACTTATTTTATTAAATATCATCTCCACCAAACAGGACAAGCTTGCATGTGTTATAGTTTTGGAGAAAAATGTGTTCATTTCATGTATGCGCGAAATGCCTTAAAAATGGCTTTAAAATGGATTTGGAGCATGGAGACGATTATCTCGGGATTGCAAGATAACCAAACAAAACTTTTAGTGGATTTCTACTTATTTTATTAAATATCATCTCCACCAAACAGGACAAGCTTGCATCTGTTATAGTTTTGGAGAAAAATGTGTTCATTTCATGTATGCGCGAAATGCCTTAAAAATGGCTTTAAAATGGATTTGGAGCATGGAGACGATTATCTCGGGATTGCAAGATAACCAAACAAAACTTTTAGTGGATTTCTACTTATTTTATTAAATATCATCTCCACCAAACAGGACAAGCTTGCATCTGTTATAGTTTTGGAGAAAAATGTGTTCATTTCATGTATGCGCGAAATGCCTTAAAAATGGCTTTAAAATGGATTTGGAGCATGGAGACGATTATCTCGGGATTGCAAGATAACCAAACAAAACTTTTAGTGGATTTCTACTTATTTTATTAAATATCATCTCCACCAAACAGGACAAGCTTGCATGTGTTATAGTTTTGGAGAAAAATGTGTTCATTTCATGTATGCGCGAAATGCCTTAAAAATGGCTTTAAAATGGATTTGGAGCATGGAGACGATTATCTCGGGATTGCAAGATAACCAAACAAAACTTTTAGTGGATTTCTACTTATTTTATTAAATATCATCTCCACCAAACAGGACAAGCTTGCATGTGTTATAGTTTTGGAGAAAAATGTGTTCATTTCATGTATGCGCAAAATGCCTTTGAAATGGCTTTAAAATGGATTTGGAGCATGGAGACGATTATCTCAGGATGGCAATATAAACAAACGAAACTTTTAGTAGATTTCTACTTATTTTATTAAATATTATCTCCACCAAACAGCACAAGCTTGCATCTGTTATAGTTTTGGAGAAAAATGTGTTCATTTCATGTATGCGCGAAATGCCTTAAAAATGGCTTTAAAATGGATTTGGAGCATGGAGACGATTATCTCGGGATTGCAAGATAACCAAACAAAACTTTTAGTGGATTTCTACTTATTTTATTAAATATCATCTCCACCAAACAGGACAAGCTTGCATCTGTTATAGTTTTGGAGAAAAATGTGTTCATTTCATGTATGCGCGAAATGCCTTAAAAATGGCTTTAAAATGGATTTGGAGCATGGAGACGATTATCTCGGGATTGCAAGATAACCAAACAAAACTTTTAGTGGATTTCTACTTATTTTATTAAATATCATCTCCACCAAACAGGACAAGCTTGCATGTGTTATAGTTTTGGAGAAAAATGTGTTCATTTCATGTATGCGCAAAATGCCTTTGAAATGGCTTTAAAATGGATTTGGAGCATGGAGACGATTATCTCAGGATGGCAATATAAACAAACGAAACTTTTAGTAGATTTCTACTTATTTTATTAAATATTATCTCCACCAAACAGGACAAGCTTGCATCTGTTATAGTTTTGGAGAAAAATGTGTTCATTTCATGTATGCGCGAAATGCCTTAAAAATGGCTTTAAAATGGATTTGGAGCATGGAGACGATTATCTCGGGATTGCAAGATAACCAAACAAAACTTTTAGTGGATTTCTACTTATTTTATTAAATATCATCTCCACCAAACAGGACAAGCTTGCATGTGTTATAGTTTTGGAGAAAAATGTGTTCATTTCATGTATGCGCAAAATGCCTTTGAAATGGCTTTAAAATGGATTTGGAGCATGGAGACGATTATCTCAGGATGGCAATATAAACAAACGAAACTTTTAGTAGATTTCTACTTATTTTATTAAATATTATCTCCACCAAACAGCACAAGCTTGCATCTGTTATAGTTTTGGAGAAAAATGTGTTCATTTCATGTATGCGCGAAATGCCTTAAAAATGGCTTTAAAATGGATTTGGAGCATGGAGACGATTATCTCGGGATTGCAAGATAACCAAACAAAACTTTTAGTGGATTTCTACTTATTTTATTAAATATCATCTCCACCAAACAGGACAAGCTTGCATCTGTTATAGTTTTGGAGAAAAATGTGTTCATTTCATGTATGCGCGAAATGCCTTAAAAATGGCTTTAAAATGGATTTGGAGCATGGAGACGATTATCTCGGGATTGCAAGATAACCAAACAAAACTTTTAGTGGATTTCTACTTATTTTATTAAATATCATCTCCACCAAACAGGACAAGCTTGCATGTGTTATAGTTTTGGAGAAAAATGTGTTCATTTCATGTATGCGCAAAATGCCTTTGAAATGGCTTTAAAATGGATTTGGAGCATGGAGACGATTATCTCAGGATGGCAATATAAACAAACGAAACTTTTAGTAGATTTCTACTTATTTTATTAAATATTATCTCCACCAAACAGGACAAGCTTGCATCTGTTATAGTTTTGGAGAAAAATGTGTTCATTTCATGTATGCGCGAAATGCCTTAAAAATGGCTTTAAAATGGATTTGGAGCATGGAGACGATTATCTCGGGATTGCAAGATAACCAAACAAAACTTTTAGTAGATTTCTACTTATTTTATTAAATATCATCTCCACCAAACAGGACAAGCTTGCATCTGTTATAGTTTTGGAGAAAAATGTGTTCATTTCATGTATGCGCGAAATGCCTTAAAAATGGCTTTAAAATGGATTTGGAGCATGGAGACGATTATCTCGGGATTGCAAGATAACCAAACAAAACTTTTAGTGGATTTCTACTTATTTTATTAAATATCATCTCCACCAAACAGGACAAGCTTGCATCTGTTATAGTTTTGGAGAAAAATGTGTTCATTTCATGTATGCGCGAAATGCCTTAAAAATGGCTTTAAAATGGATTTGGAGCATGGAGACGATTATCTCGGGATTGCAAGATAACCAAACAAAACTTTTAGTGGATTTCTACTTATTTTATTAAATATCATCTCCACCAAACAGGACAAGCTTGCATCTGTTATAGTTTTGGAGAAAAATGTGTTCATTTCATGTATGCGCGAAATGCCTTAAAAATGGCTTTAAAATGGATTTGGAGCATGGAGACGATTATCTCGGGATTGCAAGATAACCAAACAAAACTTTTAGTAGATTTCTACTTATTTTATTAAATATCATCTCCACCAAACAGGACAAGCTTGCATCTGTTATAGTTTTGGAGAAAAATGTGTTCATTTCATGTATGCGCGAAATGCCTTAAAAATGGCTTTAAAATGGATTTGGAGCACGGAGACGATTATCTCGGGATTGCAAGATAACCAAACAAAACTTTTAGTGGATTTCTACTTATTTTATTAAATATCATCTCCACCAAACAGGACAAGCTTGCATCTGTTATAGTTTTGGAGAAAAATGTGTTCATTTCATGTATGCGCGAAATGCCTTAAAAATGGCTTTAAAATGGATTTGGAGCATGGAGACGATTATCTCGGGATTGCAAGATAACCAAACAAAACCTTTAGTGGATTTCTACTTATTTTATTAAATATCATCTCCACCAAACAGGACAAGCTTGCATCTGTTATAGTTTTGGAGAAAAATGTGTTCATTTCATGTATGCGCGAAATGCCTTAAAAATGGCTTTAAAATGGATTTGGTGCATGGAGACGATTATCTCGGGATTGCAAGATAACCAAACAAAACTTTTAGTGGATTTCTACTTATTTTATTAAATATCATCTCCACCAAACAGGACAAGCTTGCATGTGTTATAGTTTTGGAGAAAAATGTGTTCATTTCATGTATGCGCGAAATGCCTTAAAAATGGCTTTAAAATGGATTTGGAGCATGGAGACGATTATCTCGGGATTGCAAGATAACCAAACAAAACTTTTAGTGGATTTCTACTTATTTTATTAAATATCATCTCCACCAAACAGGACAAGCTTGCATCTGTTATAGTTTTGGAGAAAAATGTGTTCATTTCATGTATGCGCGAAATGCCTTAAAAATGGCTTTAAAATGGATTTGGAGCATGGAGACGATTATCTCGGGATTGCAAGATAACCAAACAAAACTTTTAGTGGATTTCTACTTATTTTATTAAATATCATCTCCACCAAACAGGACAAGCTTGCATCTGTTATAGTTTTGGAGAAAAATGTGTTCATTTCATGTATGAGCGAAATGCCTTAAAAATGGCTTTAAAATGGATTTGGAGCATGGAGACGATTATCTCGGGATTGCAAGATAACCAAACAAAACTTTTAGTGGATTTCTACTTATTTTATTAAATATCATCTCCACCAAACAGGACAAGCTTGCATGTGTTATAGTTTTGGAGAAAAATGTGTTCATTTCATGTATGCGCAAAATGCCTTTGAAATGGCTTTAAAATGGATTTGGAGCATGGAGACGATTATCTCAGGATGGCAATATAAACAAACGAAACTTTTAGTAGATTTCTACTTATTTTATTAAATATTATCTCCACCAAACAGGACAAGCTTGCATCTGTTATAGTTTTGGAGAAAAATGTGTTCATTTCATGTATGCGCGAAATGCCTTAAAAATGGCTTTAAAATGGATTTGGAGCATGGAGACGATTATCTCGGGATTGCAAGATAACCAAACAAAACTTTTAGTGGATTTCTACTTATTTTATTAAATATCATCTCCACCAAACAGGACAAGCTTGCATGTGTTATAGTTTTGGAGAAAAATGTGTTCATTTCATGTATGCGCAAAATGTCTTTGAAATGGCTTTAAAATGGATTTGGAGCATGGAGACGATTATCTCAGGATTGCAAGATAAACAAACGAAACTTTTAGTAGATTTCTACTTATCTTATTAAATATTATCTCCACCAAACAGGACAAGCTTGCATCTGTTATAGTTTTGGAGAAAAATGTGTTCATTTCATGTATGCGCGAAATGCCTTAAAATGGCTTTAAAATGGATTTGGAGCATGGAGACGATTATCTCGGGATTGCAAGATAACCAAACAAAACTTTTAGTGGATTTCTACTTATTTTATTAAATATCATCTCCACCAAACAGGACAAGCTTGCATCTGTTATAGTTTTGGAGAAAAATGTGTTCATTTCATGTATGCGCGAAATGCCTTAAAAATGGCTTTAAAATGGATTTGGAGCATGGAGACGATTATCTCGGGATTGCAAGATAACCAAACAAAACTTTTAGTGGATTTCTACTTATTTTATTAAATATCATCTCCACCAAACAGGACAAGCTTGCATGTGTTATAGTTTTGGAGAAAAATGTGTTCATTTCATGTATGCGCAAAATGCCTTTAAAATGGCTTTAAAATGGATTTGGAGCATGGAGACGATTATCTCAGGATGGCAATATAAACAAACGAAACTTTTAGTAGATTTCTACTTATTTTATTAAATATTATCTCCACCAAACAGGACAAGCTTGCATCTGTTATAGTTTTGGAGAAAAATGTGTTCATTTCATGTATGCGCGAAATGCCTTAAAAATGGCTTTAAAATGGATTTGGAGCATGGAGACGATTATCTCGGGATTGCAAGATAACCAAACAAAACTTTTAGTGGATTTCTACTTATTTTATTAAATATCATCTCCACCAAACAGGACAAGCTTGCATCTGTTATAGTTTTGGAGAAAAATGTGTTCATTTCATGTATGCGCGAAATGCCTTAAAAATGGCTTTAAAATGGATTTGGAGCATGGAGACGATTATCTCGGGATTGCAAGATAACCAAACAAAACTTTTAGTGGATTTCTACTTATTTTATTAAATATCATCTCCACCAAACAGGACAAGCTTGCATCTGTTATAGTTTTGGAGAAAAATGTGTTCATTTCATGTATGCGCGAAATGCCTTAAAAATGGCTTTAAAATGGATTTGGAGCATGGAGACGATTATCTCGGGATTGCAAGATAACCAAACAAAACTTTTAGTGGATTTCTACTTATTTTATTAAATATCATCTCCACCAAACAGGACAAGCTTTCATCTGTTATAGTTTTGGAGAAAAATGTGTTCATTTAATGTATGCGCGAAATGCCTTAAAAATGGCTTTAAAATGGATTTGGAGCATGGAGACGATTATCTCGGGATTGCAGGATAACCAAACAAAACTTTTAGTGGATTTCTACTTATTTTATTAAATATCATCTCCACCAAACAGGACAAGCTTGCATGTGTTATAGTTTTGGAGAAAAATGTGTTCATTTCATGTATGCGCGAAATGCCTTAAAAATGGCTTTAAAATGGATTTGGAGCATGGAGACGATTATCTCGGGATTGCAAGATAACCAAACAAAACTTTTAGTGTATTTCTACTTATTTTATTAAATATCATCTCCACCAAACAGGACAAGCTTACATGTGTTATAGTTTTGGAGAAAAATGTGTTCATTTCATGTATGCGCAAAATGCCTTTGAAATGGCTTTAAAATGGATTTGGAGCATGGAGACGATTATCTCAGGATGGCAATATAAACAAACGAAACTTTTAGTAGATTTCTACTTATTTTATTAAATATTATCTCCACCAAACAGGACAAGCTTGCATCTGTTATAGTTTTGGAGAAAAATGTGTTCATTTCATGTATGCGCGAAATGCCTTAAAAATGGCTTTAAAATGGATTTGAAACATGGAGACGATTATCTCGGGATTGCAAGATAACCAAACAAAACTTTTAGTGGATATCTACTTATTTTATTAAATATCATCTCCACCAAACAGGACAAGCTTGCATCTGTTATAGTTTTGGAGAAAAATGTGTTCATTTCATGTATGCGCGAAATGCCTTAAAAATGGCTTTAAAATGGATTTGGAGCATGGAGACGATTATCTCGGGATTGCAAGATAACCAAACAAAACTTTTAGTGGATTTCTACTTATTTTATTAAATATCATCTCCACCAAACAGGACAAGCTTGCATGTGTTATAGTTTTGGAGAAAAATGTGTTCATTTCATGTATGCGCAAAATGCCTTTGAAATGGCTTTAAAATGGATTTGGAGCATGGAGACGATTATCTCAGGATGGCAATATAAACAAACGAAACTTTTAGTAGATTTCTACTTATTTTATTAAATATTATCTCCACCAAACAGGACAAGCTTGCATCTGTTATAGTTTTGGAGAAAAATGTGTTCATTTCATGTATGCGCGAAATGCCTTAAAAATGGCTTTAAAATGGATTTGGAGCATGGAGACGATTATCTCGGGATTGCAAGATAACCAAACAAAACTTTTAGTGGATTTCTACTTATTTTATTAAATATCATCTCCACCAAACAGGACAAGCTTGCATCTGTTATAGTTTTGGAGAAAAATGTGTTCATTTCATGTATGCGCGAAATGCCTTAAAAATGGCTTTAAAATGGATTTGGAGCATGGAGACGATTATCTCGGGATTGCAAGATAACCAAACAAAACTTTTAGTGGATTTCTACTTATTTTATTAAATATCATCTCCACCAAACAGGACAAGCTTGCATGTGTTATAGTTTTGGAGAAAAATGTGTTCATTTCATGTATGCGCAAAATGCCTTTGAAATGGCTTTAAAATGGATTTGGAGCATGGAGACGATTATCTCAGGATGGCAATATAAACAAACGAAACTTTTAGTAGATTTCTACTTATTTTATTAAATATTATCTCCACCAAACAGGACAAGCTTGCATCTGTTATAGTTTTGGAGAAAAATGTGTTCATTTCATGTATGCGCGAAATGCCTTAAAAATGGCTTTAAAATGGATTTGGAGCATGGAGACGATTATCTCGGGATTGCAAGATAACCAAACAAAACTTTTAGTGGATTTCTACTTATTTTATTAAATATCATCTCCACCAAACAGGACAAGCTTGCATCTGTTATAGTTTTGGAGAAAAATGTGTTCATTTCATGTATGCGCGAAATGCCTTAAAAATGGCTTTAAAATGGATTTGGAGCATGGAGACGATTATCTCGGGATTGCAAGATAACCAAACAAAACTTTTAGTGGATTTCTACTTATTTTATTAAATATCATCTCCACCAAACAGGACTAGCTTGCATCTGTTATAGTTTTGGAGAAAAATGTGTTCATTTCATGTATGCGCGAAATGCCTTAAAAATGGCTTTAAAATGGATTTGGAGCATGGAGACGATTATCTCGGGATTGCAAGATAACCAAACAAAACTTTTAGTGGATTTCTACTTATTTTATTAAATATCATCTCCACCAAACAGGACAAGCTTGCATGTGTTATAGTTTTGGAGAAAAATGTGTTCATTTCATGTATGCGCGAAATGCCTTAAAAATGGCTTTAAAATGGATTTGGAGCATGGAGACGATTATCTCGGGATTGCAAGATAACCAAACAAAACTTTTAGTGGATTTCTACTTATTTTATTAAATATCATCTCCACCAAACAGTTCAAGCTTGCATCTGTTATAGTTTTGGAGAAAAATGTGTTCATTTCATGTATGCGCGAAATGCCTTAAAAATGGCTTTAAAATGGATTTGGAGCATGGAGACGAATATCTCGGGATTGCAAGATAACCAAACAAAACTTTTAGTGGATTTCTACTTATTTTATTAAATATCATCTCCACCAAACAGGACAAGCTTGCATGTGTTATAGTTTTGGAGAAAAATGTGTTCATTTCATGTATGCGCGAAATGCCTTAAAAATGGCTTTAAAATGGATTTGGAGCATGGAGACGATTATCTCGGGATTGCAAGATAACCAAACAAAACTTTTAGTGGATTTCTACTTATTTTATTAAATATCATATCCACCAAACAGGACAAGCTTGCATCTGTTATAGTTTTGGAGAAAAATGTGTTCATTTCATGTATGCGCGAAATGCCTTAAAAATGGCTTTAAAATGGATTTGGAGCATGGAGACGATTATCTCGGGATTGCAAGATAACCAAACAAAACTTTTAGTGGATTTCTACTTATTTTATTAAATATCATCTCCACCAAACAGGACAAGCTTGCATCTGTTATAGTTTTGGAGAAAAATGTGTTCATTTCATGTATGCGCGAAATGCCTTAAAAATGGCTTTAAAATGGATTTGGAGCATGGAGACGATTATCTCGGGATTGCAAGATAACCAAACAAAACTTTTAGTGGATTTCTACTTATTTTATTAAATATCATCTCCACCAAACAGGACAAGCTTGCATCTGTTATAGTTTTGGAGAAAAATGTGTTCATTTCATGTATGCGCGAAATGCCTTAAAAATGGCTTTAAAATGGATTTGGAGCATGGAGACGATTATCTCGGGATTGCAAGATAACCAAACAAAACTTTTAGTGGATTTCTACTTATTTTATTAAATATCATCTCCACCAAACAGGACAAGCTTGCATGTGTTATAGTTTTGGAGAAAAATGTGTTCATTTCATGTATGCGCGAAATGCCTTAAAAATGGCTTTAAAATGGATTTGGAGCATGGAGACGATTATCTCGGGATTGCAAGATAACCAAACAAAACTTTTAGTGGATTTCTACTTATTTTATTAAATATCATCTCCACCAAACAGGACAAGCTTGCATGTGTTATAGTTTTGGAGAAAAATGTGTTCATTTCATGTATGCGCGAAATGCCTTAAAAATGGCTTTAAAATGGATTTGGAGCATGGAGACGATTATCTCGGGATTGCAAGATAACCAAACAAAACTTTTAGTGGATTTCTACTTATTTTATTAAATATCATCTCCACCAAACAGGACAAGCTTGCATGTGTTATAGTTTTGGAGAAAAATGTGTTCATTTCATGTATGCGCGAAATGCCTTAAAAATGGCTTTAAAATGGATTTGGAGCATGGAGACGATTATCTCGGGATTGCAAGATAACCAAACAAAACTTTTAGTGGATTTCTACTTATTTTATTAAATATCATCTCCACCAAACAGGACAAGCTTGCATCTGTTATAGTTTTGGAGAAAAATGTGTTCATTTCATGTATGCGCGAAATGCCTTAAAAATGGCTTTAAAATGGATTTGGAGCATGGAGACGATTATCTCGGGATTGCAAGATAACCAAACAAAACTTTTAGTGGATTTCTACTTATTTTATTAAATATCATCTCCACCAAACAGGACAAGCTTGCATGTGTTATAGTTTTGGAGAAAAATGTGTTCATTTCATGTATGCGCGAAATGCCTTAAAAATGGCTTTAAAATGGATTTGGAGCATGGAGACGATTATCTCGGGATTGCAAGATAACCAAACAAAACTTTTAGTGGATTTCTACTTATTTTATTAAATATCATCTCCACCAAACAGGACAAGCTTGCATGTGTTATAGTTTTGGAGAAAAATGTGTTCATTTCATGTATGCGCGAAATGCCTTAAAAATGGCTTTAAAATGGATTTGGAGCATGGAGACGATTATCTCGGGATTGCAAGATAACCAAACAAAACTTTTAGTGGATTTCTACTTATTTTATTAAATATCATCTCCACCAAACAGGACAAGCTTGCATGTGTTATAGTTTTGGAGAAAAATGTGTTCATTTCATGTATGCGCGAAATGCCTTAAAAATGGCTTTAAAATGGATTTGGAGCATGGAGACGATTATCTCGGGATTGCAAGATAAGCAAACAAAACTTTTAGTGGATTTCTACTTATTTTATTAAATATCATCGCCACCAAACAGGACAAGCTTGCATCTGTTATAGTTTTGGAGAAAAATGTGTTCATTTCATGTATGCGCGAAATGCCTTAAAAATGGCTTTAAAATAGATTTGGAGCATGGAGACGATTATCTCGGGATTGCAAGATAACCAAACAAAACTTTTAGTGGATTTCTACTTATTTTATTAAATATCATCTCCACCAAACAGGACAAGCTTGCATGTGTTATAGTTTTGGAGAAAAATGTGTTCATTTCATGTATGCGCAAAATGCCTTTGAAATGGCTTTAAAATGGATTTGGAGCATGGAGACGATTATCTCAGGATGGCAATATAAACAAACGAAACTTTTAGTAGATTTCTACTTATTTTATTAAATATTATCTCCACCAAACAGGACAAGCTTGCATCTGTTATAGTTTTGGAGAAAAATGTGTTCATTTCATGTATGCGCGAAATGCCTTAAAAATGGCTTTAAAATGGATTTGGAGCATGGAGACGATTATCTCGGGATCGCAAGATAACCAAACAAAACTTTTAGTGGATTTCTACTTATTTTATTAAATATCATCTCCACCAAACAGGACAAGCTTGCATCTGTTATAGTTTTGGAGAAAAATGTGTTCATTTCATGTATGCGCGAAATGCCTTAAAATGGCTTTAAAATGGATTTGGAGCATGGAGACGATTATCTCGGGATTGCAAGATAACCAAACAAAACTTTTAGTGGATTTCTACTTATTTTATTAAATATCATCTCCACCAAACAGGACAAGCTTGCATGTGTTATAGTTTTGGAGAAAAATGTGTTCATTTCATGTATGCGCGAAATGCCTTAAAAATGGCTTTAAAATGGATTTGGAGCATGGAGACGATTATCTCGGGATTGCAAGATAACCAAACAAAACTTTTAGTGGATTTCTACTTATTTTATTAAATATCATCTCCACCAAACAGGACAAGCTTGCATGTGTTATAGTTTTGGAGAAAAATGTGTTCATTTCATGTATGCGCGAAATGCCTTAAAAATGGCTTTAAAATGGATTTGGAGCATGGAGACGATTATCTCGGGATTGCAAGATAACCAAACAAAACTTTTAGTGGATTTCTACTTATTTTATTAAATATCATCGCCACCAAACAGGACAAGCTTGCATCTGTTATAGTTTTGGAGAAAAATGTGTTCATTTCATGTATGCGCGAAATGCCTTAAAAATGGCTTTAAAATGGATTTGGAGCATGGAGACGATTATCTCGGGATTGCAAGATAACCAAACAAAACTTTTAGTGGATTTCTACTTATTTTATTAAATATCATCTCCACCAAACAGGACAAGCTTGCATGTGTTATAGTTTTGGAGAAAAATGTGTTCATTTCATGTATGCGCAAAATGCCTTTGAAATGGCTTTAAAATGGATTTGGAGCATGGAGACGATTATCTCAGGATGGCAATATAAACAAACGAAACTTTTAGTAGATTTCTACTTATTTTATTAAATATTATCTCCACCAAACAGGACAAGCTTGCATCTGTTATAGTTTTGGAGAAAAATGTGTTCATTTCATGTATGCGCGAAATGCCTTAAAAATGGCTTTAAAATGGATTTGGAGCATGGAGACGATTATCTCGGGATTGCAAGATAACCAAACAAAACTTTTAGTGGATTTCTACTTATTTTATTAAATATCATCTCCACCAAACAGGACAAGCTTGCATCTGTTATAGTTTTGGAGAAAAATGTGTTCATTTCATGTATGCGCGAAATGCCTTAAAAATGGCTTTAAAATGGATTTGGAGCATGGAGACGATTATCTCGGGATTGCAAGATAACCAAACAAAACTTTTAGTGGATTTCTACTTATTTTATTAAATATCATCTCCACCAAACAGGACAAGCTTGCATCTGTTATAGTTTTGGAGAAAAATGTGTTCATTTCATGTATGCGCGAAATGCCTTAAAAATGGCTTTAAAATGGATTTGGAGCATGGAGACGATTATCTCGGGATTGCAAGATAACCAAACAAAACGTTTAGTGGATTTCTACTTATTTTATTAAATATCATCTCCACCAAACAGGACAAGCTTTCATCTGTTATAGTTTTGGAGAAAAATGTGTTCATTTCAGGTATGCGCGAAATGCCTTAAAAATGGCTTTAAAATGGATTTGGAGCATGGAGATGATTATCTCGGGATTGCAAGATAACCAAACAAAACTTTTAGTGGATTTCTACTTATTTTATTAAATATCATCTCCACCAAACAGGACAAGCTTGCATGTGTTATAGTTTTGGAGAAAAATGTGTTCATTTCATGTATGCGCAAAATGCCTTTGAAATGGCTTTAAAATGGATTTGGAGCATGGAGACGATTATCTCAGGATGGCAATATAAACAAACAAAACTTTTAGTAGATTTCTACTTATTTTATTAAATATTATCTCCACCAAACAGGACAAGCTTGCATCTGTTATAGTTTTGGAGAAAAATGTGTTCATTTCATGTATGCGCGAAATGCCTTAAAAATGGCTTTAAAATGGATTTGGAGCATGGAGACGATTATCTCGGGATTGCAAGATAACCAAACAAAACTTTTAGTGGATTTCTACTTATTTTATTAAATATCATCTCCACCAAACAGGACAAGCTTGCATGTGTTATAGTTTTGGAGAAAAATGTGTTCATTTCATGTATGCGCGAAATGCCTTAAAAATGGCTTTAAAATGGATTTGGAGCATGGAGACGATTATCTCGGGATTGCAAGATAACCAAACAAAACTTTTAGTGGATTTCTACTTATTTTATTAAATATCATCTCCACCAAACAGTTCAAGCTTGTATCTGTTATAGTTTTGGAGAAAAATGTGTTCATTTCATGTATGCGCGAAATGCCTTAAAAATGGCTTTAAAATGGATTTGGAGCATGGAGACGATTATCTCGGGATTGCAAGATAACCAAACAAAACTTTTAGTGGATTTCTACTTATTTTATTAAATATCATCTCCACCAAACAGGACAAGCTTGCATGTGTTATAGTTTTGGAGAAAAATGTGTTCATTTCATGTATGCGCAAAATGCCTTTGAAATGGCTTTAAAATGGATTTGGAGCATGGAGACGATTATCTCAGGATGGCAATATAAACAAACGAAACTTTTAGTAGATTTCTACTTATTTTATTAAATATTATCTCCACCAAACAGGACAAGCTTGCATCTGTTATAGTTTTGGAGAAAAATGTGTTCATTTCATGTATGCGCGAAATGCCTTAAAAATGGCTTTAAAATGGATTTGGAGCATGGAGACGATTATCTCGGGATTGCAAGATAACCAAACAAAACTTTTAGTGGATTTCTACTTGTTTTATTAAATATCATCTCCACCAAACAGGACAAGCTTGCATCTGTTATAGTTTTGGAGAAAAATGTGTTCATTTCATGTATGCGCGAAATGCCTTAAAAATGGCTTTAAAATGGATTTGGAGCATGGAGACGATTATCTCGGGATTGCAAGATAACCAAACAAAACTTTTAGTGGATTTCTACTTATTTTATTAAATATCATCTCCACCAAACAGGACAAGCTTGCATCTGTTATAGTTTTGGAGAAAAATGTGTTCATTTCATGTATGCGCGAAATGCCTTAAAAATGGCTTTAAAATGGATTTGGAGCATGGAGACGATTATCTCGGGATTGCAAGATAACCAAACAAAACTTTTAGTGGATTTCTACTTATTTTATTAAATATCATCTCCACCAAACAGGACAAGCTTGCATCTGTTATAGTTTTGGAGAAAAATGTGTTCATTTCATGTATGCGCGAAATGCCTTAAAAATGGCTTTAAAATGGATTTGGAGCATGGAGACGATTATCTCGGGATTGCAAGATAACCAAACAAAACTTTTAGTGGATTTCTACTTATTTTATTAAATATCATCTCCACCAAACAGGACAAGCTTGCATGTGTTATAGTTTTGGAGAAAAATGTGTTCATTTCATGTATGCGCGAAATGCCTTAAAAATGGCTTTAAAATGGATTTGGAGCATGGAGACGATTATCTCGGGATTGCAAGATAACCAAACAAAACTTTTAGTGGATTTCTACTTATTTTATTAAATATCATCTCCACCAAACAGGACAAGCTTGCATGTGTTATAGTTTTGGAGAAAAATGTGTTCATTTCATGTATGCGCGAAATGCCTTAAAAATGGCTTTAAAATGGATTTGGAGCATGGAGACGATTATCTCGGGATTGCAAGATAACCAAACAAAACTTTTAGTGGATTTCTACTTATTTTATTAAATATCATATCCACCAAACAGGACAAGCTTGCATCTGTTATAGTTTTGGAGAAAAATGTGTTCATTTCATGTATGCGCGAAATGCCTTAAAAATGGCTTTAAAATGGATTTGGAGCATGGAGACGATTATCTCGGGATTGCAAGATAACCAAACAAAACTTTTAGTGGATTTCTACTTATTTTATTAAATATCATCTCCACCAAACAGGACAAGCTTGCATGTGTTATAGTTTTGGAGAAAAATGTGTTCATTTCATGTATGCGCGAAATGCCTTAAAAATGGCTTTAAAATGGATTTGGAGCATGGAGACGATTATCTCGGGATTGCAAGATAACCAAACAAAACTTTTAGTGGATTTCTACTTATTTTATTAAATATCATCTCCACCAAACAGGACAAGCTTGCATCTGTTATAGTTTTGGAGAAAAATGTGTTCATTTCATGTATGCGCGAAATGCCTTAAAAATGGCTTTAAAATGGATTTGGAGCATGGAGACGATTATCTCGGGATTGCAAGATAACCAAACAAAACTTTTAGTGGATTTCTACTTATTTTATTAAATATCATCTCCACCAAACAGGACAAGCTTGCATCTGTTATAGTTTTGGAGAAAAATGTGTTCATTTCATGTATGCGCGAAATGCCTTAAAAATGGCTTTAAAATGGATTTGGAGCATGGAGACGATTATTTCGGGATTGCAAGATAACCAAACAAAACTTTTAGTGGATTTCTACTTATTTTATTAAATATCATCTCCACCAAACAGGACAAGCTTGCATGTGTTATAGTTTTGGAGAAAAATGTGTTCATTTCATGTATGCGCAAAATGCCTTTGAAATGGCTTTAAAATGGATTTGGAGCATGGAGACGATTATCTCAGGATGGCAATATAAACAAACGAAACTTTTAGTAGATTTCTACTTATTTTATTAAATATTATCTCCACCAAACAGGACAAGCTTGCATCTGTTATAGTTTTGGAGAAAAATGTGTTCATTTCATGTATGCGCGAAATGCCTTAAAAATGGCTTTAAAATGGATTTGGAGCATGGAGACGATTATCTCGGGATTGCAAGATAACCAAACAAAACTTTTAGTGGATTTCTACTTATTTTATTAAATATCATCTCCACCAAACAGGACAAGCTTGCATCTGTTATAGTTTTGGAGAAAAATGTGTTCATTTCATGTATGCGCGAAATGCCTTAAAAATGGCTTTAAAATGGATTTGGAGCATGGAGACGATTATCTCGGGATTGCAAGATAACCAAACAAAACTTTTAGTGGATTTCTACTTATTTTATTAAATATCATCTCCACCAAACAGGACAAGCTTGCATCTGTTATAGTTTTGGAGAAAAATTTGTTCATTTCATGTATGCGCGAAATGCCTTAAAAATGGCTTTAAAATGGATTTGGAGCATGGAGACGATTATCTCGGGATTGCAAGATAACCAAACAAAACTTTTAGTGGATTTCTACTTATTTTATTAAATATCATCTCTACCAAACAGGACAAGCTTGCATCTGTTATAGTTTTGGAGAAAAATGTGTTCATTTCATGTATGCGCGAAATGCCTTAAAAATGGCTTTAAAATGGATTTGGAGCCTGGAGACGATTATCTCGGGATTGCAAGATAACCAAACAAAACTGTTAGTGGATTTCTACTTATTTTATTAAATATCATCTCCACCAAACAGGACAAGCTTGCATCTGTTATAGTTTTGGAGAAAAATGTGTTCATTTCATGTATGCGCGAAATGCCTTAAAAATGGCTTTAAAATGGATTTGGAGCATGGAGACGATTATCTCGGGATTGCAAGATAACCAAACAAAACTTTTAGTGGATTTCTACTTATTTTATTAAATATCATCTCCACCAAACAGGACAAGCTTGCATCTGTTATAGTTTTGGAGAAAAATGTGTTCATTTCATGTTTGCGCGAAATGCCTTAAAAATGGCTTTAAAATGGATTTGGAGCATGGAGACGATTATCTCGGGATTGCAAGATAACCAAACAAAACTTTTAGTGGATTTCTACTTATTTTATTAAATATCATCTCCACCAAACAGGACAAGCTTGCATGTGTTATAGTTTTGGAGAAAAATGTGTTCATTTCATGTATGCGCAAAATGCCTTTGAAATGGCTTTAAAATGGATTTGGAGCATGGAGACGATTATCTCAGGATGGCAATATAAACAAACGAAACTTTTAGTAGATTTCTACTTATTTTATTAAATATTATCTCCACCAAACAGCACAAGCTTGCATCTGTTATAGTTTTGGAGAAAAATGTGTTCATTTCATGTATGCGCGAAATGCCTTAAAAATGGCTTTAAAATGGATTTGGAGCATGGAGACGATTATCTCGGGATTGCAAGATAACCAAACAAAACTTTTAGTGGATTTCTACTTATTTTATTAAATATCATCTCCACCAAACAGGACAAGCTTGCATCTGTTATAGTTTTGGAGAAAAATGTGTTCATTTCATGTATGCGCGAAATGCCTTAAAAATGGCTTTAAAATGGATTTGGAGCATGGAGACGATTATCTCGGGATTGCAAGATAACCAAACAAAACTTTTAGTGGATTTCTACTTATTTTATTAAATATCATCTCCACCAAACAGGACAAGCTTGCATGTGTTATAGTTTTGGAGAAAAATGTGTTCATTTCATGTATGCACTCTAAAGTTTTGTTTGGTTATCTTGCAATCCCGAGATAATCGTCTCCATGCTCCAAATCCATTTTAAAGCCATTTTTAAGGCATTTCGCGCATACATGAAATGAACACATTTTTCTCCAAAACTATAACAGATGCAAGCTTGTCCTGTTTGGTGGAGATGATATTTAATAAAATAAGTAGAAATCCACTAAAAGTTTTGTTTGGTTATCTTGCAATCCCGAGATAATCGTCTCCATGCTCCAAATCCATTTTAAAGCCATTTTTAAGGCATTTCGCGCATACATGAAATGAACACATTTTTCTCCAAAACTATAACAGATGCAAGCTTGTCCTGTTTGGTGGAGATAATATTTAATAAGATAAGTAGAAATCTACTAAAAGTTTCGTTTGTTTATCTTGCAATCCTGAGATAATCGTCTCCATGCTCCAAATCCATTTTAAAGCCATTTCAAAGACATTTTGCGCATACATGAAATGAACACATTTTTCTCCAAAACTATAACACATGCAAGCTTGTCCTGTTTGGTGGAGATGATATTTAATAAAATAAGTAGAAATCCACTAAAAGTTTTGTTTGGTTATCTTGCAATCCCGAGATAATCGTCTCCATGCTCCAAATCCATTTTAAAGCCATTTTTAAGGCATTTCGCGCATACATGAAATGAACACATTTTTCTCCAAAACTATAACAGATGCAAGCTTGTCCTGTTTGGTGGAGATAATATTTAATAAAATAAGTAGAAATCTACTAAAAGTTTCGTTTGTTTATATTGCCATCCTGAGATAATCGTCTCCATGCTCCAAATCCATTTTAAAGCCATTTCAAAGGCATTTTGCGCATACATGAAATGAACACATTTTTCTCCAAAACTATAACACATGCAAGCTTGTCCTGTTTGGTGGAGATGATATTTAATAAAATAAGTAGAAATCCACTAAAAGTTTTGTTTGGTTATCTTGCAATCCCGAGATAATCGTCTCCATGCTCCAAATCCATTTTAAAGCCATTTTTAAGGCATTTCGCGCATACATGAAATGAACACATTTTTCTCCAAAACTATAACAGATGCAAGCTTGTCCTGTTTGGTGGAGATGATATTTAATAAAATAAGTAGAAATCCACTAAAAGTTTTGTTTGGTTATCTTGCAATCCCGAGATAATCGTCTCCATGCTCCAAATCCATTTTAAAGCCATTTTTAAGGCATTTCGCGCATACATGAAATGAACACATTTTTCTCCAAAACTATAACAGATGCAAGCTTGTCCTGTTTGGTGGAGATAATATTTAATAAAATAAGTAGAAATCTACTAAAAGTTTCGTTTGTTTATATTGCCATCCTGAGATAATCGTCTCCATGCTCCAAATCCATTTTAAAGCCATTTCAAAGGCATTTTGCGCATACATGAAATGAACACATTTTTCTCCAAAACTATAACACATGCAAGCTTGGCCTGTTTGGTGGAGATGATATTTAATAAAATAAGTAGAAATCCACTAAAAGTTTTGTTTGGTTATCTTGCAATCCCGAGATAATCGTCTCCATGCTCCAAATCCATTTTAAAGCCATTTTTAAGGCATTTCGCGCATACATGAAATGAACACATTTTTCTCCAAAACTATAACAGATGCAAGCTTGTCCTGTTTGGTGGAGATAATATTTAATAAAATAAGTAGAAATCTACTAAAAGTTTCGTTTGTTTATATTGCCATCCTGAGATAATCGTCTCCATGCTCCAAATCCATTTTAAAGCCATTTCAAAGGCATTTTGCGCATACATGAAATGAACACATTTTTCTCCAAAACTATAACACATGCAAGCTTGGCCTGTTTGGTGGAGATGATATTTAATAAAATAAGTAGAAATCCACTAAAAGTTTTGTTTGGTTATCTTGCAATCCCGAGATAATCGTCTCCATGCTCCAAATCCATTTTAAAGCCATTTTTAAGGCATTTCGCGCATACATGAAATGAACACATTTTTCTCCAAAACTATAACAGATGCAAGCTTGTCCTGTTTGGTGGAGATGATATTTAATAAAATAAGTAGAAATCCACTAAAAGTTTTGTTTGGTTATCTTGCAATCCCGAGATAATCGTCTCCATGCTCCAAATCCATTTTAAAGCCATTTTTAAGGCATTTCGCGCATAAATGAAATGAACACATTTTTCTCCAAAACTATAACAGATGCAAGCTTGTCCTGTTTGGTGGAGATAATATTTAATAAAATAAGTAGAAATCTACTAAAAGTTTCGTTTGTTTATATTGCCATCCTGAGATAATCGTCTCCATGCTCCAAATCCATTTTAAAGCCATTTCAAAGGCATTTTGCGCATACATGAAATGAACACATTTTTCTCCAAAACTATAACACATGCAAGCTTGTCCTGTTTGGTGGAGATGATATTTAATAAAATAAGTAGAAATCCACTAAAAGTTTTGTTTGGTTATCTTGCAATCCCGAGATAATCGTCTCCATGCTCCAAATCCATTTTAAAGCCATTTTTAAGGCATTTCGCGCATACATGAAATGAACACATTTTTCTCCAAAACTATAACAGATGCAAGCTTGTCCTGTTTGGTGGAGATAATATTTAATAAAATAAGTAGAAATCTACTAAAAGTTTCGTTTGTTTATATTGCCATCCTGAGATAATCGTCTCCATGCTCCAAATCCATTTTAAAGCCATTTCAAAGGCATTTTGCGCATACATGAAATGAACACATTTTTCTCCAAAACTATAACACATGCAAGCTTGTCCTGTTTGGTGGAGATGATATTTAATAAAATAAGTAGAAATACACTAAAAGTTTTGTTTGGTTATCTTGCAATCCCGAGATAATCGTCTCCATGCTCCAAATCCATTTTAAAGCCATTTTTAAGGCATTTCGCGCATACATGAAATGAACACATTTTTCTCCAAAACTATAACACATGCAAGCTTGTCCTGTTTGGTGGAGATGATATTTAATAAAATAAGTAGAAATCCACTAAAAGTTTTGTTTGGTTATCTTGCAATCCCGAGATAATCGTCTCCATGCTCCAAATCCATTTTAAAGCCATTTTTAAGGCATTTCGCGCATACATGAAATGAACACATTTTTCTCCAAAACTATAACAGATGCAAGCTTGTCCTGTTTGGTGGAGATAATATTTAATAAAATAAGTAGAAATCTACTAAAAGTTTCGTTTGTTTATATTGCCATCCTGAGATAATCGTCTCCATGCTCCAAATCCATTTTAAAGCCATTTCAAAGGCATTTTGCGCATACATGAAATGAACACATTTTTCTCCAAAACTATAACACATGCAAGCTTGTCCTGTTTGGTGGAGATGATATTTAATAAAATAAGTAGAAATCCACTAAAAGTTTTGTTTGGTTATCTTGCAATCCCGAGATAATCGTCTCCATGCTCCAAATCCATTTTAAAGCCATTTTTAAGGCATTTCGCGCATACATGAAATGAACACATTTTTCTCCAAAACTATAACAGATGCAAGCTTGTCCTGTTTGGTGGAGATGATATTTAATAAAATAAGTAGAAATCCACTAAAAGTTTTGTTTGGTTATCTTGCAATCCCGAGATAATCGTCTCCATGCTCCAAATCCATTTTAAAGCCATTTTTAAGGCATTTCGCGCATACATGAAATGAACACATTTTTCTCCAAAACTATAACAGATGCAAGCTTGTCCTGTTTGGTGGAGATGATATTTAATAAAATAAGTAGAAATCTACTAAAAGTTTCGTTTGTTTATATTGCCATCCTGAGATAATCGTCTCCATGCTCCAAATCCATTTTAAAGCCATTTCAAAGGCATTTTGCGCATACATGAAATGAACACATTTTTCTCCAAAACTATAACACATGCAAGCTTGTCCTGTTTGGTGGAGATGATATTTAATAAAATAAGTAGAAATCCACTAAAAGTTTTGTTTGGTTATCTTGCAATCCCGAGATAATCGTCTCCATGCTCCAAATCCATTTTAAAGCCATTTTTAAGGCATTTCGCGCATACATGAAATGAACACATTTTTCTCCAAAACTATAACAGATGCAAGCTTGTCCTGTTTGGTGGAGATAATATTTAATAAAATAAGTAGAAATCTACTAAAAGTTTCGTTTGTTTATATTGCCATCCTGAGATAATCGTCTCCATGCTCCAAATCCATTTTAAAGCCATTTCAAAGGCATTTTGCGCATACATGAAATGAACACATTTTTCTCCAAAACTATAACACATGCAAGCTTGTCCTGTTTGGTGGAGATGATATTTAATAAAATAAGTAGAAATACACTAAAAGTTTTGTTTGGTTATCTTGCAATCCCGAGATAATCGTCTTTATGCTCCAAATCCATTTTAAAGCCATTTTTAAGGCATTTCGCGCATACATGAAATGAACACATTTTTCTCCAAAACTATAACACATGCAAGCTTGTCCTGTTTGGTGGAGATGATATTTAATAAAATAAGTAGAAATCCACTAAAAGTTTTGTTTGGTTATCTTGCAATCCCGAGATAATCGTCTCCATGCTCCAAATCCATTTTAAAGCCATTTTTAAGGCATTTCGCGCATACATGAAATGAACACATTTTTCTCCAAAACTATAACAGATGCAAGCTTGTCCTGTTTGGTGGAGATAATATTTAATAAAATAAGTAGAAATCTACTAAAAGTTTCGTTTGTTTATATTGCCATCCTGAGATAATCGTCTCCATGCTCCAAATCCATTTTAAAGCCATTTTAAAGGCATTTTGCGCATACATGAAATGAACACATTTTTCTCCAAAACTATAACACATGCAAGCTTGTCCTGTTTGGTGGAGATGATATTTAATAAAATAAGTAGAAATCCACTAAAAGTTTTGTTTGGTTATCTTGCAATCCCGAGATAATCGTCTCCATGCTCCAAATCCATTTTAAAGCCATTTTTAAGGCATTTCGCGCATACATGAAATGAACACATTTTTCTCCAAAACTATAACAGATGCAAGCTTGTCCTGTTTGGTGGAGATAATATTTAATAAGATAAGTAGAAATCTACTAAAAGTTTCGTTTGTTTATCTTGCAATCCTGAGATAATCGTCTCCATGCTCCAAATCCATTTTAAAGCCATTTCAAAGACATTTTGCGCATACATGAAATGAACACATTTTTCTCCAAAACTATAACACATGCAAGCTTGTCCTGTTTGGTGGAGATGATATTTAATAAAATAAGTAGAAATCCACTAAAAGTTTTGTTTGGTTATCTTGCAATCCCGAGATAATCGTCTCCATGCTCCAAATCCATTTTAAAGCCATTTTTAAGGCATTTCGCGCATACATGAAATGAACACATTTTTCTCCAAAACTATAACAGATGCAAGCTTGTCCTGTTTGGTGGAGATGATATTTAATAAAATAAGTAGAAATCCACTAAAAGTTTTGTTTGGTTATCTTGCAATCCCGAGATAATCGTCTCCATGCTCCAAATCCATTTTAAAGCCATTTTTAAGGCATTTCGCGCATACATGAAATGAACACATTTTTCTCCAAAACTATAACACATGCAAGCTTGTCCTGTTTGGTGGAGATGATATTTAATAAAATAAGTAGAAATCCACTAAAAGTTTTGTTTGGTTATCTTGCAATCCCGAGATAATCGTCTCCATGCTCCAAATCCATTTTAAAGCCATTTTTAAGGCATTTCGCGCATACATGAAATGAACACATTTTTCTCCAAAACTATAACAGATGCAAGCTTGTCCTGTTTGGTGGAGATAATATTTAAAAAAATAAGTAGAAATCTACTAAAAGTTTCGTTTGTTTATATTGCCATCCTGAGATAATCGTCTCCATGCTCCAAATCCATTTTAAAGCCATTTCAAAGGCATTTTGCGCATACATGAAATGAACACATTTTTCTCCAAAACTATAACACATGCAAGCTTGTCCTGTTTGGTGGAGATGATATTTAATAAAATAAGTAGAAATCCACTAAAAGTTTTGTTTGGTTATCTTGCAATCCCGAGATAATCGTCTCCATGCTCCAAATCCATTTTAAAGCCATTTTTAAGGCATTTCGCGCATACATGAAATGAACACATTTTTCTCCAAAACTATAACAGATGCAAGCTTGTCCTGTTTGGTGGAGATGATATTTAATAAAATAAGTAGAAATCCACTAAAAGTTTTGTTTGGTTATCTTGCAATCCCGAGATAATCGTCTCCATGCTCCAAATCCATTTTAAAGCCATTTTTAAGGCATTTCGCGCATACATGAAATGAACACATTTTTCTCCAAAACTATAACAGATGCAAGCTTGTGCTGTTTGGTGGAGATAATATTTAATAAAATAAGTAGAAATCTACTAAAAGTTTCGTTTGTTTATATTGCCATCCTGAGATAATCGTCTCCATGCTCCAAATCCATTTTAAAGCCATTTCAAAGGCATTTTGCGCATACATGAAATGAACACATTTTTCTCCAAAACTATAACACATGCAAGCTTGTCCTGTTTGGTGGAGATGATATTTAATAAAATAAGTAGAAATCCACTAAAAGTTTTGTTTGGTTATCTTGCAATCCCGAGATAATCGTCTCCATGCTCCAAATCCATTTTAAAGCCATTTTTAAGGCATTTCGCGCATACATGAAATGAACACATTTTTCTCCAAAACTATAACAGATGCAAGCTTGTCCTGTTTGGTGGAGATAATATTTAATAAGATAAGTAGAAATCTACTAAAAGTTTCGTTTGTTTATCTTGCAATCCTGAGATAATCGTCTCCATGCTCCAAATCCATTTTAAAGCCATTTCAAAGACATTTTGCGCATACATGAAATGAACACATTTTTCTCCAAAACTATAACACATGCAAGCTTGTCCTGTTTGGTGGAGATGATATTTAATAAAATAAGTAGAAATCCACTAAAAGTTTTGTTTGGTTATCTTGCAATCCCGAGATAATCGTCTCCATGCTCCAAATCCATTTTAAAGCCATTTTTAAGGCATTTCGCGCATACATAAAATGAACACATTTTTCTCCAAAACTATAACAGATGCAAGCTTGTCCTGTTTGGTGGAGATGATATTTAATAAAATAAGTAGAAATCCACTAAAAGTTTTGTTTGGTTATCTTGCAATCCCGAGATAATCGTCTCCATGCTCCAAATCCATTTTAAAGCCATTTTTAAGGCATTTCGCGCATACATGAAATGAACACATTTTTCTCCAAAACTATAACACATGCAAGCTTGTCCTGTTTGGTGGAGATGATATTTAATAAAATAAGTAGAAATCCACTAAAGGTTTTGTTTGGTTATCTTGCAATCCCGAGATAATCGTCTCCATGCTCCAAATCCATTTTAAAGCCATTTTTAAGGCATTTCGCGCATACATGAAATGAACACATTTTTCTCCAAAACTATAACAGATGCAAGCTTGTGCTGTTTGGTGGAGATAATATTTAAAAAAATAAGTAGAAATCTACTAAAAGTTTCGTTTGTTTATATTGCCATCCTGAGATAATCGTCTCCATGCTCCAAATCCATTTTAAAGCCATTTCAAAGGCATTTTGCGCATACATGAAATGAACACATTTTTCTCCAAAACTATAACACATGCAAGCTTGTCCTGTTTGGTGGAGATGATATTTAATAAAATAAGTAGAAATCCACTAAAAGTTTTGTTTGGTTATCTTGCAATCCCGAGATAATCGTCTCCATGCTCCAAATCCATTTTAAAGCCATTTTTAAGGCATTTCGCGCATACATGAAATGAACACATTTTTCTCCAAAACTATAACAGATGCAAGCTTGTCCTGTTTGGTGGAGATGATATTTAATAAAATAAGTAGAAATCCACTAAAAGTTTTGTTTGGTTATCTTGCAATCCCGAGATAATCGTCTCCATGCTCCAAATCCATTTTAAAGCCATTTTTAAGGCATTTCGCGCATACATGAAATGAACACATTTTTCTCCAAAACTATAACAGATGCAAGCTTGTCCTGTTTGGTGGAGATGATATTTAATAAAATAAGTAGAAATCCACTAAAAGTTTTGTTTGGTTATCTTGCAATCCCGAGATAATCGTCTCCATGCTCCAAATCCATTTTAAAGCCATTTTTAAGGCATTTCGCGCATACATGAAATGAACACATTTTTCTCCAAAACTATAACAGATGCAAGCTTGTCCTGTTTGGTGGAGATGATATTTAATAAAATAAGTAGAAATCCACTAAAAGTTTTGTTTGGTTATCTTGCAATCCCGAGATAATCGTCTCCATGCTCCAAATCCATTTTAAAGCCATTTTTAAGGCATTTCGCGCATACATGAAATGAACACATTTTTCTCCAAAACTATAACAGATGCAAGCTTGTCCTGTTTGGTGGAGATAATATTTAATAAAATAAGTAGAAATCTACTAAAAGTTTCGTTTGTTTATATTGCCATCCTGAGATAATCGTCTCCATGCTCCAAATCCATTTTAAAGCCATTTCAAAGGCATTTTGTGCATACATGAAATGAACACATTTTTCTCCAAAACTATAACACATGCAAGCTTGTCCTGTTTGGTGGAGATGATATTTAATAAAATAAGTAGAAATCCACTAAAAGTTTTGTTTGGTTATCTTGCAATCCCGAGATAATCGTCTCCATGCTCCAAATCCATTTTAAAGCCATTTTTAAGGCATTTCGCGCATACATGAAATGAACACATTTTTCTCCAAAACTATAACAGATGCAAGCTTGTCCTGTTTGGTGGAGATGATATTTAATAAAATAAGTAGAAATCCACTAAAAGTTTTGTTTGGTTATCTTGCAATCCCGAGTTAATCGTCTCCATGCTCCAAATCCATTTTAAAGCCATTTTTAAGGCATTTCGCGCATACATGAAATGAACACATTTTTCTCCAAAAGTATAACAGATGCAAGCTTGTCCTGTTTGGTGGAGATAATATTTAATAAAATGAGTAGAAATCTACTAAAAGTTTCGTTTGTTTATATTGCCATCCTGAGATAATCGTCTCCATGCTCCAAATCCATTTTAAAGCCATTTCAAAGGCATTTTGCGCATACATGAAATGAACACATTTTTCTCCAAAACTATAACAGATGCAAGCTTGTCCTGTTTGGTGGAGATGATATTTAATAAAATAAGTAGAAATCCACTAAAAGTTTTGTTTGGTTATCTTGCAATCCCGAGATAATCGTCTCCATGCTCCAAATCCATTTTAAAGCCATTTTTAAGGCATTTCGCGCATACATGAAATGAACACATTTTTCTCCAAAACTATAACAGATGCAAGCTTGTCCTGTTTGGTGGAGATGATATTTAATAAAATAAGTAGAAATCCACTAAAAGTTTTGTTTGGTTATCTTGCAATCCCGAGATAATCGTCTCCATGCTCCAAATCCATTTTAAAGCCATTTTTAAGGCATTTCGCGCATACATGAAATGAACACATTTTTCTCCAAAACTATAACAGATGCAAGCTTGTCCTGTTTGGTGGAGATAATATTTAATAAAATAAGTAGAAATCTACTAAAAGTTTCGTTTGTTTATATTGCCATCCTGAGATAATCGTCTCCATGCTCCAAATCCATTTTAAAGCCATTTCAAAGGCATTTTGCGCATACATGAAATGAACACATTTTTCTCCAAAACTATAATACATGCAAGCTTGTCCTGTTTGGTGGAGATGATATTTAATAAAATAAGTAGAAATCCACTAAAAGTTTTGTTTGGTTATCTTGCAATCCCGAGATAATCGTCTCCATGCTCCAAATCCATTTTAAAGCCATTTTTAAGGCATTTCGCGCATACATGAAATGAACACATTTTTCTCCAAAACTATAACAGATGCAAGCTTGTCCTGTTTGGTGGAGATGATATTTAATAAAATAAGTAGAAATCCACTAAAAGTTTTGTTTGGTTATCTTGCAATCCCGAGATAATCGTCTCCATGCTCCAAATCCATTTTAAAGCCATTTTTAAGGCATTTCGCGCATACATGAAATGAACACATTTTTCTCCAAAACTATAACAGATGCAAGCTTGTCCTGTTTGGTGGAGATGATATTTAATAAAATAAGTAGAAATCCACTAAAAGTTTTGTTTGGTTATCTTGCAATCCCGAGATAATCGTCTCCATGCTCCAAATCCATTTTAAAGCCATTTTTAAGGCATTTCGCGCATACATGAAATGAACACATTTTTCTCCAAAACTATAACACATGCAAGCTTGTCCTGTTTGGTGGAGATGATATTTAATAAAATAAGTAGAAATCCACTAAAAGTTTTGTTTGGTTATCTTGCAATCCCGAGATAATCGTCTCCATGCTCCAAATCCATTTTAAAGCCATTTTTAAGGCATTTCGCGCATACATGAAATGAACACATTTTTCTCCAAAACTATAACAGATGCAAGCTTGTCCTGTTTGGTGGATATGATATTTAATAAAATAAGTAGAAATCCACTAAAAGTTTTGTTTGGTTATCTTGCAATCCCGAGATAATCGTCTCCATGCTCCAAATCCATTTTAAAGCCATTTTTAAGGCATTTCGCGCATACATGAAATGAACACATTTTTCTCCAAAACTATAACACATGCAAGCTTGTCCTGTTTGGTGGAGATGATATTTAATAAAATAAGTAGAAATCCACTAAAAGTTTTGTTTGGTTATCTTGCAATCCCGAGATAATCGTCTCCATGCTCCAAATCCATTTTAAAGCCATTTTTAAGGCATTTCGCGCATACATGAAATGAACACATTTTCTCCAAAACTATAACACATGCAAGCTTGTCCTGTTTGGTGGAGATGATATTTAATAAAATAAGTAGAAATCCACTAAAAGTTTTGTTTGGTTATCTTGCAATCCCGAGATAATCGTCTCCATGCTCCAAATTCATTTTAAAGCCATTTTTAAGGCATTTCGCGCATACATGAAATGAACACATTTTTCTCCAAAACTATAACAGATGCAAGATTGTCCTGTTTGGTGGAGATGATATTTAATAAAATAAGTAGAAATCCACTAAAAGTTTTGTTTGGTTATCTTGCAATCCCGAGATAATCGTCTCCATGCTCCAAATCCATTTCAAAGCCATTTTAAGGCATTTCGCGCATACATGAAATGAACACATTTTTCTCCAAAACTATAACAGATGCAAGCTTGTCCTGTTTGGTGGAGATGATATTTAATAAAATAAGTAGAAATCCACTAAAAGTTTTGTTTGGTTATCTTGCAATCCCGAGATAATCGTCTCCATGCTCCAAATCCATTTTAAAGCCATTTTTAAGGCATTTCGCGCATACATGAAATGAACACATTTTTCTCCAAAACTATAACAGATGCAAGCTTGTCCTGTTTGGTGGAGATGATATTTAATAAAATAAGTAGAAATCCACTAAAAGTTTTGTTTGGTTATCTTGCAATCCCGAGATAATCGTCTCCATGCTCCAAATCCATTTTAAAGACATTTTTAAGGCATTTCGCGCATACATGAAATGAACACATTTTTCTCCAAAACTATAACAGATGCAAGCTTGTCCTGTTTGGTGGAGATAATATTTAATAAAATAAGTAGAAATCTACTAAAAGTTTCGTTTGTTTATATTGCCATCCTGAGATAATCGTCTCCATGCTCCAAATCCATTTTAAAGCCATTTCAAAGGCATTTTGCGCATACATGAAATGAACACATTTTTCTCCAAAACTATAACACATGCAAGCTTGTCCTGTTTGGTGGAGATGATATTTAATAAAATAAGTAGAAATCCACTAAAAGTTTTGTTTGGTTATCTTGCAATCCCGAGATAATCGTCTCCATGCTCCAAATCCATTTTAAAGCCATTTTTAAGGCATTTCGCGCATGCATGAAATGAACACATTTTTCTCCAAAACTATAACAGATACAAGCTTGAACTGTTTGGTGGAGATGATATTTAATAAAATAAGTAGAAATCCACTAAAAGTTTTGTTTGGTTATCTTGCAATCCCGAGATAATCGTCTCCATGCTCCAAATCCATTTTAAAGCCATTTTTAAGGCATTTCGCGCATACATGAAATGAACACATTTTTCTCCAAAACTATAACACATGCAAGCTTGTCCTGTTTGGTGGAGATGATATTTAATAAAATAAGTAGAAATCCACTAAAAGTTTTGTTTGGTTATCTTGCAATCCCGAGATAATCGTCTCCATGCTCCAAATCCATTTTAAAGCCATTTTTAAGGCATTTCGCGCATACATGAAATGAACACATTTTTCTCCAAAACTATAACAGATGCAAGCTTGTCCTGTTTGGTGGAGATAATATTTAATAAAATAAGTAGAAATCTACTAAAAGTTTTGTTTGTTTATATTGCCATCCTGAGATAATCGTCTCCATGCTCCAAATCCATTTTAAAGCCATTTCAAAGGCATTTTGCGCATACATGAAATGAACACATTTTTCTCCAAAACTATAACACATGCAAGCTTGTCCTGTTTGGTGGAGATGATATTTAATAAAATAAGTAGAAATCCACTAAAAGTTTTGTTTGGTTATCTTGCAATCCCGAGATAATCGTCTCCATGCTCCAAATCCATTTTAAAGCCATTTTTAAGGCATTTCGCGCATACATGAAATGAACACATTTTTCTCCAAAACTATAACACATGCAAGCTTGTCCTGTTTGGTGGAGATGATATTTAATAAAATAAGTAGAAATCCACTAAAAGTTTTGTTTGGTTATCTTGCAATCCCGAGATAATCGTCTCCATGCTCCAAATCCATTTTAAAGCCATTTTTAAGGCATTTTGCGCATACATGAAATGAACACATTTTTCTCCAAAACTATAACAGATGCAAGCTTGTCCTGTTTGGTGGAGATGATATTTAATAAAATAAGTAGAAATCCACTAAAAGTTTTGTTTGGTTATCTTGCAATCCCGAGATAATCGTCTCCATGCTCCAAATCCATTTTAAAGCCATTTTTAAGGCATTTCGCGCATACATGAAATGAACACATTTTTCTCCAAAACTATAACAGATGCAAGCTTGTCCTGTTTGGTGGAGATAATATTTAATAAAATAAGTAGAAATCTACTAAAAGTTTCGTTCGTTTATATTGCCATCCTGAGATAATCGTCTCCATGCTCCAAATCCATTTTAAAGCCATTTCAAAGGCATTTTGCGCATACATGAAATGAACACATTTTTCTCCAAAACTATAACACATGCAAGCTTGTCCTGTTTGGTGGAGATGATATTTAATAAAATAAGTAGAAATCCACTAAAAGTTTTGTTTGGTTATCTTGCAATCCCGAGATAATCGTCTCCATGCTCCAAATCCATTTTAAAGCCATTTTTAAGGCATTTCGCGCATACATGAAATGAACACATTTTTCTCCAAAACTATAACAGATACAAGCTTGAACTGTTTGGTGGAGATGATATTTAATAAAATAAGTAGAAATCCACTAAAAGTTTTGTTTGGTTATCTTGCAATCCCGAGATAATCGTCTCCATGCTCCAAATCCATTTTAAAGCCATTTTTAAGGCATTTCGCGCATACATGAAATGAACACATTTTTCTCCAAAACTATAACACATGCAAGCTTGTCCTGTTTGGTGGAGATGATATTTAATAAAATAAGTAGAAATCCACTAAAAGTTTTGTTTGGTTATCTTGCAATCCCGAGATAATCGTCTCCATGCTCCAAATCCATTTTAAAGCCATTTTTAAGGCATTTCGCGCATACATGAAATGAACACATTTTTCTCCAAAACTATAACACATGCAAGCTTGTCCTGTTTGGTGGAGATGATATTTAATAAAATAAGTAGAAATCTACTAAAAGTTTTGTTTGGTTATCTTGCAATCCCGAGATAATCGTCTCCATGCTCCAAATCCATTTTAAAGCCATTTTTAAGGCATTTTGCGCATACATGAAATGAACACATTTTTCTCCAAAACTATAACAGATGCAAGCTTGTCCTGTTTGGTGGAGATGATATTTAAAAAAATAAGTAGAAATCCACTAAAAGTTTTGTTTGGTTATCTTGCAATCCCGAGATAATCGTCTCCATGCTCCAAATCCATTTCAAAGCCATTTTAAGGCATTTCGCGCATACATGAAATGAACACATTTTTCTCCAAAACTATAACAGATGCAAGCTTGTCCTGTTTGGTGGAGATGATATTTAATAAAATAAGTAGAAATCCACTAAAAGTTTTGTTTGGTTATCTTGCAATCCCGAGATAATCGTCTCCATGCTCCAAATCCATTTTAAAGCCATTTTTAAGGCATTTCGCGCATACATGAAATGAACACATTTTTCTCCAAAACTATAACAGATGCAAGCTTGTCCTGTTTGGTGGAGATAATATTTAATAAAATAAGTAGAAATCTACTAAAAGTTTCGTTTGTTTATATTGCCATCCTGAGATAATCGTCTCCATGCTCCAAATCCATTTTAAAGCCATTTCAAAGGCATTTTGCGCATACATGAAATGAACACATTTTTCTCCAAAACTATAACACATGCAAGCTTGCCCTGTTTGGTGGAGATGATATTTAATAAAATAAGTAGAAATCCACTAAAAGTTTTGTTTGGTTATCTTGCAATCCCGAGATAATCGTCTCCATGCTCCAAATCCATTTTAAAGCCATTTTTAAGGCATTTCGCGCATACATGAAATGAACACATTTTTCTCCAAAACTATAACAGATACAAGCTTGAACTGTTTGGTGGAGATGATATTTAATAAAATAAGTAGAAATCCACTAAAAGTTTTGTTTGGTTATCTTGCAATCCCGAGATAATCGTCTCCATGCTCCAAATCCATTTTAAAGCCATTTTTAAGGCATTTCGCGCATACATGAAATGAACACATTTTTCTCCAAAACTATAACACATGCAAGCTTGTCCTGTTTGGTGGAGATGATATTTAATAAAATAAGTAGAAATCCACTAAAAGTTTTGTTTGGTTATCTTGCAATCCCGAGATAATCGTCTCCATGCTCCAAATCCATTTTAAAGCCATTTTTAAGGCATTTCGCGCATACATGAAATGAACACATTTTTCTCCAAAACTATAACAGATGCAAGCTTGTCCTGTTTGGTGGAGATAATATTTAATAAAATAAGTAGAAATCTACTAAAAGTTTTGTTTGTTTATATTGCCATCCTGAGATAATCGTCTCCATGCTCCAAATCCATTTTAAAGCAATTTCAAAGGCATTTTGCGCATACATGAAATGAACACATTTTTCTCCAAAACTATAACACATGCAAGCTTGTCCTGTTTGGTGGAGATGATATTTAATAAAATAAGTAGAAATCCACTAAAAGTTTTGTTTGGTTATCTTGCAATCCCGAGATAATCGTCTCCATGCTCCAAATCCATTTTAAAGCCATTTTTAAGGCATTTCGCGCATACATGAAATGAACACATTTTTCTCCAAAACTATAACAGAGGAAAGCTTGTCCTGTTTGGTGGAGATGATATTTAATAAAATAAGTAGAAATCCACTAAAAGTTTTGTTTGGTTATCTTGCAATCCCGAGATAATCGTCTCCATGCTCCAAATCCATTTTAAAGCCATTTTTAAGGCATTTCGCGCATACATGAAATGAACACATTTTTCTCCAAAACTATAACAGATGCAAGCTTGTCCTGTTTGGTGGAGATGATATTTAATAAAATAAGTAGAAATCCACTAAAAGTTTTGTTTGGTTATCTTGCAATCCCGAGATAATCGTCTCCATGCTCCAAATCCATTTTAAAGCCATTTTTAAGGCATTTCGCGCATACATGAAATGAACACATTTTTCTCCAAAACTATAACAGATGCAAGCTTGTCCTGTTTGGTGGAGATGATATTTAATAAAATAAGTAGAAATCCACTAAAAGTTTTGTTTGGTTATCTTGCAATCCCGAGATAATCGTCTCCATGCTCCAAATCCATTTTAAAGCCATTTTTAAGGCATTTCGCGCATACATGAAATGAACACATTTTTCTCCAAAACTATAACACATGCAAGCTTGTCCTGTTTGGTGGAGATGATATTTAATAAAATAAGTAGAAATCCACTAAAAGTTTTGGTTGGTTATCTTGCAATCCCGAGATAATCGTCTCCATGCTCCAAATCCATTTTAAAGCCATTTTTAAGGCATTTCGCGCATACATGAAATGAACACATTTTTCTCCAAAACTATAACAGATGCAAGCTTGTCCTGTTTGGTGGAGATGATATTTAATAAAATAAGTAGAAATCCACTAAAAGTTTTGTTTGGTTATCTTGCAATCCCGAGATAATCGTCTCCATGCTCCAAATCCATTTTAAAGCCATTTTTAAGGCATTTCGCGCATACATGAAATGAACACATTTTTCTCCAAAACTATAACACATGCAAGCTTGTCCTGTTTGGTGGAGATGATATTTAATAAAATAAGTAGAAATCCACTAAAAGTTTTGTTTGGTTATCTTGCAATCCCGAGATAATCGTCTCCATGCTCCAAATCCATTTTAAAGCCATTTTTAAGGCATTTCGCGCATACATGAAATGAACACATTTTTCTCCAAAACTATAACACATGCAAGCTTGTCCTGTTTGGTGGAGATGATATTTAATAAAATAAGTAGAAATCCACTAAAAGTTTTGTTTGGTTATCTTGCAATCCCGAGATAATCGTCTCCATGCTCCAAATCCATTTTAAAGCCATTTTTAAGGCATTTCGCGCATACATGAAATGAACACATTTTTCTCCAAAACTATAACAGATGCAAGCTTGTCCTGTTTGGTGGAGATGATATTTAATAAAATAAGTAGAAATCCACTAAAAGTTTTGTTTGGTTATCTTGCAATCCCGAGATAATCGTCTCCATGCTCCAAATCCATTTTAAAGCCATTTTTAAGGCATTTCGCGCATACATGAAATGAACACATTTTTCTCCAAAACTATAACAGATGCAAGCTTGTCCTGTTTGGTGGAGATGATATTTAATAAAATAAGTAGAAATCCACTAAAAGTTTTGTTTGGTTATCTTGCAATCCCGAGATAATCGTCTCCATGCTCCAAATCCATTTTAAAGCCATTTTTAAGGCATTTCGCGCATACATGAAATGAACACATTTTTCTCCAAAACTATAACAGATGCAAGCTTGTCCTGTTTGGTGGAGATGATATTTAATAAAATAAGTAGAAATCCACTAAAAGTTTTGTTTGGTTATCTTGCAATCCCGAGATAATCGTCTCCATGCTCCAAATCCATTTTAAAGCCATTTTTAAGGCATTTCGCGCATACATGAAATGAACACATTTTTCTCCAAAACTATAACACATGCAAGCTTGTCCTGTTTGGTGGAGATGATATTTAATAAAATAAGTAGAAATCCACTAAAAGTTTTGTTTGGTTATCTTGCAATCCCGAGATAATCGTCTCCATGCTCCAAATCCATTTTAAAGCCATTTTTAAGGCATTTCGCGCATACATGAAATGAACACATTTTTCTCCAAAACTATAACACATGCAAGCTTGTCCTGTTTGGTGGAGATGATATTTAATAAAATAAGTAGAAATCCACTAAAAGTTTTGTTTGGTTATCTTGCAATCCCGAGATAATCGTCTCCATGCTCCAAATCCATTTTAAAGCCATTTTTAAGGCATTTCGCGCATACATGAAATGAACACATTTTTCTCCAAAACTATAACACATGCAAGCTTGTCCTGTTTGGTGGAGATGATATTTAATAAAATAAGTAGAAATCCACTAAAAGTTTTGTTTGGTTATCTTGCAATCCCGAGATAATCGTCTCCATGCTCCAAATCCATTTTAAAGCCATTTTTAAGGCATTTCGCGCATACATGAAATGAACACATTTTTCTCCAAAACTATAACAGATGCAAGCTTGTCCTGTTTGGTGGAGATGATATTTAATAAAATAAGTAGAAATCCACTAAAAGTTTTGTTTGGTTATCTTGCAATCCCGAGATAATCGTCTCCATGCTCCAAATCCATTTTAAAGCCATTTTTAAGGTATTTCGCGCATACATGAAATGAACACATTTTTCTCCAAAACTATAACAGATGCAAGCTTGTCCTGTTTGGTGGATATGATATTTAATAAAATAAGTAGAAATCCACTAAAAGTTTTGTTTGGTTATCTTGCAATCCCGAGATAATCGTCTCCATGCTCCAAATCCATTTTAAAGCCATTTTTAAGGCATTTCGCGCATACATGAAATGAACACATTTTTCTCCAAAACTATAACACATGCAAGCTTGTCCTGTTTGGTGGAGATGATATTTAATAAAATAAGTAGAAATCCACTAAAAGTTTTGTTTGGTTATCTTGCAATTCCGAGATAATCGTCTCCATGCTCCAAATCCATTTTAAAGCCATTTTTAAGGCATTTCGCGCATACATGAAATGAACACATTTTTCTCCAAAACTATAACACATGCAAGCTTGTCCTGTTTGGTGGAGATGATATTTAATAAAATAAGTAGAAATCCACTAAAAGTTTTGTTTGGTTATCTTGCAATCCCGAGATAATCGTCTCCATGCTCCAAATCCATTTTAAAGCCATTTTTAAGGCATTTCGCGCATACATGAAATGAACACATTTTTCTCCAAAACTATAACAGATGCAAGCTTGTCCTGTTTGGTGGAGATGATATTTAATAAAATAAGTAGAAATCCACTAAAAGTTTTGTTTGGTTATCTTGCAATCCCGAGATAATCGTCTCCATGCTCCAAATCCATTTTAAAGCCATTTTTAAAGCATTTCGCGCATACATGAAATGAACACATTTTTCTCCAAAACTATAACAGATGCAAGCTTGTCCTGTTTGGTGGAGATGATATTTAATAAAATAAGTAGAAATCCACTAAAAGTTTTGTTTGGTTATCTTGCAATCCCGAGATAATCGTCTCCATGCTCCAAATCCATTTTAAAGCCATTTTTAAGGCATTTCGCGCATACATGAAATGAACACATTTTTCTCCAAAACTATAACAGATGCAAGCTTGTCCTGTTTGGTGGAGATAATATTTAATAAAATAAGTAGAAATCTACTAAAAGTTTCGTTTGTTTATATTGCCATCCTGAGATAATCGTCTCCATGCTCCAAATCCATTTTAAAGCCATTTAAAGCATGGAGACGATTATCTCAGGATGGAGAAAAATGTGTTCATTTCATGTATGCGCGAAATGCCTTAAAAATGGCTTTAAAATGGATTTGGAGCATGGAGACGATTATCTCGGGATTGCAAGATAACCAAACAAAACTTTTAGTGGATTTCTACTTATTTTATTAAATATCATCTCCACCAAACAGGACAAGCTTGCATCTGTTATAGTTTTGGAGAAAAATGTGTTCATTTCATGTATGCGCGAAATGCCTTAAAAATGGCTTTAAAATGGATTTGGAGCATGGAGACGATTATCTCGGGATTGCAAGATAACCAAACAAAACTTTTAGTGGATTTCTACTTATTTTATTAAATATCATCTCCACCAAACAGGACAAGCTTGCATGTGTTATAGTTTTGGAGAAAAAATGTGTTCATTTCATGTATGCGCGAAATGCCTTAAAAATGGCTTTAAAATGGATTTGGAGCATGGAGACGATTATCTCGGGATTGCAAGATAACCAAACAAAACTTTTAGTGGATTTCTACTTATTTTATTAAATATCATCTCCACCAAACAGGACAAGCTTGCATGTGTTATAGTTTTGGAGAAAAATGTGTTCATTTCATGTATGCGCGAAATGCCTTAAAAATGGCTTTAAAATGGATTTGGAGCATGGAGACGATTATCTCGGGATTGCAAGATAACCAAACAAAACTTTTAGTGGATTTCTACTTATTTTATTAAATATCATCTCCACCAAACAGTTCAAGCTTGCATCTGTTATAGTTTTGGAGAAAAATGTGTTCATTTCATGTATGCGCGAAATGCCTTAAAAATGGCTTTAAAATGGATTTGGAGCATGGAGACGATTATCTCGGGATTGCAAGATAACCAAACAAAACTTTTAGTGGATTTCTACTTATTTTATTAAATATCATCTCCACCAAACAGGACAAGCTTGCATGTGTTATAGTTTTGGAGAAAAATGTGTTCATTTCATGTATGCGCAAAATGCCTTTGAAATGGCTTTAAAATGGATTTGGAGCATGGAGACGATTATCTCAGGATGGCAATATAAACAAACGAAACTTTTAGTAGATTTCTACTTATTTTATTAAATATTATCTCCACCAAACAGGACAAGCTTGCATCTGTTATAGTTTTGGAGAAAAATGTGTTCATTTCATGTATGCGCGAAATGCCTTAAAAATGGCTTTAAAATGGATTTGGAGCATGGAGACGATTATCTCGGGATTGCAAGATAACCAAACAAAACTTTTAGTGGATTTCTACTTATTTTATTAAATATCATCTCCACCAAACAGGACAAGCTTGCATCTGTTATAGTTTTGGAGAAAAATGTGTTCATTTCATGTATGCGCGAAATGCCTTAAAAATGGCTTTAAAATGGATTTGGAGCATGGAGACGATTATCTCGGGATTGCAAGATAACCAAACAAAACTTTTAGTGGATTTCTACTTATTTTATTAAATATCATCTCCACCAAACAGGACAAGCTTGCATCTGTTATAGTTTTGGAGAAAAATGTGTTCATTTCATGTATGCGCGAAATGCCTTAAAAATGGCTTTAAAATGGATTTGGAGCATGGAGACGATTATCTCGGGATTGCAAGATAACCAAACAAAACTTTTAGTGGATTTCTACTTATTTTATTAAATATCATCTCCACCAAACAGGACAAGCTTGCATGTGTTATAGTTTTGGAGAAAAATGTGTTCATTTCATGTATGCGCGAAATGCCTTAAAAATGGCTTTAAAATGGATTTGGAGCATGGAGACGATTATCTCGGGATTGCAAGATAACCAAACAAAACTTTTAGTGGATTTCTACTTATTTTATTAAATATCATCTCCACCAAACAGTTCAAGCTTGCATCTGTTATAGTTTTGGAGAAAAATGTGTTCATTTCATGTATGCGCGAAATTCCTTAAAAATGGCTTTAAAATGGATTTGGAGCATGGAGACGATTATCTCGGGATTGCAAGATAACCAAACAAAACTTTTAGTGGATTTCTACTTATTTTATTAAATATCATCTCCACCAAACAGGACAAGCTTGCATGTGTTATAGTTTTGGAGAAAAATGTGTTCATTTCATGTATGCGCAAAATGCCTTTGAAATGGCTTTAAAATGGATTTGGAGCATGGAGACGATTATCTCAGGATGGCAATATAAACAAACGAAACTTTTAGTAGATTTCTACTTATTTTATTAAATATCATATCCACCAAACAGGACAAGCTTGCATCTGTTATAGTTTTGGAGAAAAATGTGTTCATTTCATGTATGCGCGAAATGCCTTAAAAATGGCTTTAAAATGGATTTGGAGCATGGAGACGATTATCTCGGGATTGCAAGATAACCAAACAAAACTTTTAGTGGATTTCTACTTATTTTATTAAATATCATCTCCACCAAACAGGACAAGCTTGCATGTGTTATAGTTTTGGAGAAAAATGTGTTCATTTCATGTATGCGCGAAATGCCTTAAAAATGGCTTTAAAATGGATTTGGAGCATGGAGACGATTATCTCGGGATTGCAAGATAACCAAACAAAACTTTTAGTGGATTTCTACTTATTTTATTAAATATCATCTCCACCAAACAGGACAAGCTTGCATCTGTTATAGTTTTGGAGAAAAATGTGTTCATTTCATGTATGCGCGAAATGCCTTAAAAATGGCTTTAAAATGGATTTGGAGCATGGAGACGATTATCTCGGGATTGCAAGATAACCAAACAAAACTTTTAGTGGATTTCTACTTATTTTATTAAATATCATCTCCACCAAACAGGACAAGCTTGCATCTGTTATAGTTTTGGAGAAAAATGTGTTCATTTCATGTATGCGCGAAATGCCTTAAAAATGGCTTTAAAATGGGTTTGGAGCATGGAGACGATTATCTCGGGATTGCAAGATAACCAAACAAAACTTTTAGTGGATTTCTACTTATTTTATTAAATATCATCTCCACCAAACAGGACAAGCTTGCATGTGTTATAGTTTTGGAGAAAAATGTGTTCATTTCATGTATGCGCGAAATGCCTTAAAAATGGCTTTAAAATGGATTTGGAGCATGGAGACGATTATCTCGGGATTGCAAGATAACCAAACAAAACTTTTAGTGGATTTCTACTTATTTTATTAAATATCATCTCCACCAAACAGGACAAGCTTGCATGTGTTATAGTTTTGGAGAAAAATGTGTTCATTTCATGTATGCGCGAAATGCCTTAAAAATGGCTTTAAAATGGATTTGGAGCATGGAGACGATTATCTCGGGATTGCAAGATAACCAAACAAAACTTTTAGTGGATTTCTACTTATTTTATTAAATATCATCTCCACCAAACAGGACAAGCTTGCATGTGTTATAGTTTTGGAGAAAAATGTGTTCATTTCATGTATGCGCGAAATGCCTTAAAAATGGCTTTAAAATGGATTTGGAGCATGGAGACGATTATCTCGGGATTGCAAGATAACCAAACAAAACTTTTAGTGGATTTCTACTTATTTTATTAAATATCATCTCCACCAAACAGGACAAGCTTGCATCTGTTATAGTTTTGGAGAAAAATGTGTTCATTTCATGTATGCGCGAAATGCCTTAAAAATGGCTTTAAAATGGATTTGGAGCATGGAGACGATTATCTCGGGATTGCAAGATAACCAAACAAAACTTTTAGTGGATTTCTACTTATTTTATTAAATATCATCTCCACCAAACAGGACAAGCTTGCATCTGTTATAGTTTTGGAGAAAAATGTGTTCATTTCATGTATGCGCGAAATGCCTTAAAAATGGCTTTAAAATGGATTTGGAGCATGGAGACGATTATCTCGGGATTGCAAGATAACCAAACAAAACTTTTAGTGGATTTCTACTTATTTTATTAAATATCATCTCCACCAAACAGGACAAGCTTGCATCTGTTATAGTTTTGGAGAAAAATGTGTTCATTTCATGTATGCGCGAAATGCCTTAAAATGGCTTTAAAATGGATTTGGAGCATGGAGACGATTATCTCGGGATTGCAAGATAACCAAACAAAACTTTTAGTGGATTTCTACTTATTTTATTAAATATCATCTCCACCAAACAGGACAAGCTTGCATGTGTTATAGTTTTGGAGAAAAATGTGTTCATTTCATGTATGCGCGAAATGCCTTAAAAATGGCTTTAAAATGGATTTGGAGCATGGAGACGATTATCTCGGGATTGCAAGATAACCAAACAAAACTTTTAGTGGATTTCTACTTATTTTATTAAATATCATCTCCACCAAACAGGACAAGCTTGCATGTGTTATAGTTTTGGAGAAAAATGTGTTCATTTCATGTATGCGCGAAATGCCTTAAAAATGGCTTTAAAATGGATTTGGAGCATGGAGACGATTATCTCGGGATTGCAAGATAACCAAACAAAACTTTTAGTGGATTTCTACTTATTTTATTAAATATCATCTCCACCAAACAGGACAAGCTTGCATGTGTTATAGTTTTGGAGAAAAATGTGTTCATTTCATGTATGCGCGAAATGCCTTAAAAATGGCTTTAAAATGGATTTGGAGCATGGAGACGATTATCTCGGGATTGCAAGATAAGCAAACAAAACTTTTAGTGGATTTCTACTTATTTTATTAAATATCATCGCCACCAAACAGGACAAGCTTGCATCTGTTATAGTTTTGGAGAAAAATGTGTTCATTTCATGTATGCGCGAAATGCCTTAAAAATGGCTTTAAAATGGATTTGGAGCATGGAGACGATTATCTCGGGATTGCAAGATAACCAAACAAAACTTTTAGTGGATTTCTACTTATTTTATTAAATATCATCTCCACCAAACAGGACAAGCTTGCATGTGTTATAGTTTTGGAGAAAAATGTGTTCATTTCATGTATGCGCAAAATGCCTTTGAAATGGCTTTAAAATGGATTTGGAGCATGGAGACGATTATCTCAGGATGGCAATATAAACAAACGAAACTTTTAGTAGATTTCTACTTATTTTATTAAATATTATCTCCACCAAACAGGACAAGCTTGCATCTGTTATAGTTTTGGAGAAAAATGTGTTCATTTCATGTATGCGCGAAATGCCTTAAAAATGGCTTTAAAATGGATTTGGAGCATGGAGACGATTATCTCGGGATCGCAAGATAACCAAACAAAACTTTTAGTGGATTTCTACTTATTTTATTAAATATCATCTCCACCAAACAGGACAAGCTTGCATCTGTTATAGTTTTGGAGAAAAATGTGTTCATTTCATGTATGCGCGAAATGCCTTAAAATGGCTTTAAAATGGATTTGGAGCATGGAGACGATTATCTCGGGATTGCAAGATAACCAAACAAAACTTTTAGTGGATTTCTACTTATTTTATTAAATATCATCTCCACCAAACAGGACAAGCTTGCATGTGTTATAGTTTTGGAGAAAAATGTGTTCATTTCATGTATGCGCGAAATGCCTTAAAAATGGCTTTAAAATGGATTTGGAGCATGGAGACGATTATCTCGGGATTGCAAGATAACCAAACAAAACTTTTAGTGGATTTCTACTTATTTTATTAAATATCATCTCCACCAAACAGGACAAGCTTGCATGTGTTATAGTTTTGGAGAAAAATGTGTTCATTTCATGTATGCGCGAAATGCCTTAAAAATGGCTTTAAAATGGATTTGGAGCATGGAGACGATTATCTCGGGATTGCAAGATAACCAAACAAAACTTTTAGTGGATTTCTACTTATTTTATTAAATATCATCGCCACCAAACAGGACAAGCTTGCATCTGTTATAGTTTTGGAGAAAAATGTGTTCATTTCATGTATGCGCGAAATGCCTTAAAAATGGCTTTAAAATGGATTTGGAGCATGGAGACGATTATCTCGGGATTGCAAGATAACCAAACAAAACTTTTAGTGGATTTCTACTTATTTTATTAAATATCATCTCCACCAAACAGGACAAGCTTGCATGTGTTATAGTTTTGGAGAAAAATGTGTTCATTTCATGTATGCGCGAAATGCCTTAAAAATGGCTTTAAAATGGATTTGGAGCATGGAGACGATTATCTCGGGATTGCAAGATAACCAAACAAAACTTTTAGTGGATTTCTACTTATTTTATTAAATATCATCTCCACCAAACAGGACAAGCTTGCATCTGTTATAGTTTTGGAGAAAAATGTGTTCATTTCATGTATGCGCGAAATGCCTTAAAAATGGCTTTAAAATGGATTTGGAGCATGGAGACGATTATCTCGGGATTGCAAGATAACCAAACAAAACTTTTAGTGGATTTCTACTTATTTTATTAAATATCATCTCCACCAAACAGGACAAGCTTGCATCTGTTATAGTTTTGGAGAAAAATGTGTTCATTTCATGTATGCGCGAAATGCCTTAAAAATGGCTTTAAAATGGATTTGGAGCATGGAGACGATTATCTCGGGATTGCAAGATAACCAAACAAAACTTTTAGTGGATTTCTACTTATTTTATTAAATATCATCTCCACCAAACAGGACAAGCTTGCATCTGTTATAGTTTTGGAGAAAAATTTGTTCATTTCATGTATGCGCGAAATGCCTTAAAAATGGCTTTAAAATGGATTTGGAGCATGGAGACGATTATCTCGGGATTGCAAGATAACCAAACAAAACTTTTAGTGGATTTCTACTTATTTTATTAAATATCATCTCCACCAAACAGGACAAGCTTGCATCTGTTATAGTTTTGGAGAAAAATGTGTTCATTTCATGTATGCGCGAAATGCCTTAAAAATGGCTTTAAAATGGATTTGGAGCATGGAGACGATTATCTCGGGATTGCAAGATAACCAAACAAAACTGTTAGTGGATTTCTACTTATTTTATTAAATATCATCTCCACCAAACAGGACAAGCTTGCATCTGTTATAGTTTTGGAGAAAAATGTGTTCATTTCATGTATGCGCGAAATGCCTTAAAAATGGCTTTAAAATGGATTTGGAGCATGGAGACGATTATCTCGGGATTGCAAGATAACCAAACAAAACTTTTAGTGGATTTCTACTTATTTTATTAAATATCATCTCCACCAAACAGGACAAGCTTGCATCTGTTATAGTTTTGGAGAAAAATGTGTTCATTTCATGTTTGCGCGAAATGCCTTAAAAATGGCTTTAAAATGGATTTGGAGCATGGAGACGATTATCTCGGGATTGCAAGATAACCAAACAAAACTTTTAGTGGATTTCTACTTATTTTATTAAATATCATCTCCACCAAACAGGACAAGCTTGCATGTGTTATAGTTTTGGAGAAAAATGTGTTCATTTCATGTATGCGCAAAATGCCTTTGAAATGGCTTTAAAATGGATTTGGAGCATGGAGACGATTATCTCAGGATGGCAATATAAACAAACGAAACTTTTAGTAGATTTCTACTTATTTTATTAAATATTATCTCCACCAAACAGCACAAGCTTGCATCTGTTATAGTTTTGGAGAAAAATGTGTTCATTTCATGTATGCGCGAAATGCCTTAAAAATGGCTTTAAAATGGATTTGGAGCATGGAGACGATTATCTCGGGATTGCAAGATAACCAAACAAAACTTTTAGTGGATTTCTACTTATTTTATTAAATATCATCTCCACCAAACAGGACAAGCTTGCATCTGTTATAGTTTTGGAGAAAAATGTGTTCATTTCATGTATGCGCGAAATGCCTTAAAAATGGCTTTAAAATGGATTTGGAGCATGGAGACGATTATCTCGGGATTGCAAGATAACCAAACAAAACTTTTAGTGGATTTCTACTTATTTTATTAAATATCATCTCCACCAAACAGGACAAGCTTGCATGTGTTATAGTTTTGGAGAAAAATGTGTTCATTTCATGTATGCGCAAAATGCCTTTGAAATGGCTTTAAAATGGATTTGGAGCATGGAGACGATTATCTCAGGATGGCAATATAAACAAACGAAACTTTTAGTAGATTTCTACTTATTTTATTAAATATTATCTCCACCAAACAGGACAAGCTTGCATCTGTTATAGTTTTGGAGAAAAATGTGTTCATTTCATGTATGCGCGAAATGCCTTAAAAATGGCTTTAAAATGGATTTGGAGCATGGAGACGATTATCTCGGGATTGCAAGATAACCAAACAAAACTTTTAGTGGATTTCTACTTATTTTATTAAATATCATCTCCACCGAACAGGACAAGCTTGCATGTGTTATAGTTTTGGAGAAAAATGTGTTCATTTCATGTATGCGCAAAATGCCTTTGAAATGGCTTTAAAATGGATTTGGAGCATGGAGACGATTATCTCAGGATGGCAATATAAACAAACGAAACTTTTAGTAGATTTCTACTTATTTTATTAAATATTATCTCCACCAAACAGCACAAGCTTGCATCTGTTATAGTTTTGGAGAAAAATGTGTTCATTTCATGTATGCGCGAAATGCCTTAAAAATGGCTTTAAAATGGATTTGGAGCATGGAGACGATTATCTCGGGATTGCAAGATAACCAAACAAAACTTTTAGTGGATTTCTACTTATTTTATTAAATATCATCTCCACCAAACAGGACAAGCTTGCATCTGTTATAGTTTTGGAGAAAAATGTGTTCATTTCATGTATGCGCGAAATGCCTTAAAAATGGCTTTAAAATGGATTTGGAGCATGGAGACGATTATCTCGGGATTGCAAGATAACCAAACAAAACTTTTAGTGGATTTCTACTTATTTTATTAAATATCATCTCCACCAAACAGGACAAGCTTGCATGTGTTATAGTTTTGGAGAAAAATGTGTTCATTTCATGTATGCGCAAAATGCCTTTGAAATGGCTTTAAAATGGATTTGGAGCATGGAGACGATTATCTCAGGATGGCAATATAAACAAACGAAACTTTTAGTAGATTTCTACTTATTTTATTAAATATTATCTCCACCAAACAGGACAAGCTTGCATCTGTTATAGTTTTGGAGAAAAATGTGTTCATTTCATGTATGCGCGAAATGCCTTAAAAATGGCTTTAAAATGGATTTGGAGCATGGAGACGATTATCTCGGGATTGCAAGATAACCAAACAAAACTTTTAGTAGATTTCTACTTATTTTATTAAATATCATCTCCACCAAACAGGACAAGCTTGCATCTGTTATAGTTTTGGAGAAAAATGTGTTCATTTCATGTATGCGCGAAATGCCTTAAAAATGGCTTTAAAATGGATTTGGAGCATGGAGACGATTATCTCGGGATTGCAAGATAACCAAACAAAACTTTTAGTGGATTTCTACTTATTTTATTAAATATCATCTCCACCAAACAGGACAAGCTTGCATCTGTTATAGTTTTGGAGAAAAATGTGTTCATTTCATGTATGCGCGAAATGCCTTAAAAATGGCTTTAAAATGGATTTGGAGCATGGAGACGATTATCTCGGGATTGCAAGATAACCAAACAAAACTTTTAGTGGATTTCTACTTATTTTATTAAATATCATCTCCACCAAACAGGACAAGCTTGCATCTGTTATAGTTTTGGAGAAAAATGTGTTCATTTCATGTATGCGCGAAATGCCTTAAAAATGGCTTTAAAATGGATTTGGAGCATGGAGACGATTATCTCGGGATTGCAAGATAACCAAACAAAACTTTTAGTAGATTTCTACTTATTTTATTAAATATCATCTCCACCAAACAGGACAAGCTTGCATCTGTTATAGTTTTGGAGAAAAATGTGTTCATTTCATGTATGCGCGAAATGCCTTAAAAATGGCTTTAAAATGGATTTGGAGCACGGAGACGATTATCTCGGGATTGCAAGATAACCAAACAAAACTTTTAGTGGATTTCTACTTATTTTATTAAATATCATCTCCACCAAACAGGACAAGCTTGCATCTGTTATAGTTTTGGAGAAAAATGTGTTCATTTCATGTATGCGCGAAATGCCTTAAAAATGGCTTTAAAATGGATTTGGAGCATGGAGACGATTATCTCGGGATTGCAAGATAACCAAACAAAACTTTTAGTGGATTTCTACTTATTTTATTAAATATCATCTCCACCAAACAGGACAAGCTTGCATCTGTTATAGTTTTGGAGAAAAATGTGTTCATTTCATGTATGCGCGAAATGCCTTAAAAATGGCTTTAAAATGGATTTGGAGCATGGAGACGATTATCTCGGGATTGCAAGATAACCAAACAAAACTTTTAGTGGATTTCTACTTATTTTATTAAATATCATCTCCACCAAACAGGACAAGCTTGCATGTGTTATAGTTTTGGAGAAAAATGTGTTCATTTCATGTATGCGCGAAATGCCTTAAAAATGGCTTTAAAATGGATTTGGAGCATGGAGACGATTATCTCGGGATTGCAAGATAACCAAACAAAACTTTTAGTGGATTTCTACTTATTTTATTAAATATCATCTCCACCAAACAGGACAAGCTTGCATCTGTTATAGTTTTGGAGAAAAATGTGTTCATTTCATGTATGCGCGAAATGCCTTAAAAATGGCTTTAAAATGGATTTGGAGCATGGAGACGATTATCTCGGGATTGCAAGATAACCAAACAAAACTTTTAGTGGATTTCTACTTATTTTATTAAATATCATCTCCACCAAACAGGACAAGCTTGCATCTGTTATAGTTTTGGAGAAAAATGTGTTCATTTCATGTATGCGCGAAATGCCTTAAAAATGGCTTTAAAATGGATTTGGAGCATGGAGACGATTATCTCGGGATTGCAAGATAACCAAACAAAACTTTTAGTGGATTTCTACTTATTTTATTAAATATCATCTCCACCAAACAGGACAAGCTTGCATCTGTTATAGTTTTGGAGAAAAATGTGTTCATTTCATGTATGCGCGAAATGCCTTAAAAATGGCTTTAAAATGGATTTGGAGCATGGAGACGATTATCTCGGGATTGCAAGATAACCAAACAAAACTTTTAGTGGATTTCTACTTATTTTATTAAATATTATCTCCACCAAACAGGACAAGCTTGCATGTGTTATAGTTTTGGAGAAAAATGTGTTCATTTCATGTATGCGCAAAATGCCTTTGAAATGGCTTTAAAATGGATTTGGAGCATGGAGACGATTATCTCAGGATGGCAATATAAACAAACGAAACTTTTAGTAGATTTCTACTTATTTTATTAAATATTATCTCCACCAAACAGGACAAGCTTGCATCTGTTATAGTTTTGGAGAAAAATGTGTTCATTTCATGTATGCGCGAAATGCCTTAAAAATGGCTTTAAAATGGATTTGGAGCATGGAGACGATTATCTCGGGATTGCAAGATAACCAAACAAAACTTTTAGTGGATTTCTACTTATTTTATTAAATATCATCTCCACCAAACAGGACAAGCTTGCATGTGTTATAGTTTTGGAGAAAAATGTGTTCATTTCATGTATGCGCAAAATGTCTTTGAAATGGCTTTAAAATGGATTTGGAGCATGGAGACGATTATCTCAGGATTGCAAGATAAACAAACGAAACTTTTAGTAGATTTCTACTTATCTTATTAAATATTATCTCCACCAAACAGGACAAGCTTGCATCTGTTATAGTTTTGGAGAAAAATGTGTTCATTTCATGTATGCGCGAAATGCCTTAAAAATGGCTTTAAAATGGATTTGGAGCATGGAGACGATTATCTCGGGATTGCAAGATAACCAAACAAAACTTTTAGTGGATTTCTACTTATTTTATTAAATATCATCTCCACCAAACAGGACAAGCTTGCATCTGTTATAGTTTTGGAGAAAAATGTGTTCATTTCATGTATGCGCGAAATGCCTTAAAAATGGCTTTAAAATGGATTTGGAGCATGGAGACGATTATCTCGGGATTGCAAGATAACCAAACAAAACTTTTAGTGGATTTCTACTTATTTTATTAAATATCATCTCCACCAAACAGGACAAGCTTGCATGTGTTATAGTTTTGGAGAAAAATGTGTTCATTTCATGTATGCGCAAAATGCCTTTAAAATGGCTTTAAAATGGATTTGGAGCATGGAGACGATTATCTCAGGATGGCAATATAAACAAACGAAACTTTTAGTAGATTTCTACTTATTTTATTAAATATTATCTCCACCAAACAGGACAAGCTTGCATCTGTTATAGTTTTGGAGAAAAATGTGTTCATTTCATGTATGCGCGAAATGCCTTAAAAATGGCTTTAAAATGGATTTGGAGCATGGAGACGATTATCTCGGGATTGCAAGATAACCAAACAAAACTTTTAGTGGATTTCTACTTATTTTATTAAATATCATCTCCACCAAACAGGACAAGCTTGCATCTGTTATAGTTTTGGAGAAAAATGTGTTCATTTCATGTATGCGCGAAATGCCTTAAAAATGGCTTTAAAATGGATTTGGAGCATGGAGACGATTATCTCGGGATTGCAAGATAACCAAACAAAACTTTTAGTGGATTTCTACTTATTTTATTAAATATCATCTCCACCAAACAGGACAAGCTTGCATCTGTTATAGTTTTGGAGAAAAATGTGTTCATTTCATGTATGCGCGAAATGCCTTAAAAATGGCTTTAAAATGGATTTGGAGCATGGAGACGATTATCTCGGGATTGCAAGATAACCAAACAAAACTTTTAGTGGATTTCTACTTATTTTATTAAATATCATCTCCACCAAACAGGACAAGCTTTCATCTGTTATAGTTTTGGAGAGAAATGTGTTCATTTCATGTATGCGCGAAATGCCTTAAAAATGGCTTTAAAATGGATTTGGAGCATGGAGACGATTATCTCGGGATTGCAAGATAACCAAACAAAACTTTTAGTGGATTTCTACTTATTTTATTAAATATCATCTCCACCAAACAGGACAAGCTTGCATGTGTTATAGTTTTGGAGAAAAATGTGTTCATTTCATGTATGCGCAAAATGCCTTTGAAATGGCTTTAAAATGGATTTGGAGCATGGAGACGATTATCTCAGGATGGCAATATAAACAAACGAAACTTTTAGTAGATTTCTACTTATTTTATTAAATATTATCTCCACCAAACAGGACAAGCTTGCATCTGTTATAGTTTTGGAGAAAAAAGTGTTCATTTAATGTATGCGCGAAATGCCTTAAAAATGGCTTTAAAATGGATTTGGAGCATGGAGACGATTATCTCGGGATTGCAGGATAACCAAACAAAACTTTTAGTGGATTTCTACTTATTTTATTAAATATCATCTCCACCAAACAGGACAAGCTTGCATCTGTTATAGTTTTGGAGAAAAATG